>NC_057861.1:505566652-505877763 GCF_019393635.1 Dromiciops gliroides | reverse complement strand
AAGTACAAAGGGGAAAATATACAGTTAGTAATCATGATTGTGAATGTGAATGGGATGAACTCTCCCTCAAAATGGAAGCAAATAGCAGAGTGGATTAAAAACCAGACTCCTACAATAAATATGCTGTTTATAAGAAACACATTTGAAGCAGAGAGATGCACACAGAGTAAAGGTAAAAGCTTGGAGCAGAATATATTATGCTTCAGCTGAAGTAAAAAAAAGCAGGGATAGCAATCTTTATCTCAGACAAAGCAAAAGCAAAAATAGATATAATTAAAAGAGTTAAGCAAGGAAATTACATCTTGCTAAAAGGTATCATAGACAAGGAAGTAATATCAATACTAAGCATGTATGCACCAAGTTGTATAGCATCCAAATTATTAAAGGAGAAATTAAATGTGTTACAAGAGAAAATAGACAGCAAAACTATACTAGTGGGGTATCTTAACCTTTTCCTCTCAGAACTAGATAAATGTAGCCACAAAATAAATAAGAAAGAAGTTAAAGAGGTGAATAGAATTTTAGAAAAGTTAGATATGATAGACCTCTGGAGAAAACTAAATGGAGATAAAAAGGAATATACCTTTTTCTCAGTGGGACATGGCATGTACACAAAAATTGACAATATATTAGGGCACAAAAAACCTCACAGTCAAATGTAGAAAGGCAGAAGTAGCAAATGCATCCTTTTCAGATCATGATGCAATAAAAATTACATGCAATAAAGAGCCAAGGAAAGATAAACTGAAAATTAGTTGGAAACTAAATATTCTCATCCTAAAGAATGAGTGGGTCAAACAACAAATTATAGAAACAATCAACAAATTCATCCAAGAGAATGACAACAATGAGACAACATACCAAAACTTATTGGATGCAGCCAAAGTAGTTGTTAGGGGCAATTTTATATCTCTAAATTTTTACATGAAAAAATTAGAGAAAGAAGAGATCAACAAATTGGGCATCTAACTAAAATAGCTAGAAAAGAACAAATTTTAAATCCTTAATTAAATACTAAATTAGAAATTCCTAAACTCAAAGGAGAGATTGTTAAAATTGAAAGTAAGAAAACTATAGAATTAATGAATAAAACTAAAAGCTGGTTTTATGAAAAAAATCAATAAAAAAGATAAAGCTTTGGTTAATTTGATTTTTAAAAAGAAAGAAGAAAAACATTACCAGTATCAAAAATGAAAGGGGTGAATTCACCACCAATGAAGTGGAAATTAAAGCAATAATTAGGAGCTATTTTGCTCAACTATATGCCAATAAATTTGACAATCTAAAGGAAATGGAGGAATATTTACAAAAATATAAATTGCACAGCAACAGAAGAGTAAATAAAAGACATGAATGTTCCCATTTAAGAAAAAGAAATTGAACAAGCTATCAATGTACTCCCTAAGAAAAAATCTGTAGGGCCAGATGAATTTACAAGTGAATTCTACCAAACATTTAAAGAGCAATTAATTCCAGTACTTTATAAATTATTTGGAAAAATAAGTGAAGGAGTTCTACCAAATTCCTTTTATATCACAAATATAGTGTTGAAACCTAAACCAGGCAGAGCCAAAACAGAGAAAGAAAATTAAAGACCAATTTCCCTAATGAATATTGATGCAAAAAAATTAAATAAAATATTGGGAAGGAGATTACAGCAATTTTTCACCAGGATAATACACTATGACCAGGTGGGATTCTGGTTCAACTTTAGGAAAATTATCAACATAATTGACCACATTAATAACAAAACTAAACAAAATCATATGATTATCTCAAAAGATGCAGAAAAGGCTTTTGACAAAATATATCACTCATTCTTATTAAAAAACACTAGAGACATATTAAAATTATCTCTATGGGGGCAGAGCCAAGATGGTGGAGGAAATATATTAAACAAAAAGAGTTCCTGACACAATTACCTCTAAAACAGCAAGAAAACAAGCCCTACAGCTTCAAAACCCTCAAAAAGACCAGTTGAGATTATTTTACAGATTAAAGGGGGCCATACTGGGCTGTGAACAGAGTCCAACTCCACGATCACGCCAACACAGACCTCAGACATGCTACACAAGAGGATCTTACCCCTGAGCCTCTGAATCAGCTGCAACACCAGCATCTTCTGAAACTAAACTTACAGTTGGGTGAGAGGGGTGAACAGCTGGGTGGGGGGAGGATATAGGGGTGTCTGTGGGACCTAAGGAGGAAATCAGTTATCCCACCCCAGCAGAAAACCAGGAAGAAATCCTGAGTGGTGGGAGACCCAGGTTAGGGAGGGTTGCAGGCTTCTCAAAGCTAAGATCTACAACACACATAGTTCTGATGGCTGGTTAATTAGCAAGTTGTCTTGAGGTTATCTTCAGACCAGAGAACAGGCCAGGCAAGAGAAAAACCTGCCTTCCCTCAAACCAAAACACCTGGAACCCTCTGAGGCTTGGGAAAATGTAGCTTGGAAGTAGGGCCCCACTGTAAGAGGGAGTTAAAAGTCAAATAAAAGATGGCAAGATGAGCAAGCAAAGAAAGTTGAGAATTATCAAAAGTTTCATTAGTGACAAGGAAGATTGAGGTGTACCCTGTTAAGGGCTAAAATTCTAGCTAAACTGTCTAAAATATCTAATGAGTGGTCGCCAATAAATTATAAGCTTTAGCAAGAGTTAGACTTTTAAGCATTTATTAAGGAGAATAAGAATTTGGTAAAGAGAGAGAAAAAGGCCTAAATTCCTAGCTATTAAAGGGAGAGCACATTTCTAGCTCCGCTCTCCACCAGAGTCCCGAGGAAAGAGGCCCGAGACTCCGCGCCAGTCTCTTCCTTCCTCCTCCCACTAGTCCGCGTCACTTCCTGATACCAAAGACAAGACTCCTGGTCTTGCCCTCAAAGACCTTCGCTTCATGGGCAGAACTCTTCTACAGTTAGTATCCAGCAGGTGGCGTTATTCCAATCGTTACAGTCCCCCCTGTTGTTCCTCAAGAAGCAAAATGTTTCCTTGACGGAACAGTAAAAAGAATATAATAACTATTGATAACTAATAATATGTGAACAACAATATAGAAAAGGAAGAGAGGAAAGTTTTGTCCAGAGGGGCGATTTTTTTTGTCCTCATGAACTGACGCTTTGACATTAGTCTTGCAAAGGGAGGGCCTCTGCAGAGAATACATATTACAGATGGTGTATATTATAACAGAAAGAGAAAAAAAAAAACAAAAACAAAAACAACAAATCAAAACTGTTCATTTAAAGTCTCTGAAAGTCTTTTCTTAGATGTCCTCTAGGTGTAGTCGTGGAATGGAAGTCTTTTCAGGGGTTGATGTGTGGATACTGGTAATCAGCCAGGAAATTTCCTACAAAATTGAGCTTAACACAACTTTAAAATAGCTTTGTCAATAATCAAATCAAACAATGAAAGTTCTCAAAAACATGTCTAAGGGAATTCAGAATCTTAGTTGTTACACATGAAACATATAATAAAACAAAAATTGAAACATTCTTTAAAATTATAATATTACTATAGTCCCCCCCTTATGGAGGGTAATTGAGAAGACAATTGCTGCGATATTAATTATTAAAAATAATTTTTTATCTTTGTTTCATCACTTTTTGCATCATCTGCCTAATTATCCTCATGCCATTATGAGAAATTAAAAAATCTAATATAATTGGTAACAGATGTCAAGGCCAAATTCAACACTGTATTTATCATGACACCTGAGATAATTATGGGGGTTACCATAAAAGAACAGAGAAATGATGGGATATGAGCATTCCCACACTTGAGCAGTATGTACTGCCCATACAGTATGCCAGGCTTAAAAGAGGTGGATGGAATATATGTCCATGCCACCGAACATATTGGAAGAAACTGAGTCAGACTTAATCAGATGCATGGGATTGAGATGTCCATGGCATCAGGCATATAGGAGGGAGCATAGAAGCCAGGTGTAGAAGTGAGATGGGTGGGATCAATACTTCCAGCCATCTGTACAATATTGTGGGGAAAAATAAAATAAAATATTAAACCAAGAGAATCCAACCTCAACATTTGTCAAAAGCCGTTCCCTTGGCCATACCTTGACTTCATGCATGTCTCCCCTCATGTGTATTCCTCTTGTGATTGGATGGCATCTTGGCCAACTGGCATCTGATAACTCAGAATAAAGGCAATTAATGTCTTAAATGATAAGTTCCCATAATCCAAGTCTCATATGTATTTAAAAATTGAGGATAATAAATGATTGCAAAAAATGTGAATACATCTTGACTCAGAACACAATATATAATTATGCAACAATTTCAAATAATACCCCTTTTTTAAAAACTTAGTATACAATTACTTTTGTGAAAAATCTGAATATATTTAAATACAAGTTAAAGCATAACAGAATCTCAAAGAACTTTTTTTTTTGAAAATAGAAAACTTTTACAAATGTTCCCCTCTTTTTTTTTTTTTTTGGGAATATGCTTATCAAAAATAATACTTCTAGAATCAATTTACACTTGCCATGGCAACCAATTTGCCAGGGAAATGCTTTAAAGAGTTTGATCAAATAATCAGTTGAGAAAAAATAACAAAAACAAACAACTCAGAATATGGGAGCACAATACTCCTAGAATTAACATTGTATAATAAAATCAAAACCATCTTGCAATGTTTCAAAATTAGATAGACAAATGAATAGAAGAAAATACACATGGAACAATAAAAGACAATGAAATTCAAACTAAGGAAGTCTAAATGAATGTGAACTTAATATTAATAAGAGTATTATAAAATATAAACTTGATCACATGACTATAAAAAGCTTTTACAAATATTCTCCTTGTTTTAAAAACTAAATATAAAACACAATCTCAAAAGCATGAAAATCTCTATGAAAATAAACCCATACCATTAATTTCAAAATGTATATGTAATAGCATAGAAATCCTATGTAACCTCTGAACTGATATTAATACTCTGAGTGAATTCAGAACACCTTTGATTCCAATATCTAAAATCCCCAATACTCATATCAATACCTTGCTGCTTACTTCTACATTTCTGTAAAATATATACCCTTCCATGGCAAAAGAAGCAGAGTCTTGAACTATGTTGATGGTTGTCATTCTTATTCAGCTTAAGTTTTTCTTCTTTAACCCCTCTATATTGTCTATCAGTCTTTTCACCATACAAATGCTTTATAAGATTACTAATGAAAGACAAAAGCAGGTTAGCAAAATTATGAACAAAACGAGCATATCTGGAATTTAAAGAGTTTTCTAAGATTGTCTCAAAAGCACAGCCAGGCCGGGGAAGGGCTGAGCCTGAAGCTGCAAATGCAGGTAGAAAAAGTTGAGCATGCGCATCAGATCTCTGGACTTCCCAGGCAGGGGAAGCAATGGGCTTGGCCATAGGAGGAGTAGAGGGTGGGGTCTGGAGAGGAGGGGAGGGACCAGAGCAATTTGAATCAGACTTGATTTTGAACTCAGGCCTGGATTCCTCTTCCCCCACTTTGCCTCCAGGTGCTAGGGGATTAAAAGCTTCTAGAGGGTGGGTCATTGCCTCCAGGCATGCAAAATTAGAGCAACAATTAGTGTTAGAACTGGGAAAAGCTGCGGGAATCTCTTCAGGTTTCTCTGAAAAAGCATGGTTGGGAGAGGGAGAGATATTTCCTTGTGTGAGTAAGTTGCTGGCTCTTCTAACAAAAATAAAAAGAAAAATAGAAAATCCACAAAAACAAAGCATTAACATGATCTTATCTCCCATTTGTCTGGTTAAACAGACCAAAATCAAAAATAGGATAATTAGGGAGTTTAAAAGGTCCATTCGAAAAAATTCAAAGGAAAAACACAGCCAGTACACCAGTACTTAGCAGTTAAAGGGAGAGGGAGGGGAAATTTCTTACCCAACCAGCAGATCAGAAGAAGACTGAGGGTTAGCTTTCCTCTTCGTGGTCAGCCATCTGTTAAGGGCTAAAATTCTAGCTAAACTGTCTAAAATATCTAATGAGTGGTCGCCAATAAATTATAAGCTTTAGCAAGAGTTAGACTTTTAAGCATTTATTAAGGAGAATAAGAATTTGGTAAAGAGAGAGAAAAAGGCCTAAATTCCTAGCTATTAAAGGGAGAGCACATTTCTAGCTCCGCTCTCCACCAGAGTCCCGAGGAAAGAGGCCCGAGACTCCGCGCCAGTCTCTTCCTTCCTCCTCCCACTAGTCCGCGTCACTTCCTGATACCAAAGACAAGACTCCTGGTCTTGCCCTCAAAGACCTTCGCTTCATGGGCAGAACTCTTCTACAGTTAGTATCCAGCAGGTGGCGTTATTCCAATCGTTACAACCCTCAGAAGAGGATAGCAACCTCAGGGCCCCTACATCCAAAGCTTCCAAGAAAAATATGAATTGATCTCAGGCCATGGAAGTGCTCAAAAGGGAAGAGAAAGTAGGAGAGATAGAAGGAAGATTTAGAGAAGAGAAGAAAAGAATGGTAAGAGAAATAAGAGAGATGTAAGAGTCATGAGAAAAAAGTCAACAGCTTGAAAAGCCAAATGGAAAAGGAGATAAAAAAGCTTTCTGAAGAACATTATTGCCTAAGAATTAGGATTGAACAAATGGAAGCTAGTGACTTTATGAGAAACCAAGACACAGTAAAGCAAATCCGAATAAATAAAAAAAAAATAGAGGCCAATATGAAATATCTCCTTGGAAAAAGAGCTGACCTGGAAAACAGATCCAGGAGAGATCATTTGAAAATCATTGGACTACCTGAAAACTATGACCAAAATAAGAGTTTAGACAGTATCTTCTGAAAGATTGTCAGGGACAATTGCCCTGATATTCTAGAAGCAGAAGGCAAAATAGAAATTGAAAGAATCCACCAATCACCTCCTGAATGAAAAACCAAAAGGAAAATTTCCAGGAATATTATAGCCAAATTCCAGAGCTCCTAGGTCAAGGAGGAAATATAGCAAGCAGCTAGAAAAAAGGAATTAAAATACTATGTGGCTACAATAAGGATAAAGCAAGATAAAGCAGCATCTATATTAAAGGACCAGAGGGCATGGAATATGATATTCCAGAGGGCAAAGCAACCAGGACTATAGCCAAGAATCACATTCCCAGCAAAATTGATTATAATATTTCAGAGGGGAAAATGGGACTTCAATGAAAAAGAGGACTTTCAGGCATTTGTAATGAAAAGACATTAAATGAATAGAAAATTTGACTTTCAAATATAAGACCCTGGAGAAGCATAAAAAGGTAAATGAGAAGGGGCAGCTAGGTGGTGCAGTGGATAGAGCAATGGCCCTGGAGTCAGGAGTACCTGAGTTCAAATCCAGCCTCAGACATTTGACACTTACTAGCTGTGTGACCCTGGGCAAGTCATTTAACCCCAATTTCCTCACCCCCCCCCAAAAAAAATGCTCATTGAATTGGGTTCACTTTAGGAGGCAGCTAGGTGGAGCAGTGGATAGAGCACTGGCCCTGGAGTCAGGAGGACCTGAGTTCAAATCCGGCCTCAGACACTTAACACTTACTAGCTGTGTGACCCTGGGCAAGTCACTTAACCCCAATTGCCTCACCAAAAAAACAAAAAAAAAGGTAAACAGGAAAAATAAATCATGAGGGATATTAAAAGATTAAACTGTTTACATTTCTACATGGGAAGATAATACTTCAAATCATAAGAACTTTTCCAGTAAGGAATACACAGAAGACACAGGTCTGAACTGAATATGAAGGGATGATATCTGTAAAGCATTTATTTTTTGTTTATCCTTGTTCTTTGTGGAGCAAACAGGGTGGGGCATCTTATGTCTGGGGCCTGATTTGGGCTCAGGGCTTCCTGGGTCCAGGGCTGGTGCTTTACCACTGTGCCACCTAGCTAACCCACAATGACATGTTTAAAATAGGATTGAGCGGTAGGAGGAATGGACTGGTGGAAGGGGAAGGGGAGAGGTGGACTGGGGATAGGTAGTTCACATGAAGGAAACAAGAAAAAAGCTTATGGAGGGGAGGGGAAGAGGGGGAAGGAGTGGGAGAGTGAGTGAACCTTACTATCATCAGAATTGGCTCAAAGAGGGAATAACATACATACTCAAGTGGGTATAGTAATATATTCTTGCCCTGAGGGAAAGTGGGAGGGAAAGGAGATAAGGGTGTGGGGAGAAGAGGGGAAAGAGGGAAGGGCAGATTGGGGGGAGAGAGCAGTAAAAAGCAAAACACTTTTGAGGAAGGTGAAGATGTTCAGCATAACTGCACAAGTATGACATATTGAATTGCTTGATTTCATAGGGAGGGTTGAGGAGAGAGGGAGGAAGAAAAATTTAGAACATAGAATTATCTTAAAGACCTTATTCTCCTCAGAGTGGGCTCAAGGAGGGAATGACATTCACACCCAATTGGGAGGAGTAATCTATTTAACCTTACAGGAAAGTAGGAGGGGAAGAGGATAAGGAGGGAAGGGTGAAAGAAGGGAGGGCAGAGCCAGGGAGGTGACAGTCAGAAGCAAAACACTTTTGAGGAGGAATAGGGTAAAAGAAGATAGAAAATAGAGTAAATATCATGGGAAGGGAATAAGAAGGAGGGAAATAATTATGATGATTGACTACAATGGCAAAATGTATGGTACCTACTTTGCTGGGCTATTGTGAAGAAAATTCTTTGTCAAGTTTAAGGTACGATATAAAAGTTATGATGAACAGGATGCTATCAGAAAACCCTGGAAAGACCTACGTGAACTGAAGCAGAGTGAAATGTACTGTATACAAAATAACAGCAATAGTGCAAGATGATCTGATGGTTATTTTCAGCAAGGCAATGATCCAATTTAACCATGAAGGACTTATGAAAATTGCAATCCATCTACAGAGAAAGAACTGATGGTATCTGAAAACAGATTGAAACACATTTTTTTCTTTGATGATTCCTTAATCTGAAGTTTTGTTTTTTAACTGTTTTCTCTCACAAGCTAACTAATGTGGGGATGTCTCCCATGACTACTCATATATAATTTATATTGAATTGCTTGAGTTCTTGAGGGTAGGGGGGTGGGAAGGGAGGGAAGAAGAGAAGTTGGAACACAAAGTTTTTAAAAATTGATGTCAAAATTTGTTTTTACATATATTTTGGAAAATAAAATTCTAAAAAAAACCACACACTAGAGAGCAAAGGAATAAATGGAGCTTTCATTAAAATGATAAGCAGTATCTACCTAAAACCATGAGCAAACATTATATGTAATGTGGATAGGTTAGAGGCATTCCCAATAAGATCAGGGGTGAAACAGGGATGTCCATTATCATCTCTATTATTTAATATTGTACTAGAATTGGTAGCCTTAACAATAAGAGAAGAAAAGGGAATTAAAGGAATTAGAATAGGCAGGGAAGAAACAAAACTATCACTCTTTGAAGATGATATGATGGAATACTTAAAGAATCCTAGAGAATCAACTAAAAAACTATTTGAAACAATTAACAACTTTAGCAAAGTTACAGGATATAAAATAAACCTACATAAATCATCAGCATTTCTATATATGACTGACAGAGCTCAGCAGCAAGAGATAGAAAGAGAAATTCCATTTAAAGTAACTGTAGAGGGGAACCTAGGTGGCACAGTGGATAAAACACCAGCTCTGGATTTAGGAGGACCTAAGATCAAATCCTGCCTCAGACACTTGCTACTTACTAGCTGTGTGACCCTAAGCAAGTCACTTAACCCCAGTTGCCCTGCAACAAATAGATAAATAAATAAATGAGCAAATGAGGAAGGAATGAAGGAATAAACAAAGTAGCTATAGGCAATATAACAGATTTGGGAGTCTACCTACCAAGACAAACTCAGGAACTATATGAACACAAATACAAAACACTTTTCACACAAATAAAATCAGATATAAATAATTCGAAAAATATTAATTGCTCATGGATAGACTAAGCTAATATAATTAAAATGACAATTCTACCTAAATTAATTTATTTATTTAGTGTCATTCCACTTAGACTACCTAAAATTATTTTATAGAGCTAGAAAAAATAATAACAAAATTCATATGGAAGAATGAAAGGTCATGAATATAAAGGGAACTAATAAAAAAAAATGCACAGGAAGGTGGGCTAACTGTACCAAATCTAAAGCTATACTATAAAGCAGCAGTCATCAAAACTATTTGTTACTGACCAAGAAATAGAGTGGTGGATTAGGTTAGGTACACAAGACACAGTAGTAAATGACTATAGTAATCTACTATTTGATAAACCCAAAGACTCCAGCTTCTGGGATAAGAATTCACTATCTGAAAAAAACTTCTGGCAATACTGGAAAATAGTATGACAGAAACTAGGCATAGACCATCTTACACTGTAGACCAAAATAGAGTCAAAATGGGTACATGATTTAGACAAAAAGGGTGATACCATAGGTAAATTAGGAAAGAAAGGAATAGTTTACCTCTTAGACCTATGCAGAGAAGATTTATGACCAAACAAGAGATAGAGAATATTATGAAATGCAAAATGGATGAATTTAATTACATTAAATTAAAAAGGTTTTGTACAAACAGAAGCAATGCAGTCAAAATTAGAAGAGAAACAGCTGAGAAACAATTTTTACAGCCAGTATTTCTGATAAAGGCCTCATTTCTAAAATATATAGTTAACTAAATCAAATTTATAAGAATGCAAGTCACTCCCCAGTTGAGAAATGGTCAAAGGATATGAACAGGCAGTTTTCAGATGAAGAAATCAAAGCTATCTAATGCCATAAGAAAAAATGCTCTAAATCACTATTGATTATAGAAATGCAAATTAAAACAACTCTGAGGTACCATCTCACACCCATCAGATTGGCTAACATGACAAAACAGGGAAATAATCAATATTGGAGAAGCTGTGGAAAAATTAGAACACTAATGGTTTTTTTGGGGGTTTTTTTGTTTTTTTTGTTTTTTAGTGAGGCAATTGGGGTTAAGTGACTTGCCCAGGGTCACACAGCTAGTAAGTGTTAAGTGTCTGAGGCCGGATTTGAACTCAGGTACTCCTGACTCCAGGGCCGGTGCTCTATCCTCTGCGCCATCTAGCTGCCCCCAGAACACTAATGTTTTGTTGGTGGAGTTGTGAACTGATCCAACCATTCTGATGCATACCCTTTGACCCAGTAATACTACTACTTAGGTCTCTATCCCAAAGAGATCACAAAAAAGGGGAAAGGACCCACACATACAAAAATATTTATAGCAGTTATCATCATGGTCGCAAAGAATTGGAAATCGAGGGATTGCCTATCATTTGGGGAATGGCTGAACAATGGAATACTATTGTGCTATAAGAAATGATGAGCAGGCAGATTTCTGAAAAACCTGGAAAGACTTAAGTGGACTGATGCTGAGTGAAGTGAGCAGAAACAGGAGAATATTGTATACAGTAACAACAACATTGTGTGATGATCAACTGTAATAGACTTAACTCTTCTCAGCAATACAATGATCCAAGATTCATTCCAAAGGACTCATGATGAAAAATGCTCTCCACATTCAGGGAAAAAAGAACTACGGAATCTGAATGCATATTGAACTATACGGTTTCTACTTTTTTGGTGTTGGGGTTTTTTTATGTTTTTCCCTTTTGTCTTGATTCTTCTTTTACAACATGACAAATGAAATATGTTTAATATGATTGTGCATATATAACCTATATCAGATTGCTTTCTAACTTGGGCAGGAGGGAGGGAAGGAAAGGAGGGAGAAAAATTTGGAACTCAAAATCTTATAAAAAACAAATGTTGAAAACTATCTTTACATATAACTGGAAAATAATAAAATACTTTTATGGTTAAAAACAAATAAACAAAAACAAACAAAAAAGATAAATGAAATATTGGCTCTTCCTTCTTGAACCTGAGATATGATGTTTTCAGAACTGCCAAGTAGAGAAGCAGATGAGGCAACATGGAAAATATTGAACAAGGTGTCAAGTCCCAGATCTTCATTAATAGCTATATGACCTTGGACAAGTCATTTAGCCTTTTTACTCCAGAAGTCATCTGTAAAATGATGGACTAGATGGTCTTTAAGGTCCCTTCCAGGTTTGGCAGTTTGAATGTACTTTATCCCCCCACTTTCCAAACGTATACTGTTGGTATTAAAACCCACATACAGAGCTAGTATAGTGTTGGGGGACTGGACTAAAATTTAGAATACTGGGTTCTAGTCCTGACTTTGTCACAACCTGCATGATCCTTGGGGAAGTCAGTTAACATTTCTATGTACCTGCTAACTGATTAGTAAAATGAGGGGCAGCATAGTATGGTGAAAAGAGGGCAAGCTTGAAAATCAGGAAGATCCAGATTTGAGTCCTATCTCTTCTGCACACTAGTTCAGTGACCATGAGTGAGTTCTTTCATCTCTCAGTATCCCAAACAACTCTCTAAAATTATGAATTTCAGATGAGTAGCTGAATTCTACCACCTATGAAACCATATTTCCACACCAAAAATAATTTGAGACTAGTTGGCTTCTCTACAGGGGTACACTGGTATGTGTTTAACAATTGGCTCTCCAAGAATAACAACACACTTTTAAGTCTAATCTCAAGTGTTAACATTTTTTCCTATGGCTTTCTTAAGTCTGGATAATAATAATCACAAATAAATGAATGAATGAATGGATAGATAGATAAATGAATGAATGAATAAATAAGTGGATGAATGAATGAATAAATAGATAGATAAATGAATGAATAAGTAAATAAATGAACAAATAAATAAAAGCAAAGTAATAAATGAAGCCTTGATTTGTAACATTTGCTGATTTCCAAGGCATAAATGTTTAACAATCAACTCTTGGGGGCGGCTAGGTGGCTCAGTGGATAGAGCACTGGCCCTGAAGTCAGGAGTACCTGAGTTCAAATGCAGCTTCAGAAACTTAGCACTTACTAGCTGTGTGACCCTGGGAAAGTCACTTAACCCCAATTTCCTCACTCAAAAACAAAACAAAACAAAACAAAAAACAATCGGCTCTTAATTGGGGGGTGCTGGCTCCAGTATATCCCTCTATCTCCTGGCTAAGTGACCTCCTTCTCATAGATTACTATAAAAGTCCCTATCTTTTGTCTCTGTTAGGCAATGTATATGGCAATGCTTACAGCTTCCTCTCTTCAGGGCCCTGCACATGGTAGGTGCTCGTATATTTTTGTTGACTGACTGACTGAATGAATGAATGAATGAATGAATGAATGAATGACCAAATTAATGAACTGATTGTAGCAAGTTGGAAATATCTGCATGGGATTATGTTGTCTTTGTTGAGCCATTTTTCAATTGTGTCCAACTCTTCATGACCCCATTTAGGGTTTTCTTGTCAAAGGTACTAGAGTGGTTTGCCATTTCCTTCTCCAGTTCATTTTATAGGTAAAGAAACTTAGGCAACCAGGGTTAAGTGACTTGCCCAGGGTCACACAGCTAGTAAATGTCTGAGGCCAGATTTGAAATCAGGAAGATGAGTCTTCCTGACTCCAGGGCCTGTACTCTATGCATTGCACCACCTTGCTGCCCATTTAATCTTTTTTTTTTTTTTAATGTATGAGGTATTTTATTTTTTCCATTACATGTAAAGATAGTTCTCAACTTTTGTTTATACATGCTTTACAATTTCAGATTTTTCTCCCTCCCACCCCTCCCTCCCCCCTCCCCTAGACAGCAGGTAATCTGATATAGGTTATATCTATATACCTCTATACATATACATATAGATATAGATATATATATATACACACACACATATATATACACATAATAACATTAATCCTATTTCTGCATTAATCCTGTTACAAGAGAAAGAATCAGAGCAGTGATGCAAAACCTCAAAATAGAAAGAAAAAAAAAACCAACAGCACCCAAAACAAAAGAAATAATATGGTTCAATCAGCATCTATACTCCACAGTTCTTTCTTTCTTTTTTTTTTTTCTTGGATTTGGAGATCCTCTTCTATCATGAGTTCCCTGGAACTCTTCTGTACCATTGCATTGGTGAGAAGAATATAGTCCATCACAGTAGGTCAACACTCAATGTTGATGATACTGTGTACAATGTTCTTCTGGTTCTGCTCATCTCACTCATCATCAGCTCACGTAAGACCCTCCAGGTTTCTCTGAACTCTTCCTGCTCATCATTTCTTACAGCACAATAGTATTCCATTGTATTCATATACCACAACTTGTCCAGCCATTCCCCAATTGATGGGCACCCCCTCAACTTCCAATTCCTTGCTACCACGTAAAGAGCAGCTATAAATATTTTTGTACATGTGGGTCCCTTTCCCCCTTCCATGATTTCTTTGGGCAAAAGACCTAAAAGTGGGATTGCTGGGTCAAAGGGTATGCACAGCTTTATCGTCCTTTGGGCATAATTCCAAATTGCTCTCCAGAATGGTTGGATCAGCTCACAGCTCCACCAACAATGCATTAGTGTTCCAATTTTCCCACAGCCTCTCCAACATTTATTATCTTCCTTTTTTGTCATTTTAGCCAATCTGATAGGTGTCAGGTGGTACCTCAGAGTTGTTTTAATTTGCATCTCTCTAATCATTAGAGATTTAGAGCATTTTTTTCATATGGGAATAGATAGCTTTGGTTTCTTCATCAGAAAACTGCCTGTTCATATCCTTTGACCATTTCTCAATTGGGGAATGACTTGGATTCTTATAAATTTGATTTAATTCCATATATATTTTAGAGATGAGGCCTTTATCAGAAGCACTGGCCTCAAAAATTGTTTCCCAGCTTTCTGCCTCCCTTCCAATTTTGGATGCATTGCTTCTGTTTGTACAAAAATTTTTTAATTTAATATAATCAAAATCATCCATTTTGCATTTTATAATATACTCTATCTCTTGTTTGGTCAAAAACTGTTTTCCTTTCCAAAGATCTGATAGGTACACTATTCCTTTCTCTCCTAATTTACCTATGGTATCACCTCTTATGTCTAAATCATGTATCCATTTTGACCTTATTTTAGTATAAGGTGTACTGCCCATTTAATCTTAAGGAAGGCACTTAAGCTCCCTGAGACTAATTTTCTTTAAATATGAAGAATCTAGTTGAATAAGCATGACATGGTGGATAGAGAGCTGCCTTGGAGCCAAGAAGACCTGGGTTCCCCACAGCATCTCTGCCATATGTATGTCTCTGTGCAGGTGCAGCTAGGTGGTGCAGTGGGTAGAGCACTGACCCTGAAGTTGGGAGGACCTGAGTTCAAATACGACCTCAGACACTTACTAGCTATGTTACCCTGAGCAAGTCACTTAACCCCAATTGCCTTAAAAAATATCCTTGGTCATCACCAGTTATCCCAATTCATATCTTACCACTGGACCTATATGGCTTTGGAGGAGAGTGAGATTGGTGATCTTGCACAGCCCTCCCTCACTTAAATCCAGTTCAGTGCAAGTCATGGCGTCACCCCAATGTCATGGTGTCACCCCAATGTCATGGTCCTGTTCGAGAATGAGGGACAAACAACAGTAACAACAAGAAGTCTCTGTGCAAGACACTGTGCACTCAGTGTTCTAGACCAGAGGTGTCAAACCTGAACCATATTGTAATGCAATTGGGAAATATTTTACAATATAAATAGAAATACAATAGAATATAGATAATGTTATTTTGTGGTTTTCTAAGTCGATATGCTTCCCACAGGGATCCTGTTTCTATTTGAGTTTGACACTATTACTCTGGGAGATTCCCTAAGAACCTAAATTGCAGTAAAAGTGCTCACCTGCTCTGGTAAAGGGTATCTACTCATCCAGGAATTCCCTGTGTCAATGAAATCATAATCCCAGTTCTAGTCCCTATCTTGCACAATCAGTACAATCTGTTGCTTACTTCATAAGGCTTTTGTAATAATCAAATAAGAAAACGTATGTGAAAGTACTTTGTAAGTCCAAAAGTTCTATACAAATATAAGGCTTTATATTACATTTCTATAAATGTACAATGTCAAAAGCAAATAAAAGGACCAAGAATCCCTTCCCCAATTTCATCCAAATGGTTATACAACTTTCACTAGGAGATCCACTATTTTCTCAAACAACTCATTCCACTTTCCAATACCTCCCAGAATCAGAAAACTTTCCTTTATATCTCACCTGTGAACCTCACCCACCTCACAGGGCAAGTTGCCCAAGAGGGAGAAGCAGCTCTAGGTCCAAGGTGTTCTGTGGACCTGTATCATCTAAATCAAAAGCTCATGAGCACCAATGGATGCATTTACTTTAAATAGCAAGAGACTACAATTAGTTCAAAGCAGAGGCATTTAATACAATAAGAAAAGTAGCAACAAAACATTTCCCAAATAAACCTGAGGTGTACTCTTCCAAAAAAACCATGTATCAGTGGGAAAAGGAGAGACACATAGTAGCTGTTGCTGTTGCTTATCCTTTGTTTTCAAAGAGGACCGATGACATCACAGGGTGATCTCTTGACTTGCTCATGAATTGGATTTGAGAGGCAGAGTTATGCAGTCATCAGCCTCACTCTCTCTTCCTCAGTCATCAAAGTCCAGTGGCAAGACTAAAGTCAGGACAACTGTTGATGCCTTGGGATGTGGTGAATGAAGGTTCACATACGTGGCCAGAGCACAAGTCTAGAGGGGCACACAGATGGAGAACACATGAATGCACAGATGGGACAGCTGATGTCTTTCAGGGCGCCAGTTTTATAGTCTCTGCCAGACACACAATATCCACTGGGCATGTAGTCTTTAGATGCTACTTAGCAATAGTCTCCATCATCCCGTTTCTGGCCATTTCTCTGTCTGTCTGTCTGTCTGTCTGTACGTATGTCTTTCCTCCCACGCCCTTTCTCTTAGCTTAAAGGCTATAGGATTTCCCCCCCACCCTCAGCATTTTTAGAAAAGGTAGAAAAACCCTTATTCTAGGACCCAGAATACCTTCCCTGTTTTGTATCCTTAAAGCCTGGATATTCCTGAAGTTTATTATCTCCCAGTAGGAGATTTTTCAGTGCCAGGTGCCAAGATCTTTAGAACAAAAAACAGCACCTTCCTAGCTGGATAATCCTTTCAACCTTAGTTTTGTCCTCAGATTGTCTTTCCTGGTCTAAGGTTTTATCCTCTATGTCAGAGGTATCAAATAAGTAGACCTCAATACTTCCAAGTTTGGTCAGAACTGGATTAAAATGTAACTGGGGAATATTTAACAAAATAAATAAAATACAATAGAACATAGATAATGTAAAAATGTGGTTTTCTAGTCTATATGCAACCCAGTAGGATCCTTATGTATAATTTAATGGCTCAAATTCTATTTGAGTTTGACACCACTGCCCGAGATCATAAACTTCAGCCTAGTTTATGGTAATTATTCCATGTGCTTCCCATTTTCATTCTCTAAAGATTAGTCTATAAACCAAATAATAGTTATTTGTCTGAGAATTATTAAGCCCATTTGAAGGTTGGGGGTTCCCTAGTTTTAAAGCCTTAAGTTTCTTTTATTTTCTCATGCCGATGAGCTGAGCAGAGGGAAAAAAACAACAACAACAAAACATGGAGACAGTAGCCAAAGGAGGGAGGGGAGGGTCTTAACTGTCCTGTTCCTATACAGATATAAATCTGAAAAGAGCTCTGACCCAAACTTAAATATGCATCTTTTCAATTTCTGCTTCTTTACTATTTGGGGGGAGGGGGCGGGGCAATAAGGGTTAAGTGACTTGCCCAGGGTCACACAGCTAGTAAGTGTCAAGTGTCTGAGCCCGGATTTGAACTCAGCTCCTCCTGAATCCAGGGCTGGTGCTTTATCTACTGTGCCACCTAGCTGCCTCAATTTCTGCTTCTTTACAAAAGGAACATCAAAAAATGTTGTCTTGTAAGCTCTGTGAGGGCAGGGACTTGTCCTTTGCCACCTGGCACATAGTAGGTATTTCTACCCTTTGCTGCTACAAATAGAACAAGTATTCTTCTTTCTTGTTCTACCTCTTGCCCTATTCCATATATATATTTAGTCATTTCAGGCATGTCTGACTCTCTGTGACCCCATTTGGGGTTTTCTTGGCAAAGATACTGGAGAGGTTTGCCATTTTTTTTTCTCCAGCCCATTTTACAGGTGAGGAAACTGAGGCAAACAAGGTTAAGTAACTTGTCCAGGGTCAGTGTCTGAAGCTAGATTTGAACTCATCTTCCTGACTCCAGACCCTGTACTCTGTACACTGTACCATTTAGCTGCCTTTATTAAAAGTTATTACTACTTAAAACAATAATGAAAGGAAGAAACAAGTATTAGTAAGCATCTACTGTGTATGAAAGCACTGTAAGCCCTTTTACAAATATTATCTGATTTGATCCTCACAACAACCCCAGAGGTAGGTGTTATTATGGTCTCCATTTTTCAGTTGCATAAACTGAGGCAGACAGGTTAAATGACTTGCCTGGGGTCATACAGCTAGTAAGGGTCTTGAAGCCAAATTTGAACACAGGTCTTCCTGATTCTAGGCCCAGAGCCATATCATGTCATTTCAATGAAAAAAAAAATGACTTTTTGTTTTTAAATCCATTGTCACAGGAGAAATTGAAGTGTGTGTGTGGGTCCAATTTTTCTTTAAAGAATTACACCCTCTCTCTCTCTCTCTCTCTCTCTCTCTCTCTCTCTCTCTCTCTCTCACACACACACACACACACACACACACACACACACAAATAAAATAAAATAAAATAGGCTTTTATCTAGATGCAAGAGAAAGGAGACCAAGAGAGAAGGCAAGGGGAGATAGATCAGAGATGATTCTCTGAGATATTTATCTCCTCGAACAGGAGAAAGGCCATAGCTTTTATAGATGGTAGATGGGGTGATCACCACCTGGCTATGGGATGTCCCCTTTGGGGGGTGGGGAAATCTTGAATGAGAGGTGGTGGTCGGGACTTCTGGAGTTATCTCTATCCCCTGGCGCCAATCTGGCAGCAGCCATACCTAATGGGCTTATTTCTCTTACTTCTCAAGGTATGTTTGTCCTTCAGTTAGTAGGCCAGTTTAAACTTTAATAGTCCCAAGTTCCTTGATATGTCCCAACCCCATAACATTCACCTTTGTCCTTTTTCAAAGATGATGGAGGACAGAAGGGAAATCAAGTCTGTGGCAATAATAACTCACATTTACACCATTCCTTAGGAAGATATCTGATCAGGAAGTATGCTCTGCAAAGCTCATTTCTCAACAATAACTCTTTGAAAAAGGTAGCTTAAGTATTACTTTACAGATGAGGAAAATGAATGCTCTTGGAGGTTAAAAGCCATTCCTATAAGTCTACGGTGTCCAAGGCTGGATTCGATGCCAGGTGTCCTGATTGCAAACCCATCATGTCATCTACAGATCCAGGCAGCCTCTCATAACAGCTACAGCTTGCTTGATTATTGTTGGAAGGAGAGATCCATATTCGGGCAAATTATAGCTCTTTCGTAGTAGTCTCCAGGTCAAATGCAATGGGTTACAAACTGACCTAATGGTTTTGTCTGTCAGTGGAGCATTGAGAAACTGCTGGCCCGGGGCCCCAGCAGAACATGTACTAAAGCAAATTCCCCAGGGAGATGAAGCTGGATGTCTAACTATAGTAGTAGAGGATAGATGGCAGGGCTACAAATTATGGGTATGTTGATTAGTTTGGAGGGATACCTCCTCTGTCATTTGACCTCTACTCACCCACCATGGTGCCCCTGGAGATGAAGCTGGAAGAGAGCCCAGGGAACTGCCTTTAACAATATACCCTGGATCATTTCACTTGCCCCCAAAGGGCTTCAAAATGTTATACAGCCTTGGAGCCACATGTCACTAATATAACAAGAAGAATTCCTCATTCCTTCTCCAACACCCATATCCTCCTGGCTGAAATTCAGCCAAAAAGCACACACATAACCTTGGGCATGGTAGTAGTTAAATGTTTGAGGGAGAAACAATCTGGAGTTGCAGAGTCAGCTTGCTCTGCATTCGATACACCATCAGATGAGTTCAGTCCTACAGGGTAAAAAGAACATATGGAAAAAGCTTATAACTCATTCATTCCTCCTGCCTGATGCAAATCCTCTGAGTGTCAGCCCTATCTGCAGAAGATTGAACACATTTAGAAATAGAAGCAGAAATATCCAGGCAGTGGTTTGTCCATCTGCTCCTGGATCACAATGGAGTCTGCTCAGTCAGTCAGCCACTCTCAGGGTCCATACTCATGGTTCAGCATTGCCACTCCCCATCTCCCCCAAGAAAACACTCAAATCCTAGCATTCCTTATCTCTCCCAAATAGAGCAAGTAGGATGAAGTCAGGTGGATTCTTGGTCAGTGGCTACCAAAGGCACATTTCACAACCCCTTTGACTGTAGGAAGAAAGGGAATTTGGAAAGGACCAGGTTCAACATTAAATTCTCTGATTCCAATGGGTGAAGCAGCTATCCTGAAATGGGGAATAACTGTAAAGGTCTTTTTCATCCTGGACTTTAGAGATGAGCATCTCAGCTCCTCTGGAGGGGTAGGTGTGTAAGTGAAGTTGACAAGACATCAATTACTTACCTGTCAGCTATAGACAAATGGAATCTGAGCTTTTCTGAAAAGCAGACTAGGAATGGACAATTAGTCTCCATGGGGAGTAGCAGTCCTCTGTGCCTAAGACTCCTCTCATCTCCTGGATTTCCATCTGTGCATAGTAACAGGTACAAATGCTCTTCCTCTTCATGACTGTTCATGTTCTCCATGAACAGATGAATAGAGAGGAGTATCTACTGGGTAAAGCATGTCTAAGGAGGTGATGTTGAGTTTGAGGAGAAAAGCCCTTGTAGGAAAAGTTTCTGGAGAAAAGCCCTTGTAGAAAAAGTTTCTGAAGTCGGTATGCCTCCGTTTATGAAAATCTAGCACATAAAAACCCAAACCTGGAAAACAAAATGAACATTTATTAGATTCCCATTCTGTATGTCACATGCCAGATGAGATACACAGTTTAGATAAGGCATAGATAGTCCCAGCACCTATGGTGTTTGCAGTCTGATATTAATAATAGCAACTAATATACACATGTGTGTGCACCTTAGGATTTGTAAAGTGTTTTAGATGTGTACTGTGTCATTCCCTCTGGGCATCCTTCCCAAAGTTACACAGAGGAGCCACTACTGCCTCATGTTCTAGGGGTAATCCTGAGGGTGGTTACTCCTGCTGCTATAGCTCCTGAGCCCCATCTAGTGTGCTTACCATTAACAATCGGTTAGTGGATCCATTGGGTTTCAGCAAAGGCTTTTATTGAAATGGCATAGAAAAATTAATAGTTACAAAAACATCCCCTCCTCCCCTCCCCATAACACGAAGCATATTTTGCCATAAATACACACAAGATCCATGGGAAGAAGGGACTCAAAATTAGAAGCCAGTGGTAGTAAGGCACAGGTATAGGAACCATGTATGGCCAAGGGATGACTCAAAACTCTAGGTGCTGGAAGTCTTTTCTTGACTCCATGGCCAGAACTTCTCTCTGCCATGAGAGGTCAGACTCCCTGAAACTTCCTTATTCCTTGGGTGACTGTCTTTCTGCATCAACCTGTCCTTCATGCATCTCTACATTCCTAATGCAGATGTTTCCCTTGTCATCAACTAGTCCCATTCTGACAGATGCTATTTCTGCTACCACCACAGACCTATAGACCTTTCAAAATTCACAATGTCATGACCTGAACATGTCCATCTTTAGGTTGCTTCTCAGTCACTTAGGGAATGAAACACAAAAGATGCACCCTAAATACAGTCTCGGCTTGCCTAAGCTATAGTTGCCACATGCACCAAATGCATGGAGGTCTGATTGAATAGTAACAATAACTAGCATAAATATATCACTTCAAGGTGTGCACAGCTCCTTACAAGTGTTATATCTTTTGATCATTACAATAATCCTGTGAGACTGGTTTTATTATTAGCCCCATTTTGCAGATGAGGGAGCTGAGGCTCAAATAATTAAGTGATTTGACCAGGGTTCCATAGCTAGGAGGGGTCAAAGGCAAGATTTGAATTCATATCTCCTTAACTCCAAGGCTGGCACTCTATGCATTGCACCTCACTGACCCAGATCTTGGGAGACAACTCAAATTAGCCATGCTTCACTTACAACCCAAAAGGAAAGAGTACTCCAAGAGCCTAGTCACTTCAGTTATTCTGGGTCAGCAGCCTTACTCATCACACAATGCAAGCCCTTGTTTATGGCCAGAATTGGACTCTCTCAATCTTCTTTGCAGTGAATTGGAACCAAGTAGGGCTCCAAGGAATGGCCTCTCTAGGTCAGTACATGATGTTATTGATACAAGGGTGGATACTTAACCCTAGTATTTTTATCAGGTGAAGATACATCTTAATTGAAAAAACACAGAAACTTTATATTAGGTATAAAAAGTAATCAATTTAGGAGTGCTTGGACCTAAAAATGAAAATTATTCTCCTAGACTAGTAATTTATAGAACAGTGGTAGAGAGAGATAGAATTCTAGTCTGAAAAAAAAAAGAATTCTAGTCTGGTACCCCCATCCCTGTCAGAGGAAAACAAAGTGATGAGCTTCATGGACTCATCTCCCAGTCCCTTCCAAGTCAGATCAAAGTTCCCCTAGAAGAGAAGCAGGAATGATTCTTCCAGACATATCTATCTGTCCATGCCTCCCTTCTAGTTGCATTTATACAACTTCATGTGGACATGATATAACTGACATGGACAACACAAACATACACATACCTTACACACAGATCATAGGTTAGGGGGTGGACAATATAGGCAAGGGAAACAACATGAAAAAAAGTTCAGAGGAAGAAAAGCATAGGACAGAGAACAGTCCACTTTGACTGGAGTAGCAATCGGTATATTTCTGTTTGACATCCTGAATCCATAGGTTCCAGTCTATCTTTCCAACTTTATTGTATATCCTACTCCTTCACACATTCTAAGTTCCAGACGAACTGGCCGATTGTTGTTTCCTATGCAGGACATTCCATTTATCATTTCCATGCCTTTGAGCAAGCTATGCCCCTGTGCCTGCTATGCATTCACTCCTTACCTCCAACTCTTAGAATCACTAGCTTCTAGAAATCCAGAAATGCAAACTTACTCTATATTTTATATTTACCCACTGGGGTTCATGCTATTTTCCCTAATTGAAAATGCAAGCTCTTTGAGAGTAGAGACAAGTTTCCTTTTTCTCTTCCTATCTCTGATGCCTGGCATATAATGTAGGCACTTAATAGATGCTTATTGAATGAGGTGGAAGCAGGGGAAGGAAGGAATTAAAATTCTATTGGGGGGGGCTCAGTAGATAAAGCACTACCCCTGGAGTCAGGAAGACCTGAGTTCAAATGCAGCCTCACACTAGCTGTGGGACCTTGGGCAAGTCACTTAACCATCATTCCCTGCAGCAACAACAACAACAACAACAATTCTATTTGGTAGACAGTAAGGAAACACTGAGTTATGGGATGATAGCAATATTTTATGGTTATATAATGTTTTACAGTTACAAAGTTTTCACCTACATATTTTTCATTTCATCTTCACAACAACCCTGTGAAGCAGGTAGTGCAAGTTTTATTGTTCCCATTTTTCAGACAAGAAAATTGAGACTCAGAGACACTAAAGATCATCTATTCAACAAGAATATACTAAGTGACTAATAAGTAAGTGGCACTGGGTTAAGTGCAGGGATACAAAGGCCCAGATGAAAGGCAATTCCTGCCTTCAAGGGGCTTACATTCAATCAAGGCAGGCAACAAGAAGATGCAAGGTAACTTTAGGAAAGAGCTACTAGTTGTAGGAGCATTAGAAAGTTGGACTTTGAAAGGAGTTAGGGATTAAAAGAGGTAAGGCGAAGGGGCAGCTAGGTGGCACAGTAGATAAAGCCCTGGCCCTGGATTCAGGAGGACCTGAGTTCAAATCCGGCTTCAGACACTTGAGACTTACTAGCTGTGTGACCCTGGGCAAGTCACTTAACCCTCATTGCCCAGCAAAAAACAAAACAAAACAAAAAAAAGAGGTAGGGTGAGGAATGGAGTACATTCTGAGCAAGGGAAAGCATTGAAGGTGACCCACTGAGGGTCACCACTCCATGCAGACAATGGGAACCAACACAGAATGATCTCCCTGGAAGCTCAAGGCTGTGAAGGATAGCTCACAAAGGAAAATCAAAGGGAAGTGCGACCCTGCAAAATCATTCAATCTGAAGAACTCTCTGTGAGCACTTGAAACCATAAGGAGCTACAGGTAGTGGTTGAGCTCCATTGGCTCCTTCTCCATCCACACATAAGTATATCTAAGTCTGTCAGACTGAAGCCTGGACAAAGAGATGTGACCCAACCACATGAGGGAGATTAATGGTGTATATAGTGGAGTGAGAGGAAATATCATCTTCTTCTAAATCTGTTGTACCACGACTTAGTCCACACTGTCAAGGCCCCATTATGTGTCCAGAAAGGTTGCTCCACTAGTTAAAGCTTGCTGATTACTCACTGCTCTGGTTATTTTGTTACCTGACAACTTCATGTGACAGAATGGGACATAGTAGGAAACAGTGCTAAAACGCTGACAAATGGCCCCTGGGGTCTGAAGGTTTCCAATTTTGTTCTACCTTTTTGTAGTAAAATCACATGAATAAATTCTTTGCCTGTCAAAAGGAACCTGGGTTCCTCTACAGCTGACTTTTTTAAATCTCCATTTTCATTGTACCAGAAAAATCTTGCCTGTAGAAACTTTCCTGTCCAAGTTTCCTTGGCACTGTGCACAGCCTCGTCTGCACTCTTTAGGTTAACATTTTTTGTTGTTGTTCTGCCTATATATTTCTGACAACTTGGCAGAACTTGGGTGATTTAGAAGGAGACATTTTTCAATCTTTTCCATTTGTCTGTCCCATCTAGCTGAGGAAAACCACAACACTACATACTATATAACCAAAAATAAGTCTCCTCTCTCTCTCTCCCTCTCTCTCTCTCTCTCTCTCTCTCTCTCTCTCTCTCTCTCTCTCTCTCTCTCTCTCTCTCTCTCTCTCTTTCTCTCTCCCTCTCTCTCTCTCCATATATTATATATGTATATATACATATATACTTATACATACATGTGTGTATGCATACACACATATATGTGCACATACATATATATGTGTATGCATACACATATATGTGCACATACATATATGCATGCATGTACATGTGTATGAATATATATTCTTTGCGTGTAGATATAGCACCTTGTAGAAACAGTAACAACTCCCTCTGACACTTGAGTCTCTCAGAATAACTACCTCAAAATCAAGGTACTCTATGTCTCAACATTCATTCAAAATCATAACTCATATGTCACCACTAATGTGCTTACTTTTTCTCAAGTTAGTCAAAAGACACAATTAGTTGAAAGCAAAAAAAAAAACTTTAAAAAATTTTTTTGAGATTGCATTTCCATATCTCACCAAACTGGGCAACTAGTTGGCACAGTGGAGAAAGTGCTGGGCCTGAAGTCAGGAACGCTCATCTTCCTGAGTTCAAATCTGGCCTCTGACATTTACTTGCTATGTGACTCTGGGCAAGTCACTTAACCCTGGTTACCTCAGTTTTTCTCATCTGTAAAATGAGCCAGAGAAGGAAATGGCAAATCATTCTAGTATTCCTGCCCCACATGGGGTCATGAAGTGTTAGACATAACTAAACAACAAAACATCTTGCCCAGAATTGAAGTACAGTGGTGAATCATGGGATCAATCTCACTATTGATTAGCATGGAAGCTTTGACCTCTCCATTTTGTTTTTTGTCTTTTTGTTTTTTTAGTGAGGCAATTGGGGTTAAGTGACTTGCCCAGGGTCACACAGCTAGTAAGTGTTAAGTGTCTGAGGCCAGATTTGAACTCAGGTACTCCTGACTCCAGGGCTGGTGCTCTATCCACTGCACCATCTAGCTGCCTCGACCTGCTCCATTTTTGACATGGGCTAATTTGCTCCTCCTTAGGAAGCTTGGTGGCCCTCCACTCCCAGAGCCTTATCATAGTAATGCCAGGCTTAGTGTGGGCACCTATAGTGGGAATTAGTATGCTAACATGAGTGACTCCACTTTGTCTTAAGCCTCTTTATGAGTTAAGTGTTTGTGTAAGTTGTTTTTCTATAATAAGACAAGCACTTGTGCATCGTTTGGTAATGTTGTGTGCATGTGATCCCCAATCTGGTAAACAGCTACTAATGATGTGTATATCACCTAGATTTGGTAAATACTTGCTAATTACATGTGTGTATCTCAATCTGGTAAATAGCTGATAAATCCTCAACAATGACATTAGGAAACTAAAGCTTTGAGTGATCGTTTCCTTTCATCATAAGCTTAGATAATTGATCACCAAACAGAATTTTGATGTAACTTGTCAATATGCCCTTTATCAGAACCATAAAAATCCACTGGAGGACCCAGGCATCAGCCTGCTCCTGGATAAAGATTAGAACAGCCTCCTAAATTCCATGCACTTGGAAGCACTTAATACAGTGCTGATTGACAGAGACCAGCCAGAATGCCATCTCAAAGGGATGTACATAGCCTTGGGCTGGGTAGAAAAGGAACTGTATCATAAGCATTGGTAGGAAACACGCTTACTGGGACCTTCAAGAATCATATTGGTGTGCTTGGATTTTTTCCCTAGAGAACTTGATGTTTGTATTATTGAATAGTCAATAAAGTTTGATTGCATTTATTGATGAGTGTAAGTCTTTTTTAACATACCATCAACTCTAATAAACACACGCAATGGTAAATTAGCTTTCTGTGTACACCACATGCTACAACCCAAAATATTTTTAGACCTATTACAACTCTGAACTCTTAAGCTCAAGTGATCTCCCAGCCTCAGGCTCCCCAGAAGCAAGGGTAAGTGGTATGTGCTACCACACTTGGCTAAGCAAAGACATTTAAATAAATAGCATAGTAATAGTGGTTACAATAGAACATTTCCACCATTAACCTAAGGTGCACTCTTCCACACATATACATACCATCAATGAGGAGAATGAGAACCCATAGGGATCCTACATAAAGGACAAACACACAGAGAATACATATGGATGTGAAGGGGCAACTTATACCTCTGATATTATTGTATTGCTCCATTGGCCTCTGTTGGTCTCAGTGATTCCTAGGGGCTCTCAGCTGAATGTTGATTCACTGGCTTTTTGATAGTCTGTTAGGCAGCTGTGGTAGCTCATGGATCTTGGGAAGTGTTCCCTGCTACTAGTATATAGACATATCTCTTCAGGGCTACCTTCTGGTCATCTCAACTCCAGTCTATCAGGGTATAATTGATTCCTAGAACTTTAGAAGGAGACATTTTTCAATCCTTTCCATTTGCCTGTCCTATCTAGCTGAGGAAAACCACAACACTACACACTGTATGACCAAAAATGTATGTCTCCTCCCTCTGTGTGTGTGTGTGTGTGTGTGTGTGTGTGTGTGTCTCTGCCTCAGACATGTAGTAGCTATGGGATTCTGGACAAATCACTTAACTGCTTTCAGCCTCAGTTCCTCATTTGTAAAATAGAGATAATAATAGTATCTACCTCATAAGGTTTGAGGATCAAATGAAACCATATGGAGGTACCATGTAAGCCTCAAAGTGCTATTAAAATTAGATTTTATTATCATGTATGTAAGGTGTTTGGCAAATGTAAAAGTACTTTATGAATGACAGAATTATCATCGATGTTCTTCAAGCCTGTTGTAATTTTAAAAAATCAGCGCCCTGCTTAAGAAGACAGAAGAGCAGATAAACAGGAGAGAAGCCTATGCAATTGCTCTCAATGGGGAAACTTGAGGCATTGCCC
This sequence comes from Dromiciops gliroides, assembly GCF_019393635.1. NCBI lineage: Eukaryota > Metazoa > Chordata > Mammalia > Microbiotheria > Microbiotheriidae > Dromiciops > Dromiciops gliroides. Next base: position 505,849,940 of record NC_057861.1, on the reverse strand, counting down.
TAACTTGGGAAGTCCCAGGTGGGAAATAGAAGATCATGGCAAAAATTACTACTATGAAATTCATTGGGGGGAAATAAGAGCATGTAGCCCCTAAACCATGAAAGGCTAAACAGGGATAGAAAGAGCACTGTCATAGGTCCCTGTTAGAGGGAAGAAGACAACAATAGCAGCCAGCCTTCAACCAGAGAAGGCTCGCCAGAAGTGTAAGATCACAGCAGCACCATGATCGGGAACAGCCAAGCATAGAACTCAAAAAGCCAGCCCACACTCAGATTACATTTACACCAATGGAAGTGGAGAGCAACAGCAAGAACACAGGAAAATGAAGTCAGAACCATTCAAGAGTGTAGGAAGGGAAAGCTCCTTAACCCTGGAATACATAAGGAAGTGAGATTGTAGATAAGAATAAACAGAACACACAACCCTATGAGGAAATAATGTGTCAATAGTTGTGTAAGAGGGAAAGCCAGAAGAAAAGAGTAACTCAGTAAGTATAAGCATATCCTCAGCCTAAAATGGCCTGAAAGCAAGAGCACCTACAAAAAAAATAAGTAAAAGATTTTTCTTAAAATGGAGTTGTAGGTAAGATAAGAGTTCTGGCGAATATAGTCATATGAAAAAAATGTTCCAAATCATCTTTTATTGTGAATCTGTTCATATAAGTCTCTTTATGTCTCTTTGAAATCTATTTTCTCATTTCAGAACATTCGTATTCTAGGAAGCAGATGGAACCAGAAGAAGATTTATATAAAAATGAACAATTCCGAAGACTTTTATAAGTGGATGAAGAATGAGATGAAAACCATAAGAATAATTTATTCTGCAACAAGACTGTACAAACAAACAACTTTGAAAGCTATAAGAACTTCAATCAATGCAATGGTTAGCCATTATTTCAGAGAACTGATGGTGGAGCATCCTACCTGTGTCCTGGTAGAAAGGAAATGAGTTCAAGGTGCAGAACGACACATATAATTTTTGAAAACATCTAATTAAGATTTTGGGGGGAGAGTGCGGTAAGGATGCATATTTGTTATAAGGGATTTGTTTTTCTTTTTTTTCCCTAAATGAGTGGGGGTGGAAAGGGAAGATAAGAAAAAAAGATTTGATTTTTAATTAAACTTTAATTTTAAAAAGTATATTAGTAATAGTTAAATGCAAATTAAAGCAACTTTAAGACTCTACCTCACATCTATCAATTTGGCAAAGTTGACAAAAAAGAAAATGACAAAAGTTATAGGAGGTATGGGAAAATAGGCTCATTTATGAACTGTTGAGGAAAGTATGAATTGAATTGATATAGTCATTCTGAAATTATTTTTGAACAACATCCAAAAAGTTACTAAACACTTCATCTCTCTTGGCCCAGTGATGCCACTACTAGATTTTTGTTCCAAGTAAATCAAAGAAAGAAGATTCTATATGTCCAAAGATATTTGTGGAAGCTCTTTTTGTAGTGACAAACAACTGGAAACTAAGGGGCTACCCATGATTTGGGGAATGGCTTTACAAATTATGGTATGTGAATGGATGGAATACTATTGTGCTATGTAAATTTTTTTAAGAGATATGGTTTCAGAGAAACCTGGGAAAACTTGAATGAACTAATATAGAGTGAAGTGAGCAGAAAAAAAGAACAAATTATATTATATCAATATTGCAAAAACAAACATTTTTGATAGACTTAAGAACTCTGATCAATGAAATGATCTGTCATGATTCCAGGGGACCAATGATAAAGATTAATATCTATCTCCTGATACAGAAGTGATAAACTAATGGACAAATGAGACATGTTTTTTCAACGTGGCCAGCATGGGGAGTTGTCTTGCTTGATTGTGAAAAAAAAAAAAAGAGCTCTGGAAAAAAGAAATGAAAGACAAATAAATATCTGAGAACAGAAAATGAAAAACTTATCCAAATAGCATACAGCCTGAAAATTAGAATGGATAAAACAGAATTCGATGACTTCAACAGCAAAAGGAAATATTGAAACAAAATTAACAGACTGAGAAAAATAAATTATATCTATTATTTTTTAAACTGACCAAAAATACTTCAGGAAACAATATATGATAGTCATCAGACTCTGAGAAACATGACCAAACGAATCACTTAATTCCATATTTCAAGAAATCCAAATTGAAAATTGGCCAGATTTATTAGAAATGGAGAGCAAAGTGAAGACAGAAAAAACAATCTACTGATCACCTGAAAAAAAACTCCAAAATGAAAGCTCCCAGGAATATTACAGGCAAAAATCCAAAACTTCCAGGTCAAAGAAAAAAAAAGATACTGTGAATGTTGATAAAGACTTCAAATACCAAGGAATCATAGTTACGATGATGTAAGACTTTGTATTTATAAGAAAAGAAAATCTAGGATTCTGTTCTTGCAAAAGTCAAACCATAAAGGGTTACAATTATGAACAATATATCCTCAAAAAAAGAACAATATATCCTTTAAGATGAATATAATACTATAGGGAAAGAATTGAACCTCTCAGAGCATAGAGGACTTTCAAATATTACTGTTTTTTAAAAAAAGAACAGAGTTAATTAGAAACTGTAAAGTAAACACAGGAGTCAAGAGGGGACTACAAAGGTAAAGATATTTTGTAAATTGGAAGAGAATAAACAATTTTGAAATGCTTACATTTTGATAGGGGATAAAGAAATATGTCTCTTAAGAATCCTAAAGATGTATGTACAAGATCAAAGAGGAAATTAAATCAGAACATTAAAATCTGGAAGTGGTGGTTTTGTTTTGCTTTGATGGTCTTAAAAGAAGACATTTTAAAAAAGGAAAAAGGAAAACACTAAGAAAGAAAGGAGGAATAAGGGTGAGGAAGTTGATATTTCTCATAACTAGTGTGTACAAGAAAAAGAATAAACAGAAGCTGAGGAAAGGGTGAATGAGGTAATAGAATTAATATGGACTTCACTCAGACAAAGGAGAGTTTAATACACACACAGACCCACACATTTCTGCCCAAACAGGTTCGTGTTTTATAGACATTAAACTGAAAAGAAAATCAGGTATAGAGAAAGAAAGGAGAAAGACTTAACAGGGATAATGAAGTTAGGTAAAGAAGAGTCACAGCAAAACAAATTCAGTTTTAGAAGGTAGATTGTAAAGGAAAGATTAAATGGAAAGTGTAAAAACTAGTGATTAGGGAAGAGGGGAAGAGCCACAGAGTAGAAGCAGACTGTTCCAAATATAGATCACCAGAGTTTATCACATTATTTTCTTTCACTACCATCTTCTCTGTAAATAGTAGGAGAGGGGACAAAGAGAGGAAAAAATACAAATGTTTAAAGAGAAATACACAATTAGTAATCATATTAGTGAATGTGAATGGAATGAACTTACCCATAAAATAGAAGAGCTTATCAGATTGAATTAGAAAGCAATCCACTAAACGATGCCCAAAGGGCTATAAAACTCTGCATACCCTTTGACACAGCAATACCAATAACAGGTCTTTATCTCAAAGAGATCATAAAAAAGGGGAAAGGACTCAATGTACAAAAATATTTATAGCAATTCTTCTTGAGGTGGCAAAGAATTGGAAATTGAGGGGATACCCATCAACTGGGAAATGGCTGAACAAGTTGTGCTATATGAATGTAATGGAATACTATTGTGCTACAAGAAATGATGACCAGGCAGATTTCAGAAAAAAGACTTACATGGAAAGACTTACATGAACTGATGCTTGTAATGTTTAACATCTAAATTGTGGTTGCCTTAAATTAGAAGCTTTAGCACCAGTCCTTGGGCATTAAACATTTATTAAAGCATACAGATATTCCCATGGAGTTCAGAAAGTTAAGAAAAAAGCCTATTTAGCCTAGAGTTCCAGCCTGGTCTGGTTCTTCCTCAAGTCCTCTGCCACAAGTCTGCTTCAATCACAAACTCTCTCCAGCAAACTGATTGTGGAAGCTTTTTATAGGTCTGGAACAGAGGCGGTCCTTACACACTGCTTCAAGCTGATTGGTTGGCATCATCCAAATCCATTGGTTCTGAAGGTGTTCTCAAGGTGTGATTACAATCCAGTTAACTTGAAGTAGGCTAATCAGCAGTTAATCACTCTCACTTGATTCAATCAGTCTAGATTAATCTCCAGGTGGGTCTTTGAGTATCTGCTAAATCTCATTATTTCATCACATGCTGAATGAGGTGAGCAGAACCAGGAGAACACTGTACACAGTAACATTAATATTGTGCGATGATCAACTGTGATAGACTTAGCTCTTCTCAGCAATACAATGGTCCAAGACAATTCCAAAAGACTCGCGATGAAAAATGCTCTCCACATCCAGACAAAGAACTATGAAGTCTGAATGCAGATCAAAGCATACTGTTTTAACTTTGTTGTGTTTTTTGGTCATTTCTTGAGGTTTTTTCCTTTTTGTTCTGATCCTTTTTTCACAGCATTACTATTGTGGAAATAGGTTTCACCAATAAGAGAGAAAGAAAAGATCAATGAATTGTGCAATTAAAAAAAACTAGAAATGTAACAAATAAAATGACAACTAAATACAAAAATAGAGATTCTGAAAAATAAAAAGAGATCATAATTGAAAGCAGGAAATACATTTTATTGCTAAAACTGGGAGCTTAAAAAACCAACAAAATAAATTCTTAGCTAATTTTATTTTTTTTAAAGTATACAGAATCAAATTGCCAGTATCAAAAATGGAAAAAGAAGAATTCACAATAAATGATGAGAAAATAAAGGAAGTTATTAGAAACTATTTTGCCCTACTACATGCCAACAAAACTGATATTATAAATGAAATGAATTAATATTTTTAAAACACAAAATACCCAGAATAACAATATAAGAAACAAAGAATTTAAATAACCCAATCTCAAAAGAAGAAATTGAACAAGCCAGAAATGAACTCTTCAAACATGAACAGATGGGTAATTGACTGAATTCTATCAAACACTCAAAAAACAACCAATTCTACAGTAACACAAACTATTTGCGAAAATATAAAAAGAACTCCTTTTGTGTTACAAATAAGATCTTAATTCCTAAATAAAGAAGCAACAAAGTAGAGAAAGAAAACTATAAATCAATATACTTTATAAATATTAACACAGAAATTTCAAATAAAATATTAACAAAGACACTATAGCAACATATTTTAAAAATTACATGCTGTTACCTGGTTGGATTCATACCAGGAATGTAGGGTTGGCCAATATTAGGAAAATTATAAACTTAATAGGCCATATTGAGAATAAGAACAATAACTATATAATTATATCAAAAGATATAGAAAAATGCTATGACACAATACAAAATCCATTTTGTTAAAAAAAAAAGATAAAAGCATTGGAAAAAATAACATGCCTCTGGAGGAACAAAAGAAAAAGAATCTCAATGGTAGTCATGAAAAAAATAATTGGGAAAGGAAGGGTATTAGCAATACCAAATAGCAACCCTTAGGACAGAAAAGCAATCATCAAAATTATTTGATATTGATTAGAAAATAGATAGAAAAGTTGATTAGTGGGACATATTAGGAACACAAGACTCAGAAACAAATGAACATAGTGGTATAGTGTTTAAACTCAGAGACCTCAACTATTTTTCAAAATCTGCTGTTAAAAGCTAGAAAGCAGTCTTACAGAAATTAGGTTTAGATCAACATCTCACAGTATACATCAAAATAAGCTACAAATACATAGACGATCAAAATATAAAAGATCACTTCATAAACAAATTGTAGGAACACAGGAGAGATTTTAATGACTAAGGGTAAATGAAGAAAGAGTTCTTTACTAAAGAAAACTGAGATTTTAGAAGATGAAATGGACAACTTAAATTACATAAAATTGAAAACCTTTTAAACAAATAAAATTAATGTAGTTAAAATTAAACGGGAAATAGTTAATGGGACAAAATCTTTGAAGCAAATTTTTTCTGATAATTGTCTGATAACCAAGAATTGATTCAAATACATAAGAACAAAAGGTATTCCCTAAGAGTTAAATGTTCAAATGGACTGGCAGAAAACAAGCTATAAACAGCCATGTGAAAACATGCTCCAAATCACTAATTATAAGAGAAATGTAAGTTAAAACAACTCTAATATTCTACGTCACATTCATAAGATTGGCAAAAATGTTCACAAAAAGAAAAATGACTCTTTTCAGATGGGCTAAGGGAGAACAAGTTTAGTGATACATTGGTGGTAGAGTTGTGGATTGGTACAACTATTTTGAAAAAAACAATTTAGAATTATACTCCTCTCTACCAAATCACTTACTTGCTTATATCCGGCTTATGCTCCAAAGATATAAAAGAGGGAAAGCCCTCATATGTACAAAAATATTTATAGTAACACTTTTTGTTGTAGTAAAGAACCAGAAATGAATGGTATACTCACCACTTGGGGAATTGGTTAGCAAATTTGATTATATGAGTATAAATAGAATATTACTCTTCTGTAAGAGATTATGGAATATTTTCCAAGAAACATGGAATGACTTGAATGAATTGATGTAGAATGAAATGAGCAGCACTAGTAGAATAATTTATATAGTAACAACATTGTAAATAAAAGCAACTTTGAAAAATGTAGCAATCCAGATCAATGACCAAACATGACTCCAGAGGACTGTTGATGAAATATTTTTTCCCATCTCATAGCAGAGGTGATGGACTAGGAGTATAGAATAAGACATGAATGTCTTGACATGAATAACCTTTGGATTTGCTTTCCTGGGCAATGCTATTTTATTTGGGGGGGGGAGAAGAGAAGGGAAGGGAAGGGAAGGGAAAAGAGGAGAAGATGGAAGGGAGGGAAGGGAAGGAGATGGGAAGGAGACGGGAAGGGAGGAGAGGAAGCATGTAAATGAAACAGTTTAAGAAATGCAGAAGAGAATGTAAGGAGGCTCAGAGGAAAACACAACCAAGGAAGCTTTGGAACTAAGGTGATGATTTTTTTATGTACTTTTTAAAAAATCCAAGATGTATCTAATGAAGATTTGTGGTTTTGTGCACAATCCTTTCTTTCTGTTGTTCTTTGTATATGGAAATATTTGTATTTCCATACAAGTTGATGATGTTTGTCAAAGTCAGAGCAACAAAAAAAAATTTTAATTACGTAAATTATGTTAGTTTGTCATGTTATTAGTGAGCCCCTGTTGTCTTCTAGAGATTCCTGTTCTTTTAAAGTGCTCATAAACTTCTTCAGTCCTTCCATGAGTCCCTGATCTAATTAGTGTAAATTGTGCCACATTTTCTTCATCCATATCTTCTTATCCCATGTGATTCTTGGTCACATCTTTTCATAACCTTTAATATTTTTTGGATGCCAATGCAATGTACTGTTCATTTGTAATGAACTCTTGCTACATGAGTACAATATCTCCTTTACCAGCCAATATGTATTGCTTGGTAATGGCTTTATGTCACTTTTCATGAATAAGTCTTCATTAGTAATAGGCAGTCACTTATATACAAGCATTTTCATTGCCCAAGAGTCCATAAACCCTCCACTCAACAATAAATCAATTCTAGAATTGTGTTGGGGGCTGACTTTATTAACCTACTGTCTAGGTAATCCATGCTTCTTCCTTTCTGAAAATAGGAACATTTGCCCATCTCCAGTTTTCTGATATCTCTTTCATTTTCCCAGTTCCTTGAAGATTACGGTGATTCATCAGTCTCATCTGCAGGTTCTCTCAATGCCCTGGAATCTAATTTGTCTAGGGCAGGACATTTGAGCTTACTTAGGATAGCAAGATACTCTGTTACTATCTCCTCACCTATGTGGGGTTTCAATTTCCTCTTAATCATGTTTATCCTGCCCTTTGCAGTCTGGAGCTAATTCTCTTTCATAAGGGTGATTGATGGAAGTACTTTCTGACATTCTGGGTCATCTTTCTGGAAACAGTCTCTTCTGCACTGATGTAAGTTGTCAGCATGTGCTGTGCATCAAAAAAATGTCCATTTCCAGATTTAGTTGTCCTTTGGGAACTTCCACTGCCACTTTACTTTCTAACCTTCAGAACTTGTGTGGGTCCCTGGCACAAGCCTGTAGGTTGGTTTATGCATCTCTGTTAAGGACCATGCAGGGGATGATGCTGAATGAGGGCTTTAAGAATTTGTGTCCTCCAATGGTAATTCATAAGGCTTTAATCTTTTGGGAGTTCTCTCTGCAGATTCAATTGTTTTACATTTGGGGCTTAATTCTTTTTTTTGGAGGGGGTAGAATTAGTCAGCCATTTTGTTGGTCATATGACTAGACCATCTTTTTCTATAAGCATTTATGTACCTATGTGCCAAGTACTGTGCTAGGTGCTGGAGGATATCCAAAATGGCCTAAGGAGGATATGACATATATGTAAACCTATCTATATACATTTATGAATATATATTTATGTACATATTAATATGTTGAAATATCATTATATAAAGCATCTGCAAGAGAATATGATGCATAACCCATAGTTAAAACATGCATATAAATAGGTTTGAAGGAGAGGTGAAGCAAAGGAGCCTGATAAAACTTCAAGGAGGAGCTGATATCAAGTTATCATGATAACTTGTTTGGAGTCTTAAAGTCACCATTTTCTCTTTTTAAGAAGTCTTTCACATAATTTGCAGATTTAATTTGGGGGTGGGGCAGGGCAATGAGGGTTAAGTGACTCACCCAGGGTCACACAGCTAGTAAGTGTCAAGTGTCTGAGTCTGGATTTGAACTCAGGTCCTCCTGAATCCAAGGCCAGTGCTTTATCCACTGTGCCACCTAGCTGCCCTCCAGATTTAATTTCAAGTAAATTGTCTTCTAGACACTACGAGGTTAAAAGCACACCAGTTTTCCTGATTGGATAAAAGCTAGTGACCTAAGGGAGGTTTCAGGTTAATTTGGGAGCAGGGTACATACAAATCAATTGGGGTTTTTCAAATAATATTTTTTAAAAGTTGTCTGCAAAAATGGAATAAAAATAACTTTAAAATTATTTGAAAGAGTTTCATTTTAGGGCCTGTATTATCAGATAATAGTGAAACATAGATATGATATTTCAATTCCATAGTATCTGAGAGAATATTCAAAAACAAGAAAACTTTTTTTTTATCCATAATGAGAGCTAACATTTCTGTAACACTGATTATGTGACAGGGACCATGCTAAAAACACTTTAAAATATTATCTCATTTGATCCTTGCAACAATGCTGGGAAGGAAGTGTTTTTATTATATTCCTTTTACAGATGGGGAAACTGAGGCAAAGGTTAATTGATTTTCCCAGGGTCACACAGCTAGTACCTATGGCAGGATATGAACTCAGGTCTTCCTGACTCCAAGTCTAGTGCTCTCTCCACTGCACCACCTAGCAGCCTAATATACAAATAAATTAGAATAAAACAAATAATCTACAAACATAAAAAGGAAGGTAAAAACAGTTAAATGTCCAGTCCAAACTTTTGAGTTTCTCCTATTGACCTATATCGCTGATTATACAGTATTTATTTTTAGTCTATTTTTAGACTAGATATTTTTAAATGCACATTGGGTATTTTTTTCTTACTCTAATCATACTACTTGCTCCTGAATAAAAATTCAGACTATGCAAAATTATCTTAGGTAAATAAAATCATTTGTATGTTGATTATCTGGGGTGACAAAATAGAGTGTGGCAAAAACATCTCCCACATATGTACAATTAACCTGCTGAATGGGAGAAGGATGTATCTCTCCCTGGTGACTTAACAGGTGTTGGCTTTAATTTAGTTTAGTATAGAGATAGTCCATAAATGTTTTTAAAATATTTTCTATGTACCAGATACTGTGCTAAGTGATGGGGATACAAATAAGAAAAAGTGGGGGGAGGAAACAGAGAGCGTCTAGTATGGAGGCATAACATTGGTGGCGTCAAAACCAAGCAGAAGAGCTGATGGGAAATGTAGTTAGCTGCAAAGAGATAACTAACCATTCCATTTTCTGATGTAGTTCAAAACCAATTGGAAAAAAGTCTACTTTAAAATGCATAGTGTGAGGGGGACTAATTATAGTTTATTTTCATTTGTAGGCATTATTTACCTATGATTCAAATACTTCCTTAAAGTCTTATTCCTGTATCTGCAGTCCAGATTCATAGCTTTTGCAATATAAAGTGGATAATGAAATAAAGCATTTGTTCTTAATTTCTTATGAATATAACTTTACTCACTGAAGGTTTTTTGTTTTTTTGTTTTTTGTTTTTTAAAGTGGGGCAATGAGGGTTAAGTGACTTGCCCAGGGTCACCAGCTAGTAAGTGTCAAGTGTCTGAGGCTGGATTTGAACTCAGGTCCTCCTGAATCCAGGGCCAGTGCTTTATCCACTGTGCCACCTAGCTGCTCCCCCAATGAATATAACTTTAAATTCACCATATTTGTTGACTCACCTTTGCATGTAATTTCTTCAAATGGAACTTAAAATCTATTGTTGAATCATAAATATGTACAGGCAATATTAGATTTACAAAGTACCGATGTCTTTCTCCCCATGGTCAGGGCACTATGTTACCTGTCAATGTGATAAATTCTACCCCAATATACTGCATACTACAACATATTTTTCTTTTTTGTTATGGTAATAATGTTGAAATTTTAAGTTTAGCTGGTTAATCGTCATCTCCTTTTAAACAGGCAAATATACCTTAGATGGTAAAGGGTGACTCAGTCATTTTACTCTTGGTCTCTATGTCTGGGGTCATTCCATTGAAGAGATGTGTGAGGAGATGGGGAAGGAGAGAAATGCTTGTGCATCAGGAAGGTAATGGGCCTTTTGTTGTTGCTGTCCAGTCATTTCAGACTCTCCACGACCCCATTTTGGGTCTTTGGCAAAGATACTGGTATTCCTTTTCCAGTTCGTTTTACAGATGAGGAAACTGAAGCAAACATGGTTAAATGACTTACCCAGGGTCACACAGCTTGTGTCTGAGGCTAGATTTGAACTCGGGAAGATGAGTCTTTCTGATTCCAAGTTTAGTGTGCTCTATCTGCTGCAACACCTTGCTGTAAGGTATCTTAAAGCAGCAGATCAACAGGAAGTAAAACACTAGAAGCTGGAGTAGGATGCAGAAAGGGATGAGGGAGGATAACAGACAAATTTTATTTATCGCAAAATTTCACCCAGGACCAATCCCACAATAAAGACAGGTGGAAAAAACAAAAACCCTCTGCTTGTACTATGTAACTCTACATCTGTAATCCAGAATAGAGTTCAGCTGCATTATGGGTTAAATATGCTTTTGTGAGTTTGCCTGGGAACCTATCCATGAGTGAGAACATTGTTTCTACAAAGAAAAATGCATTCCAAGTTTCCAAAATTTGATTTAATAATACTTGATAACAGTTGATATTTATATTGTGCTTTTAAAACTTGCAACAGAGTTAGCCCACAACTCATTTTAGCTTCACAAAGGCCCTATGAAGGAGAGATGACAGGTTTTATTATTCCCATTTTATGGATTAGAAAACTGAGGTTGGGAGGTCAAGTAATTTGTCCAGAGTCACACAACTAGTAAATGCCAATAATGACTTGACTCCTGGCTTTTCCTAAGGTCCAGCACATTACCTATTACTAAAGTTCATTTACACAAAATTTTCTGGAGCATAGCCCATACATAAGCTGGGCATTCCCTACAATTCTACTGAATAATAATAATAATAATAATAACAATAATAATAATGTAGTTTTTTTGTAAAAATATAAGAAAAAATTTTATTAAAACAAGTCTTCTCACATAGATATAGCTAGACATTGTGAAACTCAGGAGAGGAAAGAATTCAGGAAAGAATCCTGTTTCTGATGAATCTTTATTCTGCAAACAGGTATTTTAAAAGGTTCTTTTTTCTTCTTCTAGAGATACTGGCATTTTTTTAATGGAGTACAATTTCTCTTCCTCTCTTCCAGAAAAAGCAACATACATTTAGTACTCTTTGGGCATATCATATTTTCTTTTACTTGAAAATCATAACAACGTGGTCTCATAGGGTATAGAGTTATCAGCAATTAAAAATATTTTAGGTTTAATTGTGCTCTTAGTTGGAACTGGATCTTCTACTTGTCCTCTCTCTAGTGTCCTTGACTCTGATCTTTCTGAACTCGGGCCAGGGGGCACATGGCTTAGTGGACAGAATAGTGAAATTATATTCAGAAACAAGCTGTGTTGGGATCCTAGCTTTTGGCTAGGACCTCTCTGTGACTCAGTTTCCTTCCCTACAGAATGAGGGTTTGGATTAGATCCCTAGCATCCCTTCCAATTTTAGGATCCTACACTTTCCCTAACATCCGCAGTAATTTCTGTGTATTTTGGTGGGTACCAAATTAATTTCCTGAAAGCTGGTACTTCTAGAAACTTTTATTCCATTTATGAACATTTTTTCTGAACCATCAATAACCACATGAAGATGCTCCAAATCCCTAAGAATAATGAAAGGTAAAACAACTCTAAGGTTTTACCCATCAAATTGATAAAGATAATAAAAGAAGGAAATCGTGGTGGGACTTTTGGAAGAGAAGCTAATTTACTGGACAACAATTTAGAATTATGTGAGATAGTCACTAAACTATACTCTTTGACCCCAGGAGCCAACTTTAGGGCATATAGTGCATTTATTTCAATAACAAAAAGATAACAAAATACCTATTGCACACTTTTTGTGGTAGCAAAAATCTGGAAACAAAGTGGGTGCCTAGTTGGGGCTTGGCTGCACAGATCGTAATATATGAATGAAAAATAAGTGGGATTCAGAGAAACATGGGAAGCATTACACAAAGTGATACAGAATGATGAAAGCAAACCCAAGAGAATACACAATGATATAATAACCTGAAAGACAAAAATGGCTGAACTCCAATTAACTGCAAGGAAAAATATTGGTTCTATTTTAAAAGAGACTGAGGATGACAGGTAGAAAATATTGCACAAACTGTTGGACATGGTTATTTGGTCCAACAGTTTGGCTTAATTGCCTATTTTTGTTACAAGAAAAGTACAGTGGGGATAGGCAAAGGTAAAGTGGAGAATACATTGGCAAATGACTGTGATGTTATAGAACTAGAGGCAGCTAGGTAGTAGAGTGGATAGACTGTTGGACTTGGAATCAGGAAGACATGAGTTCAAATCCTGATTCAGACACTAAACAGCTAGTTATTTTCCTGATGAAGTCACAACCTCTCTTAACCTCAGTTTCCTTGTTTGTAAAATGGGGATAATTAATAGCACACACCTCACAGGGTTGTTGTGAGGAACAAATGAGACAATTTAACAATAAAGCATTTAGCACAATTAATAAGTATCAATTATTGTTAACAGAGGGAACTAGATGGTACAGTGTGGACAGAGCACTGCACTAGAAGTCAAGAAGAACTAAATTCAAATGTGACCTCAGACATTGGCTAGCTATACAATCTTGGGCAATTCACTTAAACCTCTGCCTCAGTTTCCTCATCTATAAAATGAGGATAATAATATCTACCTACCAGGACTGTTGTGAGGATAAAATGAGATGACACATGTAAAGCACTTCAAAAGCCTTGAAATGCTTTGTAAATACTTGCTTTTATTATTAACAAGAAGAATAATAAAACTAAATGACATCAATAATAATTACATTTATACATTTCCTTTTTCTTTTGAAAATTCTAAATAGGGAGTTAATTTGGGAATACTTTATTAGTACCTACAAAAAATTTGGCTTTCCCATTTGGATATGTTAAAACCCCCAAATCAACATCAGTACTCAGCCTGAATCTCACAGTGGGAAGTTTTTGTTAATATACAAAATAATTAAACTGAATTAGGGCAATGCTGGAGGGGGTACATTTCTGCTTATTGTTAAAAAAAAAAAGAGATGGAGGAAGCTTTAATAACCATTGCAATCATCAAATGGTGGCCTGAGTTGCCGTCCGTAATAAAAAGGTGATAACTTCCTTCTAAGTAGAGCCTAGAAACAAAAGTGTGGACAACCCCTTTTAATGAATATTATAGAGGGGATTCTTGCTTGGGTATGGGTTAGATTAGATGGCCTTTGAGGTCCCTTCCAACTATGGGATCCTGAGTATGACTATAATTTCACAGGGAAATAATTAAAAACAACCTCATTTTCATGCTTTACCAATACTCTGTAAATACTTTTTTTTGTTTGTTTGGGGTTTTTTTGTATTTTTTTTTAGTGAGGCAATTGGGGTTAAGTGACTTGCCCAGGGTCACACAGCTAGTAAGTGTTAAGTATCTGAGGCTGGATTTGAACTCAGGCCCTCCTGACTCCAGGGCCAGTGCTCTATCCACTGTGCCATATAGCAGTCCCTGTAAATACTTTTTAAAAAAATGGACTTATAAAAAAAATGGACTTATGATTTCATTGGCATAGTCTCTTTCCTTAAAGGAGACTGGCACTAGCCCTGTAACTTACAGTCTTAGAGAGCTGTCTGGTATCCCTAAGAGGGTGAAGTGATTTGCCCAAGGTTAACAGAGTCAGTAGGTATCAGAGTTATTACTTGGACCAAGGTCATCCTGAATGAGAGTGGCTCTCAGTCCATTGTACCACAATGTTTTTTCTTGCAAATACATGTTACTATTTTAAAAAGATTAAACTAAAAGTTCATCAAATGGTCTATATTTGCTTTATGTAAATAATCTGGGGAAAGTGTCTATAAAATCAGGTTCCCTGTATTTAAAGTTTGATTAAGGGACATTTAAAACTGTTACCCACAATTACAGAACTCATATAAAAAATAATTCATACATGCCCATGGCTATGATTGTTAGTTGTAGGAAATCAAAGTCCTTTACAGGAAACAAAAAGTCTTATTTGGATTTTTTTTTTTTTGGTGAGGCAATTGGGGTTAAGTGACTTGCCCAGGGTCACACAGCTAGTAAGTGTTAAGTGTCTGAGGCCGGATTTGAACTCAGGTGTTCCTGAATCCAGGGCCGGTGCTTTATCCACTGGGCCACCTGGCTGCCCCTTATTTGGATTTTAAACTTCTTTCTATCTCTGTGTCTGTGTTTGGATTGGACATTCATTTTTAAGTACAGTGGAATCATAAAATATATTCTTTTAACTTACCTCAGTTCAAATATGCACGCCAGGCCTAAAAAAATGTCTATTTAAATAGCGCAGACATTCTGCCCACCATTATACTCACTGAGTTTATGCAGAATGAATAGGAGATGGGAGACATTAATCTATTGTTAATCTCAGTTGGCATCAGCACCCTTGTGACTTTCATAGTGTGAGCATCTCCAGGCATTGTGTGTGATTCTAGAATTTCCTCTTCATCATACACACTGACAGTCTATTCACTCTGCTTAGGCTGATATAATTAATGAGAGGGTCAGCCTTAGTTGGCCTTCCTACCATTCCTTGTCTGCTAGAAGGGAACTATGTTCCCTTTATCTTCCTTGAATCTTCTTTTACCTTATGGTGATAAAAGAAGAAACAGTTACATGATGGAGATCACCTTTTAATGGTTAACACTAAAGTGTTAATAGTGTCAAGAGTATTTCTCTGCCCCTCCCCCCCCAAACTAAATAATCAATTTATCTGGGGCAGCTAGGTGGCGCAGTGGATAGAGCACCAGCCCTGGATTCAGGAGAACCTGACTTCAAATCTGGCCTCACACACTTGACACTTACTAGCTTTGTGACCCTGGGCAAGTCACTTAACCCCAATTGCCTCACCAAAAAACCCCAAAAACCCTTAAAAAAAAATCAACTTATCTGACTGGGGAGTCTCTCCATTTTTGTCTTCTATTTGAGTAGAAGTCGTGGTTCCTACAGTTGCCCTAATCAATAACTTATTTAGATTTTGTGAAAAATAAGATTTACATCCAATTATTTCCATATCAATAATCTCAGATCCACTGGTTGTCTGATACGAATTGCTTTCTTTTAAAGAGTACTTAGCCCTATCCCAGCTATATTCTTTAAATATACTGAAGTATATTTATCAATGATTTAAGGGATTTTCAATGATAATTTTGACCTCAGTGATTTCCACTTTACCATCTGACTCTTTAACCTACTACCCTCTCCTAGTCCAGGACACAAGTGAACTATAATGCTGCTGTAGGTAAGCACAGTGCTAACAAAATGATTTTTCATTCATTCATTCATTCATTCATTCATCCATCTAAGACAACTGAGGCAAATTAAGTCATTTTATGGAATTAGATATCTGAGAACTTCAGTATCCCTATATATTGACTAAACTAACAGAAGAAAAATAATTAGAAAAAGCAGCTATGGTAGAAATACTCAGTGATGCCTATTCAAGTGCCAATATTATATGTTAATTAACATTATGCAAGTTAATTAATAAGTTAATATGTTACTTTTCTTAACAATCTACTCTGAGTCCTCTCTCATGCTATCTATTATTGAATATTGATATGTACCGTAAAGACACAGTCCATTAGACTCTGAGCTCTGTGAGGGCAGAGACTGTCTTTTGCCTTTCTTTGTATCTCTGGTGCTTAGCACTTTGCCTGGGTATGCAGAAGGACCCAAAATGTTTCATTCCTTCATTCACTCAATGAAATAGGATAGAACAGAACATTATATCTGGCCATAAAAACCCAAACCAAAAATCCAAGAGTATCTAAGATGAGATAAAGTGAGACTACTACTCTTTTAAAATATTTTAATATAAAATGCCAAATTTCTTTCCCCAACTATTTTCTAACTACATATAATTCTTATTATGTACAAGGATTATAATAACATTAGTACTTGTATGTGTGGTTGGTTGGTTTCTATTACTGCTTCTGTGACTACTTAAGTTTTATATTCTGCTAATATCCACACTATAAATTTTATCTTTGGGGCCACACTGATATATAAGATGTCACCAAGCATGTAAAAGTAAATAATTTAGGCAATAAAAACAATACAACAGTAAAACAATATGGTATTAGCTTTTGTTTTCTTTTTTAATAAAAGTGTTCTTAACAATGGTTATTGGCTTAAAAAAATAAGAGAAAGTCAATTAGAACCACAGAACTCTTAACAACAATCTCCCTTGGCTAATGTTACTGGTCTAAGAGGAGATAAGCCATATAATTTTACAGGAAGAAAGTCATTGAGTCCTTCAGAAAACACAGTTTGGCAATCTATCTTCAATACAAAATAATGAGGTGGCAGGAGTGCGATGGAAAAACCAGTCTTCAAAAACATCACATAAGGGAATCCAGCTGTGCTTGCATGGTCTCTAGCTATTTACAAGAAAAAAGAGAAAAAGAAGAGGGGGTAAAAAATTCATGTGATGCCTTGTTTAGAAACATGCAAATAGAAAGAACTATGTCAACAACCATGCCTATGAAATCCGTTCACAAAGCAATAAAAAAACACTGTACCACTCATGAATATATTTTGTTTTTATGGAAGATTTTAGAATTCAGTGCTGCAACTTAACTATTCAATTTTTAAAAGACTGCCTAAATGCTACTGTTTTTAATATGTCCAGCTGTTTTTTCTGATAAAATTATTACCGCACAATAACAATGCTTTAAAAGAGGCTAAGGAGGAACTATTTTTTGCTGGATTTTAAAATCAGCATTTTTAAGGAACACTAAATATGTTCAAAGCTGAATGTTCATCTTGCCTCCTATATCACTACTCCAGCTTCAGCAGTGATATGAGACTATTTCAACATTACCTATATAAAAAGGATCAGAAGGACTGTGAATACATGCCTCTTTAGTTAATGCTTTACATGTGGATTAACAATCCCACTGCTTTAATTAAAACCACTTCCATCTTCTTCCTGCTTTTGTCAGATTTTATTCATTTAGGCATGGTTTCCCACTGTGAAACATAAGGTGTTTACAAGGGAAGTTGAGCATACACCACTCCATAATTGAGTATTTAAAAACACAAATTTATAAAGTGAAGGAAACTTAAAATACCATATATCAAAAGTCCTTTTAAAAAATACAGACCTTGTTATAGAACTCAAACAACTCCTTGTGGTTGAATTCCACACAAACTTTCTCCAAGTTCTGCCAAAAGAAAAAAAAACAAACTTAGTTCACATGCTGTAATTTTTCTTTCTGGCTATCTGCAGAGTGTACCCTAACATTATCATCTGACTGAATGATTTTTTAAAAAAACATTTTTTTTTCTGCTCTAGTAAACCTCACCATTCCCAGATGTCACTAAGACACATTCTACTTTAGCAAGAGTGCAAATCTAATAGTTGCATCTATAGTATAAGGTGACTACACAAAGGTTAATAACATAGATACCAGCAAAAAAATAATTTTGTTACCAGTTTTTTCAATTCCAAGATAATATACAAGATTATATTTCATCTTTCTCAGCAGTCCATTTGAGATCTACTAAATACCATTACCCAAAGACACTGGAGGGAGCATATCTGATTGAACTCATGGAGCCATTAATGCAATATGCCCACACAGAACTAATACCGCCTAGCATTAATCTAATAAGAGTGTTATATTCAGACTCAGCAAAAACGAACAATTAACATGACAATTTCAAGACAGAGATTTGTCCTGCCCTTTTAAAACACATTATATGTGCACATGCCCACACATGCATTTTATAAAATCCATAAGGAATACTACAGATGCTGAGTAATAATATTATTGCCATCGTTATGAGATCACAGAAAAGGCTACATTATAATACAGTGTTACTTACTTATGTAAAACAGGGAGCCACTAGTCTGAACTGTTTGTTGATTCATTAAACATTTAAATTTGATGCAATGTCTTTTGGGGATTAAAATGAACAGTGAAAGTCTCTGTGGGAAAAGTACACAGACGGTTGGACTATGCAGCCCACAGCCCACTGCTAGGTGTCTTAGTCAATTGTAAGAATCTTAGTACTTACGTAAGGCACTGCACCTTTCTCATATGGATATTTTATTTGATAACAGGAAAGGAAAAGGACATTTTGTGTGAAACTGAGAAAAGAAGCATGAGGAAAAACACAGGCCGTGCTGAGAAAAACCGAGAGAAAAGTGGCTCTTCATAAAAGTTCTGAGATGAGCTGAGAGAGAACAGCTCTTCTGAGAGAAAGGTACTGAGTGATGATAAAGATGGCGATAGGTTTATTGCTTTCCAGCAATTAATTTGAAAATTGATGTTTTCAGGATTCATAAAAATATTGCTGGTAAGAGTTAAGGTTAGACTCAATCAAAGAACTGTTAGAGGACTAGGAAAAAAACTTCACATTCACTTATCTGTCCACTAGCTGATAGAAATGTGGATTGTAGATTTCTCAACCTGAGTTAGAGATGGCTCACCACTCGAAATCAGGGCAGATCAGGAGTCAGCAAATGAGAAAACTAAGTAAAGGAGAAGGATGGGAAAGGCGGACAAGAGAGGCCAATAAGAAAAAAGTTCTGGCAGAAGCCAAGATTTCAGAGGCCAGAGAAGGGAAGAAAGAAAGCAGTCTATGGCACTGAGGAGCTGCCAGAGTTGAAACCAACTTAAAAGTGATGCAAGACTTGTTGGTGGAGCTGTGAGCTGATCCAACCATTCTGGAGAGCAATTTGGAATTATGCCCAAAGGGCAATAAAGCTGTGCATACCCTTTGACCCAGCAATTCCACTTTTAGGTCTTTTGCCCAAAGAAATCATGGAAGGGGGAAAGGGACCCACAAGTACAAAAATATTTATAGCTGCTCTTTACGTGGTAGCAAGGAATTGGAAGTTGAGGGGGTGCCCATCAATTGGGGAATGGCTGGACAAGTTGTGGTATATGAATACAATGGAATACTATTGTGCTGTAAGAAATGATGAGCAGGAAGAGTTCAGAGAAACCTGGAGGGTCTTACGTGAGCTGATGATGAGTGAGATGAGCAGAACCAGAAGAACATTGTACACAGTATCATCAACATTGAGTGTTGACCTACTGTGATGGACTATATTCTTCTCACCAATGCAATGGTACAGAAGAGTTCCAGGGAACTCATGATAGAAGAGAATCTCCAAATCCAAGAAAAAAAAAAAGAAAGAAAGAACTGTGGAGTATAGATGCTGATTGAACCATATTATTTCTTTTGTTTTGGGTGCTGTTGGTTTTTTTTTTCTTTCTATTTTGAGGTTTTGCATCACTGCTCTGATTCTTTCTCTTGTAACAGGATTAATGCAGAAATAGGATTAATGTTATTATGTGTATATATATGTGTGTGTGTGTATATATATATATATCTATATGTATATGTATAGAGATATATAGATATAACCTATATCAGATTACCTGCTGTCTAGGGGAGGGGGGAGGGAGGGGTGGGAGGGAGAAAAATCTGAAATTGTAAAGCTTGTATAAACAAAAGTTGAGAACTATCTTTACATGTAATGGAAAAAATAAAATACCTCATACATAAAAAAAAAGTGATGCAAGACACTGATCTGATGGAGGGCTCTGCTGATTGAAAGGAAAGAAATCATGGGAAGGAGAAACCTCTGTTCTGTGTGAAGAGATGGCTAGGGGAAAGGCTGCTTTGCTCTAAGTATCTTCCACAGCTTGAAAGACAGGAAACCCCTCAGAGATTTGCATATGTTGCCCTTAACTGCTCTCTTTGGCTAGAGAAATGAAAACTCCTTGATGTCTATAGGATTGCAAGACCTGAGTAGCTTGGCAGATCCAGGATGAAAGGAAACTGCTTTTTACTGAAAGGGTGTCACACTGCATAAGCACCTAACCAAGGGGAGCAGACCTGGGAAGCCCCATAGACCACTGCCTGTGGTTAGCCTAAAACTGAAGTCTGTTTCAATAGCATGAGGGTAGCTGGCTTCATACAGCAGGGATGGAACAAGAACATTCTTACCTAACCATAGACACATGGTGTGAGCTGTTTCCTAAAGAGATCATAGCCACCAAGTCTAGAATTTTGAGCTGTTCCAGGCATATGGGTTTCCCTCCTCATACACCTCAACTGATAGGTTTCTGTAAGTTTATGCTCCCTCTACCTTCATGTACATTGCGTGTATTGGTAAGAGAATGTGACCTAGGCTTGGGGGTGGATTTTTTTTTAATTCCAAAGTTGCATCTTATATAGTAAATATTCCATTATGAGAATACTTGCTTCTGCCTTCTTTTTTAATAAATCTTTCCCATTTAAGAATTAATGGTGGGGCAGCCAGCTGGCACAGTGGATAGAGCACTGGCCCTGGAGTCAGGAATACCTGAGTTCAAATCCGGCCTCAGACACTTAACACTTACTAGCTGTATGACCCTGGGTAAGTCACTTAACCCCTTACTTAAAAAAAAAAAAGTCAATGGTATGGGGCAGCTAGGGGGCGCAGTGGATAAAATACCAGCCCTGGATTCAGGAGGACCTGAATTCAAATCCGACCTCAGACACTTGACACTTAACTAGCTGTGTGACCTTGGGCAAGTCACTTAACCCTCATTGCCCCACAAAAAAGAAAAGTTTTTAAAAAAAGAGTTAATGATATCATTGTAAGTGATTTGTGTAAATGAGAAACATACTGGGGGGACCCAAAAGCCACAGTGGTGGCTAGCAGAAGTATATCTTCTTACATTACCCTGAGAGTAAGTTATAAGCAGCATGTTGCTCATGCAGCCACCACCTCTGGGGAACCACCGAACCCTATCAGAGTATGTGTAGATTGGGGTAGTGGGCCAGAACCAGCCTAGGAAAAAAGAGAGGTTGGAGAGTTGGGGGCTGGTGCTATGCCCCTTATAAGTGCCATACTTATAATAATAACAACATGTATTTACATAGTGCTTTACAGTTTACAAAACTCTTCTTTCTTTCTTCTTCCTTCCTTCCTTCCTTCCTTCCTTCCTTCCTTCCTTCCTTCCTTCCTTCCTTCCTTCCTTCCTTCCTTTCTTTCTTTCTTTCTTTCTTTCTTTCTTTCTTTCTTTCTTTCTTTCTTTCTTTCTTTCTTTCTTTCTTTCTTTCTTTCTTTCTTTTTTGGCAAGGCAATGAGGGTTAAGTGACTTGTCCAGGATCACACAGCTACTGTCAAGTGTCCAAGACTGGATCTGAACTCAGGTCCTCCTGAATCCAGGGCCAGTGCTTTATCCACCTAGCTGCCCCCAACAAAACTCTTTCTTACAATAAGCTTATAAGTAAGCAGTGGCTAATATTATTCTATCTCTTTCAGGTGAGGAAACTAAAGGCTTAAGATTAGGTGACTTGCCTACAGTTTTATGCCTTATATCAGAATTAGATCTTGAACCCTGATTTATTCTTTTGTGTATAAGTCAGTCTTAGTGTCCCTTTCAAAAGAGAAGTGACTTGGTTAAGGTCATGAAGGCAAGTGATTTGCATAGTCGGTTGAATCCAGGAATTTTTATTCCATATTCAGTGTTCTATTAAACCATTGTTCCAAATAGTTGAAAGGTACAAAATGCAGAAATTCTGAAATACATCTGATTACCTTTTTTAAAGGTCCCACACTGTTTTCCTTACTTATCTCCAGCTTGGGTTTTTTTTTCTTGTTTTCAATGTTCACTTTCTAATTCTTTGTCTGTTTTATGTTCTTTTAAGTTAATATTGCCATAATTCTAAGTTATCACTGACTAATTCAATGACACCTTCCCCCAAAAGCCAATTAGGGTTGTGTACAAAAAATGTTCCACTTCATAAATCCTGAGCTCACAGGATCAAGTTCAATACTGCTTCATTTTCATCCAGATACCAAAGTATTTAATCCTTAACATTAGTGGGTTGGCATGTCTGATGAAAAGTCTCATCCTTATAAGGCTTTTTTTTTTTTTTTGGCAATAAGGCTTTCTTTAAGAGAAAAATTATTAAGTTTCCCAAAGAGACCAATTCGTTTGCAACTGCCCTCCTTAGTTGATATTACTGTACTTAGTTGTGTAATAGTCACAATTAGTTTGTAGTCATTAACCCCATTGACAAACATGTAACAAACACCAGTTCCCCTGTAGTACCAAATCTACTTTATTCCACTTTCCATCTTGGACAAGACTCAGGAATAAATATAAACAAAGCAGAAAAGAGGGCTTGTCCCCAGCTGGCAATCTAGTTAATTCCAGAGCAGAAGCCAAACAAGGTATAATTGCTTTCTCTTTCTCAACAATGAGTTAAGCTAATATTGTGAACACCTTGAGCAAAACTTATTAGGAAATTTTTGTCCCTAATCTTGAGTTTTCATCTTCTTTCAAACTGTATGAGGAAGAAAGTGAAATGACTGCTGGCTTTGTTTTAAAGGTAGTAAACGAAATATAATGGCTATAGAAATGGTGCAGAACTAATCTATTTTTAAATAAAGGTACTTTTAATGGATAGTGAGCTGGGTCTAGAATTATACAGCAGAAGAATGTGTTGGGTTGTGTTTGAGAAACTGTGCAATGATCCCAAGCTGCTCCTTGCCACAAAGTACATTTTTAATACCAGTATTCTCCAAGGGATGTCATATGGCTCAGAATCACAGAACACCAGATTTTTAAAAGAATCAAAATCACAGGTCATACAAAGGGCAAAGGAAAGATGCATGGAGAATGTAAGTAATCTGCAGTGTATTACAATGACTTGTGCAACAGAAGTGGGAAAAAAAGACATCATCAAGGATATGTACAATGGAAAAGGAGGTAAGTTGGCTGTGTAGTGAGAATGATCGATGACAGCTGGATAGTCCAAATGCTGTGTTGGTATCCATTAAGGCCATCCACTGATATTGACCTATCAAACTATCGTAAGGACTTTTTAAAAGTATCTGTGAATAAAATCATTTATGTACATTGATATGCTGTTTTGAGAATATATTTAGCTAAAAACACAAAAAAGAAAAACATGAGGATCTCATCCTGAATCCTGATCTGAGAGGATTTAGTGAAGCCTTGTAAGAAGAGCTATGTGTGTGTGTGTACGCACATACATGCTTTGTGATATGAATATACGAGGGGTTTGGTCTCTCTGGAGTACAGATAACACATTCATCCAAATGTCCACATACCAAAATGTCTCCCCAACTTTATTCTCTTTTTTTCTGCTTTGCCTTTGTTTCCCTTGACATTTCATAAACCTAGTTCTCTGTTTTCTTATCTTTAAAAATGGTTAAGGGGCGGCTAGGTGGCGCAGTGGATAAAGCACCGGCCCTAGATTCAGGAGTACCTGAGTTCAAATCTTGCCTCAGACACTTGACACTTACTAGCTGTGTGACCCTGGGCAAGTCACTTAACCCCCATTGCCCTGCAAAAAAAAAAAAAAAAGATAAAAAAAATGGTTAAAAGCGAGAGTAGAGAGAAGTAGTGAAACTTTATTTGAAATATTTGCCTAAGGGCTCCAACTCTCAATTATTAATTTATTAGTATTTACTGAGCACCTTCCATTTGCTCAACATAGAATGTTGCTTTCAAAAACAAAAACAAAAACCAACTCATAATATATTTATAGAATTCATTGTGATGCATACTTCCATAATTAAAGGTAGCTGAGGGCCTCCAAGAATATGGAATAAGTAAAGGGACTATAATTTCACCAGGTTGAATAATTTCTGGTATTAGAAATCCTTCCATCAAAACACCAAAACAGTCCCATGAAGTTGTTATTACCGGCAGGTTTAATACCATCATCACATTCAGGTTTGAAGTCGGGACAAAATGAGGCACTTGCAAATCATTGAATAGTTAACAAATAGGAGTTTACTTTGCTTTGACATAGCAAAGATATGCAACAAGGATATAGTGGTACTTAGCTTCTCTGGATGTACCCTCCCCCAATCCTAATTTTGAACAGAAATGCATCTGGTCAGCATGGTAGCATACGGTGACTAAAGGGGGATTTAACTTTTCATTCCCTTAGGTGACTAAGAATCTGTGTCCAAGAAGGCAGGGGTCACTCAAGTCTCAAGGACAGTTTTGCTCCCTTTTAGGAAGAATTAATCCTTATTGTTAGGGAAAAGGAAATCCTAGTCCTACTAGAGCTACATAAGGCACAGAGGTTAAATGACTAAATATAGTCCTAGCATCATAAATTGTAAAGAACTTGGAGGTTACCTTAGATGACCTTATTATTGTGAGAAATACCAGTACTGAGGCTAGAGACATAAGTAAATAAGAGAATACAATGACCACTATAAAGAAATATTAAGGTACTAGAGATTCCCAAGATGCAAATCCAGAACAAGACAGTAATTTTATAACAACTAAAGGTAGTCGCAGAGAAAAAAAATTCTAGGCCACAAGGACCTTAAGAGGATTTGGAAGAAATGAAGCAAAACATAACAAATGAAAATATAAGTAAAATAAGAGCTTTAGGGGATAAAATACCAGTCCTGGAGTCAGGAGGACCTGAGTTCAAATTTGGCCTCAGACACTTACTAGCTGTGTGACCCTGGGCAAGTCACTTAACCCTCATTGCCCTGCAAAAAAAAAAAAAAAAAACCCAAAACAAAAAAATACAAAAAATAAAATAAAAGATGGTAAATCTTGGAATACAATATTTTAAAAAGCAAAGGATAAAGACCTGCAAGCAAGAATACATCTTACAAAGGGATGTCATAACACATTAATTTGTTCATTCTTCTCTCTTGGTTTTCCTTCAGGTAAACATAACTTGTTCTCCATGGAGAAAGCTTAACGTTTTATAACCTTAAGGATTCTGATGGTTCCAACAAACTCAATTCAGGATTTCTTTCATTGGTTTCATATTAAAATAAAGTTGACCACATTCTTACTTTGAATATTTATATCACCTTAGCTGTACAAAATAAAGGGGCTGGCCTAGATGGCCTCAGAACTCTAAGCTGCTTTCATCCTCTTAATAATAGGCATCTTATGACATAGTTCAACAAGACCAAAGACACCGCCATAACTGTTATCCCCAAAGCACAGCTCAGGAACTAGTTTTAAAATTAAAAAAAAAATTATTCGAGAATGCAAGAACTCTGAAAAACACCATCTTAAAAGGAGAGTGGGGTGGGTTGTTGGTGTTTTTTTCAGAAGGTTTATAAAACATATCAATTAGATAACTTTTGGGAAAAAAACCTATCAAATAATCACTAGATATTTCTCTACCATTAGCCAATATTTGGGAGTTTAAGTACTTATGTAGCCCTCCTCTTCTCCTTTATAAATTCTTAAACTTAAAACCTTATGAAAATGATATTATTAGAGCAAACGGGATTAAACACCACAAGATACTCACTCTTGAGATAGTCTCTTTCCCCTCTTGGACATTAATTCCCTCATGGTCATCTCACTAAGGTAAAAAATTAATTTTTCAGCCTTAAATGTAATTACTTATAATGAGATATACTAATTGATGCACTTGCCTCCAAGGTGTGTAAAAAATAGGGATTTGGTAAACTAAACAGGGGAAGAAAATGTATTTCTAATTAGTTGAGTTTAAAAAACAAAAAAACATCATTGGATGTAATGTCCACATCTTGATTTCTTTGTTATTCTTTTGAAAATGATTTTTAAAATCTTTATTTTCCTTTTTTTTTTTTTGGCAGGGCAATGGGGGATAAGTGACTTGCCCAAGGTCACACAGCCAGTAAGTGTCAAGTGTCTGAGGCTGGATTTGAACTCAGGAACTCCTGAATCCAGGGCCGGTGCTTTATCCACTGCGCCACCTAGCCGCCCCCAAATCTTTATTTTTCTAAAACTAATTTATTATTGCATGTTAGTTTCTCCAACTGTAATGATGACATTTGATTTAGAGGAATACCAGTGATACTGATGGCATTTCTAATTTTTACATAAAATTTTAGGCCACAGTATAATTTAAACCCAGCTTTAATTTCTTCCGGGTCTTAGGCCTAAAGATTAGTACTAATTTGCAATGACTGAGTTAGGCCTTCAAAAGAATATTCTAAATTGGAACAAATGTCAGAAATAACATCTCTGATCCTTTTTTTTTTTTTTTTAAGAACTTGAGCGGGGAAAAATCCTGGAAAATGGTCTCAGGGATATAGACCAAATTCCACTGAATTATCCATTAAAATCTTTTTCAACACAAGTGAATATGTATATCCTATTTGGTTAGAAGATTTAAGACAGTAATAACAAGGGAGTCTGAGTGAAGAGATGTTTGGGAATTCAAAGACAATAATTCAAGTATTGTATGGCACAAGATGACTCTCACATCACACAATTCCAGACTTGCCAAAACCCAGACAAAGCTTCTGAGTAACTACTTTTCTGGTTTTCAAAATGTTTTCCGGACCATTACTTGCTTGGAGAGAAGAAACACCTTTTATATTTCCTGAGAATATATTTGAAAGCCATAATCCTGAAAGTGATAGTCAATATTTAAATTTAAAAGAGCCATTCGTGTTAAATAGACTAGAAATTCTGTAGAAGTTTCCAAAACATCTAATTTGACAAACTGTCAAACGTGTTCCTTCTTATTTGGTATGTGGATAGAAATTAAATTTAGGCCTAACTCAGGAAAAGGGAAGGATCTGATCCTGATCTGAGAAGTCTTGGGATGACTTAGGAAAGATGAGAATTTGTCTAAGTTTGATGTCCTTGTCCAAGGTATTCTGTGTCCCTAGAGTAAAGGCATTCAATTTGTCTCAATGTCTACACACGCAAAAATGTGTTCTCTTCTTCTCCTGTTTCTCTCTTTTCCTTTGGGCTCCTTCTCTCCTTCCCATTTTCTCTTCATTTATCTTACCTATGACAAGAGGCGAGGCTGAGAGGGAAAAGTAGTGGATCTTTTCTGATCTATTTGCTTAAATGTGTCAAATTTCAATTTATTCATCTGTTAGAATTTGTTGAGCATCTACTGTGTCCCCAACACAGCATGACACGTGTGTGTGTGGGGGGCAGGGGGACCAGCAAGATACAGAATGCTGTAGCTTCCTCATTTATGAATCACATGCAGAATAGCTTGCACTCGGCAGACACTTAATAAATGCTGTTGATTGGCTGATTTGGTCAGGACTGACATTACAAATAGGTGAAGTCAAATAAATACTGTTATTCTAACGTCGCCAGAAAAACAAAATTATACATTCCCCTGCTCCTCCATCACTGATGCCTTAAATTCTCCCATAAGTGATTCATTACTTTGTGGGAAGAAGAGTCGTAGTTGTGATAGTTGTAGTAGTATTTAGTAAGGGCTATAACAGAATACGGTTTTTTGAAATTTGTGAAACACTTTCCATACAAATTTTTATATCAACCTCACAATAACACTGTGAGGTAGATATTAGAGCCCCTATTTTACAGACAGGGAATCTAAAGCTCAGAAGCAAATGATTCCACTAGGCTGGGAATTAATTGCCCACACACCCTTTATTTCCTTCCCTTCATGATTCTAGCTTTTTGTCCAGTTTCATTCAACAAACGTTTGTTAAGTACATGCTATGTACAAGTTCACTGCTCAGTACAAGTTCACTCCTATCCAAGGGGGAAGAAAAGTAAAATACAAATCTTTCCATTAAGTTACCTTTTAGTAAAATAAATTTGATGACTTGATGAAGAAGTGGACTATTGGCTAAAAGAAGTTTTCAGGCTGAATCTGTCTACTATCCATGTAACTGATATTTATCCTTGTTACTGATAACTGGTTGTTTACTCCCTACTTTTTAATCTGAGAAGAGAATCAGTATCATAAAACTTGATCCATCAGGTTAAATTGAATAACAGGAAACCAATTCCAATTTCTTAAAATTACACCCAAGAGTCTACAAAACATATCCCCACTTTGGCCACCCCAAATGTTTTAAAATTGGATCATGTAACTTCATCTTTTCATTATGGTGTCGCTGAAATAGGGCAGCTAGGTGGTGCAGTGGATAGACTGCCCATCCTGGGGTCAGGAAGACCTGAGTTCACTTTTGACCTCAGACACTTACTACCTGTGTGACCCTGGGCAAGTCACTTAACTCTGATATACACATATAAATATAGAGAACTCCCAGGTGAGGAAAACTTCCTCCACCAATGCAATTTGGCACCTTATTGGCAACTTATAGTCTTTTTTTTTTTTTTTTTTGCAGGGCAATGGGGGTTAAGTGACTAGCCCAGGGTCACACAGCTAGTAAGTGTCAAGTGTCTGAGGCCAGATTTGAACCCAGGTATTCCTGAATCCAGGGCCGGTGCTTTATCCACTGTGCCACCTAGCCGCCCCCAACTTATAGTCTTAAAGAACTGCCTGAAGCACTAAGAGGTTAAGTGACTTGCCCACTGGATACAGATACTGTTTCAGAGATGAGACTGACCCCAAAGCTGGTTCTAAATCCACTATGCCATTCTGTCTTTCATATACAAACAATATAAATACAAGGCAATTTTGGTGGGAAGAAGGCACTAACAACTAGGCAAGCCTGCCTAACTGAAGCAGCAGGACATCCCAAGGGAGAGACAGAAGGTGGCTTGTGACAGACAAGTCAAACTACCTTCACTACCACCTTAACCATGATATCTTTTCAGATCCTGGTAGAAACAGCCCAGGACCCTGACTTTAAGAGTCTTGGGAATAGTAATGACCCCAAGACCAGGAGCCCTGCTTCCCAGCCACCAATGTGGGGTATAATCATCACAGAGAAGGGTCTCATTTTCCTTGTCACCAGCAACACTACTGCCATCAGTAGGTAGGTAAGTACAAGAGCCCCCCCTGGATTGGCAGTACCCCTCCCAGACTATACTGCCCCTGCAGCCATAGAGATATGGCCTGGCACCTGCTTCTTTGGATACTGAATCCAGAACTACTAAAGATCCAGCAAAGGAAGGTCTTGTTATAGAGGCTGACAACTTTGGTGACTAGAAAGATAGTGGCATCATTGACAGAAATAGGGAGATTCAAAAAAAGAGTGGGCTTAAGGGGAAAGATAAGTTATTCCGTTTTGGACTTGCTGAGTTTGAGATGTGTAGATCATTCAGTTGGAGGGGAGCTGTGGGGAGGAAAGGACAACTTGTGGGTGGTAGGTCATTTGGCTAGGGTGGTCTTTATATTACAGACTGTTGGCTAACATATCATACATGAACTCTTTCAAGATTTTAGGCAACCTGGTATAGAGAAAAGAGTCAGAGGGCCCAGGTTTAAGTCTTAGGTCTGTTTGTTTGTTTGAACAACCTGTGTGACCCTAGCAAAGTCATTTTTAACCTCTCTGGAACTGTTTTTCCATTTGTAAAAAATAAGGGGGTGGGTGGGAAAGATACTAAACTGATTACTAAGGTCCCTTCTATCTCCAAATCTTATCATATTCCAGAACTTGACCTCTGTTGACAAAGCTTCTGAGAATCTTGAGTTGCCTCTGCACAATCGGTAACAAGAGTAGGTACAGGGTCTGCAATGGCAGATGAATGACAATACAAAATAATGGATTATGTTTTTAGGGGCATATGTCTCATTTTTCTAACTAGATTGGATATCCCTCGAAAGCAGGTCCTTAATACAACACTTCTGTACAGTTAGCATGGCCCTTTATACATAGAGTATAGAGTGTTCAACAAACATTACCGAAATGATTAACTACCACTAGGCTCACAGAAAATTCTTTGTATAGCATTTTGAGTTTTACAGAGGAAAGATACTAAATAAATCGCAGTAATTAAATAAGTTAATATACAGACAATAAGCCTGGGTGGCTGTTCCTAAATTTACCTTCAATCTACCATTTTCTAGTAAAACCCATTAAATTCACTAATGGCACTAACTAAATGTACATAGACTGGAAGATTTATTCTATTTCTCCTGCCCTAAGCATCTACGATTACAACCAAGAATCCACTTAGAAAACTCATTTCTTTTATTGACTAAGCTGCCCTCATGCATTAATACTAAACTTTTTTCAGTACTTAGTCTGAAACCATTACAAAATGAAAATCCAAAGATTAATATTCTACTCACTGCTTAAGAGAGATGAAAAATGGGTTTGTTTCCCCCTTTATTTATTTACTTTTACATTTAGTCTGTAAACATGTCCAAAGAGTATCCAGAAAATACTTGCGTGCTACCATTTGGAAAATTCCAATGGAGGTAGAATCTTTTTAGAGGCCTGTTTTTTCTGCATGCTAAAATTTAACTACCCTCTTTTTACATTAGTATTAAAAACCATAGTTATACTTTTCAGAATAGAAAAGCATTAACTTCTCAGCAATCATCTGGACAAAATTACCCTAGGGTATTGGAGTACAGAGTAGAGATAGAGAAGTCACAGATTTATTTTTTAATGTGATTTTTTTCATTTTGTCTAGATTTAGGAAGCAGGGTTTTTAAACAGTATACCATGAGGATTTTGTTTTGTTTTGTTTTAAAGCGTGCTCTTTTTCTTCCTTGCCCAGTTTGAGATGGTTTACACAGCCTAACACTTGCATTTGAAGAATAAAGTTGCTTTTTCCTTTTTTAAAAAATCCTGGTTTTGCACATTCCTATGCAAGTTTATATACAGGGAAGGGAAGAAGAAAAGTCCTAAGTGTCATTTAAGGTTCTGCTAAAATGGTTTATAGCACAATGATTATTAAACATCACTTATTAAATTAATACCTAGACACATTTCAGGATTTTCATGATTGGTTGTTAAAAAAACAACCAATTCCTTTGCCCACCCTCCGACCCCATCCCTTATAGATGGAATGAACCATGATATTCTCTTATATGTGCAAGCTTCAGTCATTTCAAAGATAATTTATGTAATATAATTTACATCCTATTACTGGAAACTGCACTCAATCCCTGATGGGGCCCTTCAATTGTATTCAACAGACATTTATTAAGCACCTACTGTGTGTAGGCACTGTGCTAGGTGCTGAAGAAAGCAAACCAAAATGAAACAGTTCCTGCTCTCCAGAAGTAATGCATGTATACAGACAAGTAAATATAAAATCTATGCAGAATGATAAGGATTATAGGGAATAAGCCTGTAATTTCACTGGTAATGAACTCTGGTTAAGCAGTACCCTCTACTTTATAGTCTTTGAGAGTTGCCCAAAGTGGTGGGGTCAAGCTCAACTAGAAATGGGGGCTACTAAACAAGATATAAGGATTCCTGCAGGCAACAGCCCCTTTTATTTATCTTCTTCCCTAGACTGTTACACAGGCAGAGCCCTGTTCTCCCTTTACTCACCTAATCCTTTTATCTCCCATTCCCTCCGATGGATAGGGAAGACTTGGGGGTGAAGAGATTCAATTCCATTTGCTGCAGCCACCGCATCCTGAAATTGGAAATCTTGTTCCTTTTCACTGTGTTCCTACCTATGCTATTTGAAGTGTCTATTAAAGCACGAGGCCATTAACTACGATTATTGTCCAAGCCTGGTAAGTACACTGTTTGGGACTGAGAGAGGGGAATATAAGTTAAAGGAGGCAAGATTCTTCCCCTAGTCTGCACTGGGGTTGGGACAAATAGAGAGAAAATTTTGTACATTTTGCAGAAACTTGATCACTCTAGACAGTTTTTCTGAACACACAGAGCTTTTTTTTCCACAAAGATTCTATTCTTTTCCAGTTACATATAAAAATAATTGTTAATATTCATCTTTTAAAATTTTGAATTCCAAATTTTCTCCTTTATTCCTCTCCCCTCCCCCCTTGATGAGAAGGTAAGTGATTTGATGTCAGTTATATATGAGCAGTCAAGCAAAACATATTTCCATATTAATCATGTTGTGAAAGAAAACATAGATTCCCCCCCTCCCCAAACCAAGAAAAATAAAGTGTTTTTTTTTTTTAAAGTATGCTTCAATTAGCATTCAGACTTCATCAGTTTTTTCCCCAGGAAGATTCTTAAGGAAATTATCATGGAAGTATATAGTAGATTGGTACAGGTTGTATTGAGTTCTATAGGGTACTGGTTCAGTTGTACCCAAGAGCTCCCTTTAGACTGCTTATACTTGCTCTACCGCAGCATTAAAACACTCTTTTTTTTTTTTTTTAACCACATCCTCAACACACATTCATGGTTCTCTAGTCCTCTGTATAAGTGTGGATGGCACCCCTCCCCTCCAAAACACCCAAACAGAGGAGCAAAGAATACTAACAACTGACAGAGCCTGGAAAAGCCTCTTGGTTTTGGGGGGCACTTGAGCTGAGCTCCCTGAAGGGTCCTGTGGATTCTAATCAATCAATCAATCAATCAATCAGCATTTAAGTTCCTACTAAGTGCCAGGTACTATGTATGAGAGGCAGCAGTGAGCAAAGAGAGCTTTCTTTTTTTTTAAATCATAAAAGCATTTTCATATTGTCCAGTTACATGTAGAGATAGTTTTCAAGATTTGTTTTCATGATTTTTAGTTCCAAATTTTTCTCCCTCCCTCCTGCCCAAGACAGAAAGCAATATAATATAGGTTTTGTATTTATATAATACATATATACACATAATCACATTAAGTATATTTTTGCATTAGTCATGTTATGAAAGAAGAATCAAAACAAAAGGGAAAAACCTCAAAAAAATAGAAAAAAAAACAAAAAAGAAGAAACAGTATGGTTCAATCTGCATTCAGAATCCACAGTTCTTTTTTCTGGATGTGGAGAACATTTTCCATCATGAGTTCTTTGGAATTGTCTGCTGAGAAGAGCTAAGTCCACCACAGTTGATCATCACACAATGTTGCTGTTACTATGTACAATGTTCTCCTGGTTCTGCTCACTTTACCTGCATCAGTCCAATTAAGTCTTTCCAGGTTTTTCTGAAATCTGCCTGCTCATCATTTCTTACAGCACAATAGTATTCCATTACATTCATATACCACTTGTTCAGCCATTCCCCTATTAATGGGCATTTCCTCGATTTCCAATTCTTTGCCGCCAAAAAGATATCTTCCTATAAATATTTTTGTACATGTGGGTCCTTTTTCTTTTTCTATCATCTCTGTGGGATACAGACCTAGTAGTGGTATTACTGGATCACTGTGTATGCACAGTCCCATAGCCTTTTGGGCATAGTTCCAAACTGCCAAAGAGAGCTTTCTAAGTATGACAGACTGCCCTGTTCAAAGGTGTAGATACAGGGGAAAGACGTCATCGAAGGAAAATGAGTAGGCCAGCTTAGCTGCTTAGATTAATGCTAAGAGTCCAGTATTCCAGAAACCTATATAGTCAAGCAAAACAAATTCCTCCATTGCCCAAGATAAACATGTCTTTGCACTAAGTTCATCATGAGCCCTCTATTATCATGGTTGGTCACTGTGTTCTAAAGTCTTCCACAGCTGAAAACTACTATCTTAATAAGAAGCCATAACAACAATTTTATCAGAAATCATAAAAATACTGAAACAAATGTACTTTTTTTCTTCTATTGGAATAATTACCTCAATTCTCTACCTCGCTGAACAAGTGCAGACATGAGAACTGCGTTAGTCAAGATTGTAATTCATATGGTTTATCAAATGTTAGTATTATACTTATTAGAATCGCAAGACTACTTCAAACACTAATTTGCACTGGTTATAATAATTAAAAGTTGTTATATCATAAAAATATGTTTTTATAAAAATGACAGTTTGTATGTTCCCAAGACTAAATCACAAATTCAGAATATAAAAGGAATTAGATTCATGAATGTACTTAATTGAACTATTCTTAAAGATGGAGGCAAAAACGGGGTAGAATAACAATCAATGTAAGTGCAGAACCTATTTTTTCATATCCCACCAGGCCTCTATTTCAAGAGGCTGTCCATTAAAACACATTGTCCAGCTCAACAGTACTCTAGGGACCCACAGGGATGGCTCTGCACTTTTCCTAATGATAACAAAAGACAAACCTATAAGGTTTAAAATCTACAATAAATAAATGTACTTCATGTTATAGTAGACATTTTATTACTAATTCATTGTTGCAACAAAAATTTTACAGTTTATATGCAATGAAATGAATGATTTTGGTGAATTATGTGAAATTATAAATATACTTGACTTTCCCCTAATTTTGGCCAAAAGAACAGATTAAAAATGGCCAGCTACTCAGGGAGCATGTGCTCAGCATTTTATCAATTAAGAAAAGGACATTACTAGATTTGACCATGCTCTCTTCAGCATTCTGGTTCTTTGGGCCAGTGGGGAGAGGGGGAGGGGAGGAAGGGAGGAAAAGTCTCATTCATAAAACATAAGATGAATTAGATTGTGAATACATGGGGACAATATTTTCCAAATACAGATGCCCCAAAAGGGTGTTTGTGTCTATGTGAGTGTGTGCGTATGTGTGTAAATGTAAATGTGTAAGTCTCATGACACCTACGTACTCAATAAACAAAAACTGAAGGCCAAATCATGCCCTAAGATTGCTTAGTCTCTCCAAAGGTGGCCTTCGGTTTTGGTGAGTTTTTATATGGAATATAGACTGAGCTTAGACTTAAGACGATTTGTATTGTGTTTCTACTTTCCTATCCTTCTAATCAACATCACCTTGTGACTACCATAACAATAAAAGGTCTATCTAGAAAACCAAAAGCTTCTTCCATTTACTAGTCTGGGAGATAAATTAAGGGAAAGGTTAAGTAGGGGAGATTTATGATCTAATATCCAATTTTAAATCTCACAAGAGTTATAGCTACCTATATAATTTACAAATGAGTTGGTCAGAAGTTTTGTCATTAGAATGATAAAATACTGGGTGAAACATTTTTTCCCAAATGGAAGGGGTCTGTTTTGCCTATAAAGGTATTTTAGCTTATAATTATACTGCAGCAGTTTATTTCCTGCCAAAATACTAGGGGTTTTTCTGTTGTTGTTGTTGTTGGTAGTAGACATGGCTACATATTTAATTGCAGGAATCTCATCACCTCTTATTCTCTTTCCTAAAAAGTACATTATACCATGCATGAAAAGACTAGACACCCAACTAACCAGAAGAAAAGCTTTCTTAACTTTCATTACCTGTTTATAGATGTCATTATAATTTTCAGCTTGCTGTAGAAATGCTTAGATATGGTTCTGGACTGTAATCAGCAAGATTAGGGTTTCTGAATATGATTATATGGAATTCTTTAAAATGGTGAAAATTCTTGTTAAAATGGCTTTATTGAGAATGAGTTTTGTCCTATAAGTCTCATATACAATTTTAACTTTCCCCAGGAATTATGCTTCTTCCTATTTTAAAAAATTAAGTATTTATCTGGGTACAGTTAAATTCTCTAAAGAATTTTTATTGAGCAAGAGCAAAAAAGAATTTTTATTATGAATTTTAAATAGGTGTATTGTTTATCTTATCAAACTATGTTACATATCATTTAAAACCTCAAGATTCCAGAAGAGATATAAGTACTGAATTTAAACCATATTATTTGTTCACTGCATTGATCGAAATGGTCTGAATTTTAAGACCTTTTAGTGTCATATAAAAATTTGGGTTTCTCCTTAATCCACAGAAATACTGGATTCATAAAGAGGAATGATTTCTTTTTTCCCTTTTAGATGACACTGTATGTTATGCATTCTAATTAACCTGATTTAATTTACAGTGTAAGAAAAAAGGTAATTAAAAACATACGCTGGCTTAATTTATTTTTGTCTTGTGCTGTCATGTCAGTCTTCAAGGCAAGGGAGACCAATATGTGCACTTAAATGAGTGTTAATTTCATAATTTAGTTATAATTTACACCTCTTATCATCTAATTAGAAGTTCTGCTTCTATGGAGTATAAAAGGAGATTCAGTAGCTCCGTCTGAGAAGACCATTTCTTATTGAATGATAGTTGGCACCTGAAACCCCACTGGGAAATTGTCAAGTTGCTAATACCCTGAGACCTAAAGAGTGAGAACTGCTACGATGCATTGATAATATGCTTCTAAATATTTCAAAAACATTTCATTGATTTCTTGAAATATGCTATTTAGGTTCCTTTTGTTGGTCATGGCTTTCAGGTAATCCAGTGATCCTTAAATTATCTCTCCTTGACTTGT
Source organism: Dromiciops gliroides (assembly GCF_019393635.1). Classification (NCBI taxonomy): domain Eukaryota; kingdom Metazoa; phylum Chordata; class Mammalia; order Microbiotheria; family Microbiotheriidae; genus Dromiciops; species Dromiciops gliroides. The sequence continues at coordinate 505,813,156 of NC_057861.1, read as the reverse complement.
TTTCCAGCCAGTTGTTTTTGCTATTAGATACCAAATATCTGAACAAAGTCTTTTGACTTTGTTTTAATATTTCTTGCTGTCTCACAAAGTCATTAACTTCCAATTTGTAAATTCTAGTATTTAGGGAGTTTGTTGACTGAGTAAGGTTTTGTATCTCTTGTATCAAATCGTTAATCCTCCTCCCAATTCTTTCTTCCACAACTAATTTATTTTCAAATTATTTCTATTTCTTTTTTTCCAAAATTTTTCCTCTAGCATTCTCCCTTATAAAATCATTTTAAACTCTTTTTAAAAAACTTTGTTTTATGTCATCAAGGAACTTTAATTGAACTTGTTCCCTAGGTGCAGGTTGGTTTTTGCTTATTTAGGTTTTTGTTTGTTTGCTTGCTTGTTTTAAGGCTTTGCTTGTAGATATTTAGGAAACGTCCTAGAACTTCTAGGACAGAGTAAAAATAGAAATAACCTTCTGATCACCTCCTGAAAGAAATTTCAAGATGAATAGCACCAGGAATGTTATGGCCAAGTCCAGAGTTACCAGTTCAAAATAAAAACACTACAAAGCAGCCAAGAAAGAAAGAATCAAAGTACCAAGGAGTTACAGTCAGGATCACACACAATTTAGCAAGCCTTCACTATAAAAGAATTAATAAGTTGGAATATAATATTCTAGAAGGCAAAAGATATAGTATATAACCAAGACTAACTTATCCAGCAAAACTGAATATAATCATATGGGGGGAAGTGGATCTTTAATAAAATAGAGGACTTCCAAGCATTCCCAATTAAAATAAAAAAGACAAGTGATATTCAGAAACTGTGAAATATTTACCCAGGAGCCAAGAGAAACATAAAAAGGTAAACACGAATAAGTAATCATAAGGAACCAAATAATTATAAACTCTTTACATTCTAATATGGAGAGATGATGCGTTTGTCCCCTGAGAACCCTTTCATAATCAGGAGTCAAAAAGGGAATCTAGTAAGACAGAGGGTCTGGTAGTAATTTTGTTATATTTTGATGATATTAAAGAAAATGTAGAAATGGGGAAATACATCGGGAGGGAAAAGAGGAGAGGAACAATATGGGAAATTATTTCACCTAATCAGGATTATGGAAGATAGAAAGAGGAAAGGGGCAGGGAGTGGGCATCACTTGAATTTCATTCTCTTCTGACTGGTCAAAAGAGGGGAAAATACACATATACACATTGGATACAGATATACATTTCACTCAACAGAGAATGAGGAGAAGGGAGAGAAGCAAATAATAGTTGGGTTGATAAAGTGAGAAATTAGTTGTAAACAAAACAAACTACAGAAAGTAGATTGCAAAAAGTGGTTTAAAAGAAAGAAAGGATAAGAACTTGTGATTGGGTTATAGGTGAGGTTAAGAGAAAGGCAGGAGAGCAGAAATTAGACAATCACAACTAGAACACTGATGCTAAGCACACTCCTCTCTCACCACCTTCTTTCTAAAGAGGAGGCAGGAAACAAAGAAAAGGAAAAATATAATAATAATATATAATATATAATAGGATGGAGGGAAATATATAATTAATTATCATAACTGTGAATGTGAATGGGATGAACTCAGTCATAAAATGGAAGAGGACAATAGACTGGCTTAGAAAGCAGCATCTGACATGTCGTTTATAAGAAACATACTTAAAACAGAAAGATATAAAAAAATAGGAATATAGAGTAATATCAGTTGTGCTTCAAGTGAAGTTAAAAAAGGCAGGGTTAGCAATCATGATCTCAAACAAGACAAAAGCAAAAACAGATTTATAAAAAAGATAAAGAAGGAAATGTATTTTGCAAAAAGTACCATATCAACTCTCACCAATTCCACTGTGATGGCAGTCAGCCTCTTCCCCTAAGGTATCTCATCTATAAAAGAGGATCCTGGTCTGGATAATCTTGAGGTCTCTTTAAATTTATTCATATGCCCAACCCATGTGCTACCCACTGGACTGAAGAGGGAGGCCAGGAAAGCTTAGACCCAAGTGACTGACCCAGACCACACTCTGGAATTCTTCTACCATCCTGAAGCCTCATCATACTCCAGTTTTTCATCCTGAAATGTTCATTACAGCCCTGAATTTCACAAATTTTAAGTACCCTCTGCCTCATGGGCCTCCCTGTCCAAATGAATGGCTCCTCCCAGAACCTCCATTTAAGGAGGGCACATATGCAAGTCATGTCTCATTCCTGGTACTTTTGTATGTCTATCTAACCATACTTCTTGCTTTTCAGCTTCCTTCTTTTTTCTAATAAGACCTGATATCAGCTTTTAAATGTAAATGTATATTTCTCACATCTCATAGTGTGATTTTCTTAAAGCAAATGATGTATTATTACCTGGAATAGAATGTGTTTGAATGGATATTTTAAAAGCTTAAAAAAAACATAGGCCTATACATATTCATGTGACTTTCCTGAAACAGAAACAAGTTTAGATGAGATTAAGTAACTACTTAAAGAAGAAAAACTATTGGGAGGATGGAGATGGGGGTGCAAGGAGAAAGAAAAAAAACAAGGGTAATCTAACAGACCCCTAAATGCAACTTTGAGGAAAATATTTTTAAAAATTCAACATGTTTTATACTTGAGTTATTGTGCAAATATTCCCCTCCACCTATACTTGCGCTTGAAAGATGAATTGGAGCGGTATAGGGGAGGGGAAGACCATCACAGTATTGAGGTACTCTTAAAATAAGAGGACTCATGAGTACCCAATGATGGAATTACTTTCAATTGTCATCTAGTTGACTTAAGTATGTCAAAGCAAAGCCACTGCTAGTAACATATATGCTTTGGCTTCTGGATAAAGGACATATAGGCACAGATGACGGGGCAGCTAGATGGCAGTGGATAAAACACCAGCCCTGGATTCAGGAGTACCTGCGTTCAAATCCGACCTCAAACACTTGACACTTACTAGCTGTGTGACCTTGGGCAAGTCACTTAACCCTCATTGCCCCACCCAAAAAAAGAAAAAAAGAAAAGAAAAAGAAAACGGCAATGACATGCATGTAGAATTGAGAGTGTGTGTTTAATGGAGGTGATCTGAAATTTCACCTCAAATCCCTGGTTGACTCTTCTGTTTGGTATTTTTTCCTTAAGCATAGGTGACACAATAGTAATCCTGAAATGGCTGGTTCTTGCCTTGATGGCAACTTTGTGAGTTTGACAAGTTAGCTGCTTCTTGATGAGGTGTCAATTACCCAGCAGGAGGCAATTTCTGGAACAACTTCTCAAAGGAGAAGATAACTTCTCTGAAGAGTTTTCCAGAAGATGCAGACAATTTGAATTACTAGTCAAGTAAAAGTGAAATATCTGTTCGGTAGCCCATTAAAAGTTATTCCAGGAGCGAAAATTGCTCTATCATGTTTTAATTAGTCCTCAGTGTGTGATTACTAATCTTGGGTTTTATCTAGTCCTTTTTTGGCAGACGAAATAAATAAATACCCTATACCTTATCTACTCTGTACACTGACTGTCTTTCTAAAAAGTACCCTGTTAAAGTCTTTGGAGAGATCACAGACATGATCCAAATCTAGGCATTGCAGGGTTTTCCTCAGTTGAAAGTCCTCTTAGTCCTCTAGGTCCGTAACAACAGGGTGATCATTGATTTGAAAATTTCCCAGTGCCTCCATATCCAATCAATTGCCAAGGCCTTTGATTCTGCCTCTACATTTTCTCACATCCCCTTCTCTCCACTTAGACAGTCACCACAAAAGTACTATACTCTCATCATTTCTTACCTGGACTAGTTTGGTAACTTCCTATCTGATTTCTCTTCTTCTCCTCCTCCTTTTATTCCACCTCCTCCTCCTCTTCTTCCTCCTTTTTTTCTCCTTTTATTCCTCCTCCTCCTCCCCTCCTTCTCCTCTTCCTCCTTCTCTCTTTCTCCTCAGAACTAACAGGTTTAACAATGAGACTTCTCTTTTATTCAGAAATTTCAATGACTAACAATTGTCTCTAGGACGAAACACAAATTCTTGGTCCTGGCATCTAACAGCCTCCAGAATCTGGCTCCAACTTAATCATTCCAGACTCACTTCACGTTAACGCCTCTTCATATATTCTGCATTCCAGTCAAATATGAGAAAGTTGTTCTTTTAACTCAGCATTATTTTTCTTTGTACATCTGCACAAGTCATATCCCACCCAGGTAATGTGCTTCTTTCTTCATCTCTGCCTTTCATAATCCTTATTTTTCCCCATTCAAGTACAATGTAAACCTGACTAGTAGAAAACATTGCACCTTTAATTTTCTGATTCTTATCTTCCCTTCTAAAACTATTAAATGCCTAATATTGCCAAAAGTAATTAAGAAAAGTACTAGATTTGGAGTTAGAGAACTTGGGTTCAAATCCTGGCTCTGCTACTTATTACCTACAATATCAGAGGTCACTTAACCTCTCTGAGCCTTAGTTTCCTTGACTGTAAAATAAGGCAGTTGAATGAGATGAATGTAAACATCTCTTCCAGCTAGAAATTGTGTAATCCAGTATGTGTGATATGGTCATGGCCTTAATTGATTTTATAAAACACCTGTACTTCATTTTATCTCAACAATCAGCCTGTTGAATATTACCTGCAGCATGTTCATATATTGGTTGAATGAATATAAGTAAAGTCGACTCCAATCAGCCATGTCTAAGCTGAAATTTGACTGACGTTCAACGTATTATTCCTATGTGAAAAGTGTTTGTGACGACGGTATGGGCTATTATATCATATTTCAACTTAGCTACAACATTGCACCAGAATTTAAGTTTAAATTCTATTATTTCTTTGGGGTGGTATTTGTAAGAGCTTTGCAATCATTAATTAGCCAACTCAATCTGATGGGGGAAAAACTACCTTCTTGTGTAAATGGTAAGATTGCTGACTTAAAAACAGATAGGTATAGTTCCCAAATGGGCTAAGTCTTCTAAAGTTTGCCACAATATATGCTTTTTGATGATGGCCATTATCACAGATATGTGATTTTTAAATGCTCCACCTATTTCCTGGAAAAATCAATGGAAAAAAACCTTAAACATCAGTTTAAACCCTTAGAGGCCTAGATCTGAAATATTATTCTAAATCACTGTTTTTATTAGGATTTTTGTTTGGAAAGGCTGAAGAATTATCAAAACTACATAAATTAGTTAACATATCTACTGATGACCAGAGAGGTTAAACATCATTTTAAAAAGTTATTAATATTAATGAGTTCTGTGACCTGGCCTGAAAAAATAAGGCAATCTGTTAAATATCCTGCTAATAGATTATCGATAAAAATTCTAAACTTCAGATGGCTTCATGAAGTTTTTGTATGGCTAGAAAATGAATAAAAGTTTCAATGGTAGCTCACATATCTGAGGAAAAAAATTACACAACAGAGAATGCATCTATCAAACATATCACTCTTTGATTAGAGGTCATATAGGAAGGCCTGTTTGAAAATCAGAGATTAATGGAATAGGGAATTAAGGCATAGATTATTCCATAGATGACTGGAATACAATGTGGGAGCAGGTCAAATCTGTTTAACCCCAAAGTGATTACACATAATTTTTACTTTCAAGCCAGTCCTAAGTAACAAATATAAAATTGAAAGGTTGGCAGGGTTTTGCCCAAACAATTGTAGAAAAATTATTCATTTCTGACATGGGATTCGAAAAATCGATTATAAAAATGGAAAGCTGCATGTAGCCATATTATTCAAGACAGAATAAAGAAGCAAGCTTATCTCTCAAAAGGATGAGAAGGGATTTGCCTTAAAAAAAAAAAAAAAGGTATCTGTAGGAACCAGAGAGAAAACTAACGCTGTGTTATAGGCTCCCAAGGCTGGATCTCTCTGTAATGACTCGAGGTCTCCCTGGTGGAACCAAGTTGCACTAACATATATTATTTTGTAATATTGATATCATTAACAGCTGTCTTAATGAATGTGTATTCTTTCATACACTTGGTTTAGAAATAAAAAGAAAAAACTGACAGCCCTAATATTGTGGTTCTTATGGTATAATAAAACAAGCAGTAACTGTTGCCAATAGCTGTTAGGGAGGTATTTCAACCATTATGGGGCAAGTGGCAGCTGGCAAATAAAACCTGGGAAAAGTAGGGCTTATTCACTGATGGTTGTATGGCATATTATTCTGCTATTGTCAAACTGGTTATGTTAAGAACCACAGCTTTTGAGAGTTGGAAGAGACTTCACCAGTCATCTAGTCCAAACCCCAAATGAAAGGAATTCCTATTATGATATATTTTACAAATGGTCCTCTGGCCTCTGCTTGAAGAACTCCAAGGAGAGGGAACTCAACACCTCCTGAGGCAGCACATTTCACTTTTGGCCAGCTCAATGCGGTATAAAGTTTTCCTTGACTTTCAGTCTGAATTGGATTCATTTCAACTTTCATACATCGCTCCTGGTTCTGCCCCTGGGGTCAAACAGAATATATCTAATTCTTCTTCCTCATGGTAGTCCTTAAAATACCTTAAGATCTGCTATCAGACCCTCCCTGAGTCTTCTCTTATCAAGAGTCAAGGAGCATTTATTAAGTGCTTACTACAGGACAGGTACTGCACTAAGTGCTAGAAAGCTAAACATGTACATTTTCTTTATATGATCTTATGACTGGGACTCAAAGCCCTTCACTATCCTGGTTGTTTTCCTCTGGATACTCTCCAGCTTATCAAAGTTTTTCTTAAACAATACAACCCAAAGATGAAACTTCAGACAAGGTCTGACACAGGTAGAGTACAATGGGACTATCTCTTATTCATACCTAGAAACTATGGGGCCTAAGATAGCATTAGGGGTTTTGGTTGTCACATCGTACTACTGACTCGTATTGAGTCCATCAACATCAGTCCATCAAAACCCCAACACTTTTTTTTCAGAACTGCTGTCTAATGCTTCTTTTGACTTGTAGCTATGAAGATGATTTTTTTTTTTGTACCTAAATGCAAGACTTTACATTTATCCTTGCTAAATTTCATCTATTTAGATTCAGCCCATGCTCTACTAGGCCATGATCTTTTGGGGTCTTTCTCTAATACCCTGTGTGTTAGCTCTCCTCTCCAGCTTTGTGTCATCTGCCACTTTGATGAGCATGCCATTGGTGTCTTTATCCAACTCAATGACAAAACTGTTGAAAAGCCCTGCCCTGGACATCTCTTATCATAGAGACAATTAGCCATTAACTCACTAACTCCTTTTTGATTCTGGACATCAATCATTTCTGAATCCATATCAGTTTTATGATTTAGTCCCCAACTTTTCACCTCCACAAGAATAGTATAAGATATTTTATCAACAGTTGCTAAAATCTAGGTGAAACATATCCATATCTTTGGACGCTTCAGAGCACATCTTCCACATCAGGGGCAAACGCCTGTAGTGAGCACTTTCCATTGATGCTTCATTGATTCAGAAGATGACAGAACAGTACCATCTATGTGGCTGTACCTACTAAAGAACCTTATACAATTTTAATAATACATGAAGATACCTTGTAGGAAGAAAGTCTTTAAGTAAGCAAAAGATCAACAAACAGTTTGCTTTTAACGCAACAAAACAAAAACAAACTAAATATTTATAATTATGTGTTTGTTGTTCAAGTAAGTTGTTTTGTATAAATTGCTAACCTGGCAGTTTGGAGATAGCCAAGAAATGCCTGTTCAGTTAACAATTCTGAAACCTAATCTTGTAGTCCAGCATTTTCTCAAGTAATTTGATTCTGAACACTCTAGGACTTGATGTATATTTCTGTGATGCAAAGTTTCACAGTTGATGCTGGAAAGAACCACTATGTAGGAAGAGAGTGCATTACAAAGGGCTAGAATTACAGTACTATACTGGGCATATGAAAGAGAGATCAGGGTTGCAACATTGCTAAACCTTTTTGGGGGGAGTAGGGAGAGAGGAGGAAAAATTTCAGAGTGAAACAAAAATGCAGCATGAGGCAGAAAACAGCACATTGCCTTGAGATGTCAGTGTGGTTCTGGACAGAAACAGGCCTTCTTATCCCAGGCATTGCCTTCAAAGATGTACAGTGAGAATTGCTAGTAATCTGGTCTCTTCCTGTACTTCTTGAGCATAGAGTGTCAATCATGCAAAAATTGACTGAGGTTTTGGTGACAAGAACAGAAATTAAGTATAGAATGGAATGAAGATTCAAAACACATTGCAACATTCACTCACCATCACTAAAGAGATAAAATGAAAATTGCAGATATTATAATTATCAGACATTTTCCATTTTTTTTCTTTCTTTAAAAAAAAATGAACTAGTCAAGCAAAAGGAAATATTAGATGCCCTTGATGTCAGTCAAATATTTCTAGAGATGTGAATTTGTTCATACGGGAGCTGTATCCATATAATACAGACTTACTTTAAAGAAATGACAACTGCTACTTATGGCTACTCAATAATGTCCAAATTAGACAAGATCTGTAAGTCACATGTAGCCCCAGGTAAAAATTACCAGTAGAATTTTGCATCGAGGAAATACCTTTCTCCCAAGGAGCTTGACATAGCTATAGAGTCTGGCAGAAATGGTAAACCTTATATCAAATTTCTAAGTAGGTAAAATGCATATTAAAACAGATAAACAGGAATTCAGGAATTTAGTACACAGAACAGAGACATCAGTGAAAAGGTGGGGAAAACAATGCTGTATCTGAGATATAACCAAGTGGGCTGAAAAACTATAATCTCTCTCAATTTTCAGATTAAATGTCCTTTATTTTTTCATGTCACTGTGGCTGACACCCTCTCATCTTCTCATAAGAGACAGATTATCAGTAGTAGAAAATCAGGTCTTCATGTGGAAGGTGCAAAAGACAGAAGTAATGATAGGTGTTGCTAAATGAATTGTCAAACTATACAGCCAGATTATAGTAAAGGAATTTCCTGAACATGAGAACTTTAAATAGTAATTTTTGGAACTGTGAGAATGAACTAGAATATTAAAAAGAACAATGGCTTTAAGCTAACTACAGATGTCATACTTCTCAAATGCTTTCTTGGAATGTAGCTGAGAAGAAACTGAAAAATAAAAACAAGTCCCTTTCCTTTTTCCCAGGAGTTGCCTAAGTACAATGGCACTTACAGAGAAGCACTTGTTTCCTACAGATCGAGAAGATGCTGCCATCCACAGTGAACATGACATGGCAGCTTAAGTTGTCCTTTTAGCTACTTCAAACATCCCAAGGACTCTGGAGTCCAGACTCTATACTTAGTATGGTACAGTTCCTAAATGTGTACTGCCTATCTGTGCTTCTCCATAAAAACCAGCTCTTTAACCCAGGAAATATATGAACACAATTACAAATCGCTTTTCACACAGATAAAAGCAGATCTAAATAATTGGAAAAATATCAATTGCTCAAGGATAGGCCAACGTAATATAATAAAAATGACAATTCTACCAAAATTACTTATTCAGTGACATCCCAATCATACTACCTAAAAATTATTTCATAGAGCTAGAAAAAAATTATAACCAAATTCATCTGGAAGAACAAAAGGTCAAGAATATCAAGGGAACTAATGAAAAAAAATGCACAGGAAGGTTGGCTAACTGTACCAAATCTGAAGCGATACTATAAAGAAGTAGTCATCAAAACTATTTGGTATCGGCTAAGAAATAGAGTGGTGGATCAGTGGAATAGGCCAGGCCCAGGAGACAGAGTAGTAAATGACTACAGTAGTCTACTGTTTGATAAATCCAAAAACGCCAGCTTCTGGGATAAGAACTCACTATTTGACAAAAACTGCTGGAAAAATTGGAAGATAGTATGGCAGAAACTAGGCATAGACCAACATCTTATATCATATATTAAAATAAGGTCAAAATGGGTACATGATTTAGACATAAAGGGTGATACCATAGGTAAATTAGGAAAAGAAGGAATAGTTTACTGGTCAGATCTATGGAGAGGAGAAGAATTTATGACCAAAGATGAGAGAACATTATGAAATGCAAAATGAATATTTTGATTACATTAAATTAAAAAGGTTTTGTACAAAAAGAAACAATGCAGCCAAGATTAAAAGGAAAGCAGAAAGCTGGGAAACAATTTTTACAGCCAGTGTTTCTGATAAAGACCTAATTTCTAAAACATACAGAGAACCAAATCACATTTATATGAATACAAGTCATTCCCCAATTAAGAAATTATTAAAGTATATGAACAGGCAGTTTTCAGATGAAGAAATCAAAGCTATCTAATGTCATATGAAAAAATGCTCTAAATCACTATTGATTAGAGAAATACAAGTTAGAACAACTCTGAGGTACCACCTCACACCTATCAGATTGAATAATATGACAAAAAGGGAAATAATAAATGTTGGAGAAGATTTTAAAAACTGAAATACTAATGCATCGTTAGTGCAGTTGTGAAATGATCCAACCATTCTGGAGAGCAATTTAGAACTATGCCCAAAGGGCTATGGAGCTGTGCATAACTTTTGACCCAGTAACTACTACTAGGTCTGTATCCCAAAGTGATCACAGAAAAGGGAAAAGGATCCACATGTACAAAAATATTTATAGAAGGTCTCTTTGTGGTGGCAAAGAATTGGAAATTGAGGGAATGCCCATCAGTTGGGGAATGGCTGAAGAAGTTGTGGTATATGAATGTAATGTGATACTATTGTGCTGTAAGAAATGATGAGCAGGCAGATTTCAGAAAAACTTGGAAAGACTTAAGTGGACTGATGCTAAATGAAGTGAGCAGAACCAGGAAAACATTGTACAGAATAACAGCAACATTGTGTTATGATCAACTGTGACAGACAGCTTTTCTCAGCAATACAATGATCCAAGACAATTCCAAGGAAATCATGATGGAAAATGTTCTCCACGTCCAAAAAAAAAAAAATCTGTGGAATCTGAATGCAGATTGAACCATACTACTACTTTTTTATTGTTTTTTTTTTTAGGTTTTTCCCTTTTGTTCTGATTCTTCTCTCACAGCATGACTAATGCAGAAATATGTTTAATGTGATTGTACATATATAACCTATATCAGATTGTTTTCTGTCTTGGGGAGGGGGGAAGGGAAGGGAAGGAAGGGAGAGAGGAAGAAAATTTGGAACTCAAAATCTTATAAAAACAAATGTTGAAAACTATCTTTACATGTAACTAGAAAAAATACTATTAGGTTTTTAAAAAACATCCCTTGGAATAATTATATATCATGCCAAATATATCATTAGAGTTCAAGATACACATGAAATTTAATAACGTAACTTGATTCTACTTAACTTGGTAGTTTAAAGCCTACGCTTAAAAAATAAGACTGAAATAACTATAATTTTAATTAATATTGGTTTTAGTCAATTTACTACTATTAATCATTTTGCTACTTCTACAAGTACCAACACCCTTTACAATAGCAAAACGTCAAACCTTTAGTTTGTTAAAGAGACCATAAACAAATAAAAATGTTACACTGATTTTAAAAAGTCAATCATGAGGGGCAGCTAGGTGGCACAGTGGATAGAGCACTGACCCTGGATTCAGGAGGACCTGAGTTCAAATCCGGCCTCAGACACTTAACACTTACTAGCTGTGTGACCCTGGGCAAGTCACTTAACCCCAACTGCCTCACACACAAAAAAAAGTCAATCATGAAATTTGATAATACTATTTTTTTACTTTAACTAGGATCTGTTCATTCATCCTTTAAAGCTTCATTAAACACCTATTGTGTACAAAGTGTTTGATGCTGGGGGAGAGGGGAGGATACAAAGTTTACATAGAGGTCCCTGCTTTCATAGATCTTAGTCTAGTAAAAGGATAAGCTGCAAACAAATACTATTTGTATATTTGGATGGAGCTGTGACTTAATTGCTCTGCCTTAGGGTTGGAAATACATTTGTGTATTCTAACCCTGTGTGAATCTTGTCCATGTTCTCCCCTCAAGCCTCCATGCAGGATCTAACTAAAATACCGTAGAGGTTATTCTAGATCTTTTACCGTTCCTTGGGTATCAGGAGTGCTGCCCATTTGCTGTCCGTCCTTTTCAGTACATGACTAGCCTACCTTTTCTGACCATACACCGGATCAAACAGCATAGGTTTAGAGTTTTAAGAAGGGACCTTAAAGGTCATTTAGTCCAACACCTTCATTTTTTAGAGGAAGAAAGGTGGGCCCAAAGGTACAAGTGATTTATACAAGATTACACTGTTAATACTGACAGACCTAGGATGTGAACCCAGTTCCTTTTACTCTAAATCCAGCATTCTGTTCAATGCTTCATTTACTATACTTTTCCTCAATGATCACACAATTTCTTGCTCATGTTTTCAGTCGCACATCATTACTAAAGATAACTTGCCCCCTCTTTACACCCTCTATGTATCGCTCTATTACCCCTTGAGTTATACTTAATTTTGATTATTTGGCAATTGTGGTCTTATGTGATTTATATTTGGATAATACTGATATTAAAAAGTCACATTTTATGATCAAGTAACAGTTCAGAACCACTGAAAGTGCTATTTGATCTCCTCCAATCCAGTTCAGGACCTTGCTCATTATCTGTAATGCTTGTTCATATATATACACACTGGTGGATTAGCTCACTGAAACAGCGATCCAATTATATGTCAAAATCTTGGCTGCCTGCATTCTTTACAACTTAGTTCTTAGTATGAAGATTACTACATGGATTTCTTTTGAGTAACTATGCATTTAAATGAAGAGTCCATGTAGTGTTCTCAGTCTTAATGTAATCAGCAAAATACAAGTCTCAAATAGGAGTATCTGAAAGACCATACCATTTCTGGAGACCCTCCATTTAGACTATTCTGTGACCATGATAAACATCGTTCTTCTCTCATGTTAAGCTTCACTCATGATTGATAAAAAGAAATTAATAACATTTACATACACGCACATATATATGTACGTACAGTCGCATCTGTCAAAGAACTGAGTATGATTTAAGCACATGCAAATGACACACCTTATTAGAGGATAACTTTTCAGGCTGAATTTTGTTACAACACTATATATTTCTTTTTTATACACTACAAACGTAGCAAGCAGGATCTTGTAATTATGATACCTTTCCCCCAGTTAGGTATGGCTATCAAGAAGCAACCTGCTGTAAAAAATGTTCTACAAATGCTTCCTCATTCCCTTCTCATATTTTCATCAAATATATCCTTAATACAATCACAGGAATGAGAAAACAAGCACACTGAATTGTAGCTGCTGACTGCTTGGTCTCCTTCTGTTTGGTAATAATAACATGGCTCAAGATTTTTTTCCCCATTCATTTGGTATCCTCCTCCTTGTGATTTGGAAATTAATCCCTGCATGCTTTCAAAATTGTGTTTCTTCATCCAGAATAAAGTTCTCCCTAGATCATGTGTAGCCACTCTTCCTGACTTCACAGTCAATGTCATTTCTACTGCTTCAAGTGGTACTATGGTTACTGAAGTGAGAATCTGATTGTCATTTATGAAGGGCATACCTTGCTAGAAAAGAAATATTAGTATATATGTTCCATTTCATAAATATCTGTTGAACTCCCAATTTTATTCAAAATGCTTTTAAGATGATGTGAATTAGTTGGATCTCACACCAAGATATATTTAGGATCTTTTCTTCTGCTTTTAGCTGTTTTGTGAGATGGTATGGTTTACAATCGTGCCATTCTCCCCTAGAATATCTTGCAAAGGATCTTATGTTCTTTTTTTTTTAATTTCTTTTTATTTATTTATTTATTTTTTTTAGTGAGGCAATTGGGGTTAAGTGACTTGCCCAGGGTCACACAGCTAGTAAGTGTTAAGTGTCTGAGGCCGGATTTGAACTCAGGTCCTCCTGACTCCAGGGCCGGTGCTCTATCCGCTGTGCCACCTAGCTGCCCCTGGACCTTATGTTCTAAACTGCTATTTCCCTAGGCTGTCATGTCTCTGCATTTTACAAAAAAGATCAAACATTTTTAGGATATGGTGGTTTCAGATTCTATAGGCCTTCTCACTATGGCAAAAATCTTCTATCAGTTAAACTTCTCCAAGAAATGGTAATAATTAGAACCAATGTCTTTTGTTTTTCATGTATTTCTCATTTTTTTATATCTGAGCATTTGTCTAAATCAGTTTGGCTAAAGCTATTACAAATGGGGCAGCTAGGTGGCACAGTGGACAGAGCATTGGCCCTGGAGTGAGGAGTACCTGGGTTCAAATCCGGCCTCAGACACTTAACACTTACTAGCTGTGTGACCCTGGGCAAGTCATTTAATCCCAATTGTCTCACTTAAAAAAAAAAAAAGCTATTACAAATGCAAAGAGTGTCTTTCTCTAATCTTTAACTTGGGCACTGATTTGGACCTGTTTTCTAATTAGTTAGTAAATGGTCTGCTTACAGACAGATAGCTTATTCAGAAATGACTTCCACTGTCATAACATTGCAGATCATGGAATTGTAAATCTAGAACTCATAGGAATCTCAGAGGCAATTCTAGTACAACTGCAGAGGAGGAAAGTGAGGCCTGGGGAAGTTGTGACTTGTCCAAGATGACACAGGTAATGAGCTTTACTTGTGCTTGGTTAAGTATGAATGCATGCATTTAGACATATGGTACACAGCCAACTTCATTCGTGTATATGTGATGTTATTTGATGCTTACCATTTTCGGCACTTGCTGACTCTTCTTGAAGAAAATGTCAATGATTTGTAGGCATAAGGTTTTGAGTAGTTTACCAGCCTTTGGCCTCTTTCATTTCTTTTTCTCTAACCATATATTCCTCTATTTTCCCCAACCCCTGCCACCTCAAATTGAAATCACTAATATCAAGGCACATTTTGGCTTAGTTTGGCGGATCCTGTCAAGTATTTTGAACGATTTCTTTGATTCTTCATCTTGTACAACAGGCATTGGCTCACATCCTGTAATAGTTTTCATGGTGATTTTCTTTTTTCATTAACACTGCAAGGAGAAATGATCAAGTATTCCATGAAATTGTTTCTTGTTGCCTTTATATGCACAATGAAATTAACTCTGTTAACTGAAGTCACATCAGACTTCAGTGATAACTTCAATAGTTATATGGTTTAATTCCTATAGTAATTTATCCACCTCTTGATTGTTGGATGAAGATTTCACGTTTATAGAACTGTTAAGTCAATATTTTATATAGAAAGTCTAAAAACGGTGATTCTCAAAATCCTCTGCTCCTTTTTTTTTTAAGGGAGGCAATTGGGGTTAAGTGACTTGCCCAGGGTCACACAGCTAGTAAGTGTTAAGTGTCTGAGGCCGGATTTGAACTCAGGTACTCCTGACTCCAGGGCTGGTGCTCTATCCACTGCGCCACCTAGCTGCCCCTCTCTGCTCCTTTTCCCCCCTCCATTTCAGCACCATCAATGGAGAAGATGGGAAGCTCATAAGAATGGAGGCCATTTCAAATTTTTCTTTGTTCTACGGGCTGTTGTGACCAACAAATCCATCCAGCCTGCTGGTGCTAAGCCTCTGTACATGCAAACGCACTGAGAAAGTCTTTCTTGTTCAGCTACCAAAGATGTTGTTCTGCGGGCATAGCCTTCAAGAAGCTAGAGTTATCACCACATTGTGGAAAGATATTGGATGTCAGTGGAAGAGAGAGGGCTACAAAACACAATATTATAGAAGAGACACAAGACAAAGTGTTATGTGATAGCTGAAATGACAGGAGTAATATGAAATCAGGATAGAAAGAATGAATAGTACCAAATTGTGAAGGTCTAGAAGGCAGGCAAGTGAGTCTAAACTTTATTTGGTTAGGATAATAGATAATTAAAATACCCCCCTCCAAAAAAAAGAAACTAAGTTCTACACAATATCAATTTCTATTTATGAATAATAATTAAATTGTTATTTTATAGATATGATTAGAATATATAGGCTTCAGGGGGGCAGCTATCTTGCACAGTGGATAAAGCACAAGTCCTCAGGAGGACCCGAGTTCTAATTTGGCCTCAGACACTTGACACTTAGTAGCTGTGTGACCGTGGGCAAGTCACTTAATCCTCGTTGCCCTGCCAAAAAAAAAAAAAAAAGAATGTATAGGCTTCAGGTTATAACATAAAAGATGGGCTGGAATGTTATTGAATCTTAGGATTTATAGGCCTATACTAAAACAATACCAATATTCGATTTCAAGGTGAATTAACTTAAACAAAGCAGTTACAAACTATTAAAGTAGCATTATTGTTTACTGTAATGGTATGGGAATTTTTTTTAAATCACCAAATTCAATCTTTCCAAAAGAAAACCTTCTTTAAACTGTTAGAGACAAAGTCAAAACATTTTCTATTCTGCTAAGTGATAATCTGATATTATAATCAAAAACTGAAAATCTCTAATAGAAATCAAAATTCATCTGTAAACTATCTTTCTTAAATGGTTTGATGGAGCTTACAACCTAATAAAGTAAGGATGCGGGGCAGCTAGGTGGCACAGTGGATAGAGCACTGGCCCTGGATTCAGGAGGACCCGAGTTCAAATCCAGTCTCAGACACTTGACACTTACTAGCTGCATGACCCTGGGAAAGTCACTTAACCCCAACTGCATCACCAAAAAATAAAATAAAATAAAAATTTTTTTTAAATGAAGTAAGGGCGCATGGGAAAATGACTACAGTGGATAGTCATAAGTGATTGTTAGGAATCAAAGAAATCTTCCCCTTTGCCAACTTCCACTTTTTGTTTCTAATTCTGCCTTCTGGAGCTAAGCAAAAGAAATATAGTAATTATTTCAAAGTACAATACTTAAAATTATTTCTCATGTCTTTTTTTGGCGGGGGAGGGAGGCAATTGGGATTAAGTGACTTGCCCAGGATCACACAGCTCCTAAATGTCTGAGGCCAGATTTGTACTCAGGTTGTCCTGAGTCCAGGGCCGGTGCTCTATGCACTGCACCACCTAGCTGTCATGTTTCCTAAATCTCTTCTCCTGGATGGATATCCCCATGCCCTTCAATCTTTACATGGGATAGTTTTGCGTCATCATCTTGGTCACTATTCTTGAACCGTAATCCAGCTTTTTACTATCTTTATTAAAAGTTAGCACTAAGAACTGAAAACAATATTTCAGATGTAATCTGACTAGCACAAGAGGATGACCACCTAACTGACTACATTCTGTGCATTTAGTTTCCAAAAATCACCCTGAGATTCCGTTACCCTATTGGGGGCACCATTAAATGGCAGACAATCCACTAAATTTCTCAAGACTTTTAAAAACAGAATTAGTCTATGCTTCTCTCCTTTTGTGTAATTAATTGACTTTTCAAATGAAAGTACAGAATGGGCATTTTTCTCTAACATGGGTCGTCTTATTAGGTTCAGCCCATTGTTCCAACCTATCAAGGTCACTTTGAAGAAGGTAAGAAAACAAGAAGAGTCAATTGAATCAAATTACTTTTTTTAAAAATGGGAGCAGATATTGTAGTAGAAAGCACACTAGATTTGGAATCAAAAAGAGCTGAGTTCCAATCCTAGTTCTTCTACTTACTATCTATATGACCCTGGATAGAAAAAACATAACATCTTTTGCGCTTAGATTTTTCACATGTGAAATAAGAGACTTGGGTTAAATGAGCTCTTATACCCCTTCAGCTATGATGCGGTGAACCTGTTTATTACAAGTAATCAGAGAATTTGGTTTAAAGATATTCATTGAACACCACTAAACAGAATTTTTGCAGACCACTACAATTTGTGATGATCGAGATATGGAGAACAACTGAGAGTTAACAATGAGACTATGTTAAATAATAATAATAATACAAACACAACTACTCTTCCCACACTCTGTTCCCACCCTGGCCAATATTAATAACTCTGTTAAGATTATTTGAGACCTCTAAAGGAAATAGCAATGTCATACAGCTTTCAGACTCTGATTCTCCACAGGGACACCTCTGATTTCTGATTGCACGTAATTCTCTTATTCAATAAACTTCTTTGCACATTATAATCAAGTTCTTTTTAATCAAAACTAATCATATTGGGAAATTAGGTAGTACTGAGAAAGATGTAATTCATTATAATATTTTCTTTTAAGTGTGCTTTTAATCAGTTAAGGATGCAGGTTTTTAAAAAATAATCAACAAATAGTAACTCCAGTGAAATCTTGTTTTCTCTACATCTTTTAGTCAATTATGTGATGATAAAGATGTGCTTGCTGTGGACTATGGCTTGTGAAAGCCTGCCTATTCCCTACTAATATTCAAGTCACTAATATTCTTAATATATGTGCATTTGATTCTCATAAAAATTTTATAGGTATGGGAAAATAGGCATATATTCCCCAACATTTTGGTCAGACCCCTTGTGGTAAACTTTTGGGAGAATGGGAACAAGAGTTGCATAAGATAAGCAGGAATAGATGTGCTGTGATCTGCAACCTTGGGAGGGAAAATCTAAATTGATGCGATAATAGATCTATATGAGTATCTGAGATGCATGCAGACTTTTAGAAGAAAAGCAATACATTTTCAGTCTAGAATTTTTTTAAAAAGTAAAATAGACTTTGATGTAAAAGGAGCAGAAAAGGAAAAGTGAATCAGATTTTTATCAATTTCTACAAAGTAATATTTTTTTTAAAAAAAATCCAGGGTTGAGATAGCTAGGTGGCACAGTGGACAGAGCACTAGCTCTGAAGTCAAGAGGACCTGAGTTCAAATGTGAGCTTAGACACTTGACACTAGCTGTTTGACTCCAGGCAAGTCACTTAACCCCAATTACCTTGCCAAAAAAAAAATAATTAAAAAAATTAAAAATAAATAAAAAATCCAGGGTTGGTTTTTATCAACTCTTTAACATATTGATTAATAGTTTCTAAGTTTTACAAAGACATAATTTTAGAAGTTCTATCTTTTAAAGTTTAACATGTTGCTTCATAATCTTCTTCCTATACTTTCTGGTTGATTTTTTTTTTCAATTTCTTTTTTTGCAGGGCAATGAGGGTTAAGTGACTTGCCCAAAGTCACATAGCTAGTAAGTGTCAAGTGTCTGAGGCTAAATTTGAACTCAGGTCCTCCTGAATCCAGGGCTGCTGCTTTATGCACTGCACCACCTAGCTGCCCCTAGATCATTCTACTTTTTAAAGGCAACATGTCTTCTATACATAACATGTCGATATTGTGGGTGGTTTACATTAAAATAATTGAGCCAAATGTACCACTCTTAACAGTCTGTCAACAAATGCACCTAAATTGGTTGACTGATAATTTTTCAAAATTGCAGAGAAACTTCCAAATGGCTATATGTGTAGGAATATTTCACTTTTAAGTTATGAAATCATGAAAAATGTTAATGATAAATGTCTTTATTTATTACAATTATTTTTTTTTAAAGGAAGGGAGGGAGGTAGGGAGGGAGAATTTATTAAGAACCCACATGGCCAAGCAGTAGCCTAATTGCTTTACAAAATTTTTAATGTGATTTTCGCAATAACCCTGGATGGTAGGTGCTATCATTATCCCCATTTTACAGTGGAGGAAACTGAAGCAAAGAGATTAAGTGATTTTCCCAGGGTCTCACAACTAGTAAGTGTCTGAGCCTGAATAGGAATTCAGATCTTTCTGATTCTAGATCCAGTCTCCAATCCATTGTATCTCCTTGCTGCCTCCAAAACATTTCAGATGTCTAGAAACCAGGAATGCAACATTCTCATCTCACTTTTTATAGTTGTCCTTTATTTAATTTTTCATTTGTAGTTTTAGAAATTGAATAGTTCCTGTACTTTAGTAGGCATCTTTTCAGACTTCCCCCCAATTTTCTTTGTACTTTCAGTTACATCTGAAGATTTCTTCATCAAAAGAGAAATGGTGTAATTTATGTGCCTTTTGACTCACAATCAATTAATCTCTTTCAAAATGGAGATCCATTCATATTTGTAGCTCATTTAATCCTCACTAGAGTTTAAAGTTAGAAACATTTTTAAAATCCCGCACAACTATATAGTGTCACTGTACCAACTTTAATGTTACTTGAAAAATATTTGTTGTCCAGTCATTCAGTTGTGTCTGACTTTTTGTGACCCGCTGGAACAAACTGTCCATGAGGTTTTCTTGGCAAAGACACTGGAGTAGTTTGATAGATTGCCTTCTCCGGTGGATCAAGAGCTTAAGTGATTTGCTCAGGTCACATAGCTAAAAAGTGCTTGAGGCAGCATTTGAACTCAGATCTTCCTGACTCCAGGCCCAGTGCTCTATCCACTGAGCCACCTAGCTGTCTCCTAAAAATATTTCACATTTATGTTAAATGACCTTATACTACATATATATGACTTTGAGCAAAGGCACTCCAAATTGCTGTGTCTCAGTTTTCCATCTGTAAAATGAGTCTGTTGGGCTAGGTTATTTCTATAGTTCCTTCAAGTTCTAAATTCTATTATAAGTATTAAAATACTTAATGCTGATTGTGTTAGAAGGAATCATCACCAAATACTCTTCATTCTATGCTGTGTTGTTTTTTTTTTTTTAAATAAATCTGTCCTTGGAAAATTACATTACAAAGAATCCGTCCAGATGACCAAAAAGTCTCCAAAATGATGCAGAGCTACACTATATTAGGGCCATCCATGTTAAAAGAATACCTAAATGTGAAGGATAAAACAGGAAATTGGAATATTATATTATTATGTATTATAGCTTCCATACTATTCTAGAGTAAGATGGAACCTTTTATCATAATTTTGAAGAAATTTACCTTGATGCTAAAAGGAATTCATATTACTAAAATAAAGACACCGTCTCTCATATCACACAAGAAACATCTTCTGGCATCAGCTGCAGTTTACAATCTCGACAATAATCTGACTGATAAGTTTCTTAATTTTCAGTTTCTTATTAGATGCCCTTTCTTTGAATTCTTATTTCATAATTTTCAAAAGATAATAAATGGGGGGGAGGGGGTGCAGCTAGGTGGAGCAGTGGATAGAGCACCGGCCCTGGAATCAATTGGGGTTAAGTGATTTGCCCAGGGTCACACAGCTAGTAAGTGTCAAGTGTCTGAGGCCGGATTTGAACTCAGGTACTCCTGAATCCAGGGCCACTGCTTTATCCACCTCCCCCACCTTCACCTAATTTTTTAAAAAAAGTTTATTACAATGTGATGCTTCAAAAATTGAGGCCATAGCAGAATGAGAAGGAAACAATAAGGCCAAGATCCTTTTCAGAAAATTCCTTTTCTCTGTTTTCTTGAAATAGAAATCTAAGGACCACTGGTCAAGGCCCCTCCGATGATCTCTACTGTCAGGAAGGTACACAGAAAAAGATGATTTCTATGGCAACCAAAGAACAAACCATAATGAGCTTTTAAAGATAAAAATTAAACACAAATTGCACTTCAGCATAATTATGTCTTCACTAGTGACCTTCAGGCAAAGGTATAATGTTTTCCATATGCTTGCTCAATGCCCATAAATGAACAGAGGGTTGTAGACTGTACCAATTGAAGTTTCCAATGAACTACAAGGTTAATCCCATACAAAACATATAGTAAAAGTCCATTCTGGGGTTTACAACGGATGTTTTTTGTTCCAATTTCAAGCTGTTTCATTCCTTACCTGGTATCCATCTAGGGAACAGCCACAGGATTTTTATCAAGTAAAATAACACGTGCATGACAGCACTATGATATTTTCTAATGCACTGGGATATACTTATATGTGGACATTTTAGTCACATATTTTAGCTAATTTATTTAGTTAAAGATTAGAGACAAATATGGCTCAGTATTCATGTCTATGAAAATTTAAGGAAATGAGAAAAATCCAAATCGGGTCTATCTAATTGTGGTGTTCTGCACACCAGCGTGCAATTTACATTACTCAATGCTTTAAAGACAGGGAATATGTTTCCTCTCTTCTACTTAATGAGATTAACATTTCTCAGTAGCTTTAATAATATAATCCATATCTCTTGTGAGCAAAAAAAGACATAACCAAAGAGAGTAAATAAATCTGAATTTGCATCGTTAGCATGTGGGCACTATTAAATATTAGCCTTGGTTTATGCTATCATTAAATTCAAACTAAAATTATGAAATGTAAATACATTATTCAGCTCTTCCAATCATGCTGCACCAATTTTTATTTTTTATTTTTTTTAGCAAATGTAAATGTCTTTAGAGGGGGAAAACCATATCGGTTCAGTTACATCTGCTAGACATAACTGGATACCTCACCATTCCATCCATACTCCATTCAGCTGCCAAAGTGATTTCCTATAGCAACAGTCTGACCACGTCATCACCATATTCAATAAATTCCAATGGTTCCCCGGATCAAATAAAAACCCTTTGTTCGGCATTCAAAGTTGTTCTGAATCTAGTGCTGGACCCCTCCCTGTGACCTTTCCAAACTTCTTATACCTCACACCCCACCGGGTACTCTTTGACCCAGTGACCCTGGATCTGGGCACTGACCTCCTTGCGGTCCACAAACAAGATACTCTACTTCTCAGCTCTGGGCATTCTCTCTGCTGTCCTTCATGCCGGGAATGTGGGCCTTTCTTCCTTCAGCTCTTGGTTCCTCTGGCTTCCTCCAAGTCCCAGCTAAGATGCCACCTCCTACAGGAAACCTTTACCAATTCTTAATTCTATTTCTTTCCGTTTTTCCTATTTATCCTGTATATTGGTTGTACATAATAGTTTATTTGTTGTTCCTCCCATTAGACTGTAAGGTTCCCGAGAGCAGGAACTGTCTTTTGCCTTTGTTGGCTCAAAGCTTAGCATGGTGCCTGGAACATAGCAGCTGCATAATAAATGCTTATTGACTGACTAGATACCTAGGAAGTTAGTTACTAAGAGCTACATGAAATGAACTGCTCTTGCAAAGAGAGCTGGTTTCATTCTACAGAAACCCAACATAGAGACAATGAATGATGCATAAAGAACCTGAAGGTAAGGGGGCAGCCAGGTGGCGCAGTGGATAGAGCACCAGCCCTGGATTCAGGAGGACCTGAGTTCAAATCCAGCCTCAGACACTTGACACTTACTAGCTGTGTGACCCTGGACAAGTCACTTAACCCTCAATGCCCCACAAAACAAAAACAAGAACAAAAAATCTGAAGGGAAGGAAGACTAAGTAAATCAATATTAGAAATAGGTTTGCAAGGGGGCGGCTAGGTGGCGCAGTGGATAAAGCACTGGCCTTGGATTCAGGAGTACCTGAGTTCAAATCCGGCCTCAGACACTTGACACTTACTAGCTGTGTGACCCTGGGCAAGTCACTTAACCCCCATTGTCCTGCAAAAAAAAAAAACACACAAAAAAAAAAAACCAAAAGAAATAGGTTTGCTGTGTCTTCTCATTTCTATCAAGTTATGTCTATTAGATAGGTCTGGAGTTTTAAAAATTAGCTATCAAAATTCCATTTAAGTACTAAAAATTCTCTCTGTATGATAATCCCGTTTGTCTCCATCATGGAATTTGTCTTCGGTATATAATTCCCTGTATTAGAGTCCAACCATCCCACTGTGGCAAAGTCAAACTTGGATGGATAACTCGGCATGTTCATTATCTCCAGCCAAGTCAGGTATTTCACAAGCTTCTCTAAAACCAATGTTTTTATGGAAGTTAAAAGAGTTTCCTTCTCAACCACAACTGCTGAGAGCATAGCTCCAGCATCTGACCAAGTAGTTCTTTTGGAGAGGACAATCAAATGGGAAAGCTGGACCAGGTCTAGGACTGGGGCAGAACTGTCAGATCAAATATGACAGTTGGATTGATATTCTCAGCCTCTTCAAGAAGCTGAAGCTGTCCTCTAAGTACTTGAGTGACATCTCAGCCCTTATGCTAAATAGAGAGAACCTTGTAGGGCTCCCAAGTAGTGTTGGCACCTCAGGGGCTTGGCCTCTTTCTCCATCCCTATAGATGGGCTGCACCTGGCTTGGTGGAAGTTTGCCCAATCTAGAGAGCTTCCTTACATGTGCAAAGATAAAGATGTTTTCTACCACCCTCGTAATCCACATCTCCTTGGATTCCAGTTGAAACAAAGGGAGATACCGTTGAGGTAAGTTCTTTAAATTCTATAAAAATTTTCAATCAATATTTATTAAATATCTCTACCTACTTCAGTTTCCTCAACTCTAAAATGGGGATAAGAACAATAGCCATTTCCCAAGGCTTTTGTGTGGACCAAATGAAAGATTTGTAAAGTGCTTAGAAAGGCACCTGCCATTTCCTTCTCCAGTAGATTAAGGTAATCAGAAGTGACTAGCCCAGAGTCACACAGCTATTAAATGTCTGAGGCCACAATTGAACTGTGTTCTTTCTAAGACCAATGTTTTATCAACAGTGCTACCCAACTGCCTCAATAAATATTTAATATTTAAAACTGGCTTTAGAAATAGAATGAAATTTTTTAAAAATTACAAAATAGTAGCAGTTTGCTATATAAAGTAGCTTTTATGATATAAATTCATGCAAATCAAACTGAATCTAAACTCTTAGTGTTTGAATTTCATGAAGCTAGGGGAGAAAAAAAATCTCATCCCTCTCCCTGTCTATAGCAACTTCATTTAACCTTATTCCCATCTCCTAATCAGGTTCTTTTACTTCCTCAAGAAAAAAGTATCTTTTACTTTCACACAATTAGCTTATAGTTATCTTTGCATATCTTTAAAATTAAAATCCTACATATTTGGGGGCAGCTAGCTGGCTCAGTGGATGGCCCTGGATTCAGGAGGATCTGAGTCCAAATCTGACCTCAGACACTTGACACTTACTAGCTGTGTGACCATGGGCAAGTCACTTAACCCTCATTGCCCTGCCCCCCCCAAAAAAAAATCCTACATATTTACATGATATAAGCTGTGTTCATATTCCTGAAATAACCATACTTTAGCACTGCTGAACTAAGAGATATGATCTGCCATAATCAGCCATTTAACTTATCCAGAGCTGCTGACCATTCATTGACCTAGATTAATAGTTAAAACTGCCATCGGGAACTCCAATAGGCTATGTGTGCCCTACCTATCCAATTACAAGATAGAAGAATTGTAAACTCAACCTGTCCAAAATTGAAATCATTATCTTTCACCCTAAACTCTCTTCCTCTTAACTTCCCTATTACTCTGGAGGGTACCACCATCCTTGCAGTCACCCAGGCTCACAACTTGGGTGTCCTATTCTTTTCCTCACCTCATCCATTAAGTTGTAAGGCCTGTCAATTCTACTAACATCTCTCCCATACGCTCCCTTCTCTCCTCTCATATGACTATTGTTTTTGTTTTTTAGTGAGGCAATTGGGGTTAAGTGACTTGCCCAGGGTCACACAGCTAGTAAGTGTCAAGTGTCTGAGGCCGGATTTGAACTCAGGTACTCCTGAATCCAGGGCCGGTGCTCTATCCACTGCACCACCTAGCTGCCCCATCTCATATGACTATTGCAACAAGCTGCTGCTTGGTCTCTCTGCCTTCCATTCAGCTACCAGAGTGTATTACCTCTAGAATCAAATATAAAATCCTCTTTTGCTTTTAAAGCCTCATATAACCTGATTAGAAAAAAAAGTTAGAACTTTTCCAGTCTTCTTACACTTTACTTCTGTCTGTGAACTTCACAATTCAGTGACATGGTCCTCCTCGCTACCCTTCACATGAGCCTCTCCATCTCCTAACAATGTGTTTTCATTCGTTGTACCCTACTCCTGGAATTCTTTCACTCCTCATCTCCATCTCTTGGCTTTTCTGGCTTCTTTCAGGTCTCAGCTAAAAATCTTCTGGCAGTTCCCATTAATTCCTAGTGTCTGGCCCTCATCTGAGATGAGTTCCAATGAGCGCTGTGTCAATTACTTGTACACAGTCATTTTTGTGTTGTCTCCCACATTAGACTGTGAGCTCCTTGAGGGCAAAGGCTATCTTTTGCCTCTGTATCTCTAGTATCTATTTAGTACAGTGCCTGGCACACAGTAAGCACCTGGAACAATGCTTGCTGACCAGTGGACTGACTCATACCTGAAGGAAGTTGCTGGCAAGAGATGATTCAGCTTCTGGTGGAAGACATGCAGTGAGGGGTATCTCAACTACCCTCTCAGTATCCCATCTCACTTCTGCATGGTTTTAATTGTTAGGGAGTTTTTCCTGACATTAAGCCTAATTTTGCTTCTTTGCAACTTCCAGTCATTGCTTCTGGCTCTGCTTTCTGGGACAAAACCAAACGAGTTCTTGAAAGCTGCCCAAAGACCCAAACTTATCGCATCTACCATTCCTGGGCTAGATCTCTTCAGTTCTTTCTACCTATCTTCATGGCACTGATTCAAGATATTTCACCATCCTAACGGACCTTCCTCTGGATGTTCTCCAGCTGCCAAATGTCCTTCCTAAAAGGTGGTAACACGATACTCCAGAGGTGGTCTGGCTAGGACAAAATACGGAGGGCTTGTCACCTAACCATTCCTGGAAACGATGCCTCTCTAAATGCAGCCCAAGATCACATTAGATTTTTGGCTGCCACATCACGTTGAATCATGTTGAGCTTGCAGGCCAATAAAGCACCCAGATCTTTTTCATGCAAAGTGCTGTCCAACCAGGCCTCCTGTATCTTATACTTGGGGAAGCACGTTTTTAAACTTAAGTTTAAGACTTTACATTTATTCCTATTTCATTTCACCCTATTAGCCTCAGTGCAATGCTTTAGCCTGCCAAGATCTTTCGAGTTCCTGATTCTGTCATTCAGTATGTTAACTATCCTTCCCAGATTTGTGTCACCTTCAGATCTGATAAACACACCATTGAGGTTTTTATCCCAGTCACTGATAAAATTGTTAAACAGCATGGAGCCAAGCACAGATTCCTGAGGGCTCTCCATTAGAGACAAGTTGCCAAGCTAACACTGTTAATAAATTACTCTTTGAGTGTGGCCATTCGACCAGATCCAAATGCATCTAATTTCACTATCATCTAGCTTGAATTTCTCCATCTTCCACAAGAATACCATGAGATACTTTACCAAATGCTTTGTTAAAATCTGTGCAAATTCAATATAGACAGAAAGAAAGATAGGTAGATAGATTTTAAAAAGAGGACAAATCACTTAACCTCTCAGTACTATAGACAACTAAGACTGTGTACATATGTTTATGTGTATGTATGTATGTATGTATGTGGTAAGGCGAAAGGGGCAGAAACTATATCTATTTTATTTCTTTGCTCTTCTAGAGTTCAACAATAGCATCAAAAACCAAAACAATGTTACTGTGGCCTGACCTGTTCTAGTTTAAGTTTAGGCTAGCTCTATGTAATTACTGCCTTCCTTTCAAGATGTGCATTAACTATCCATTTCATTATCCATTTTAGAATTTTTCAAGAACTAGAGTCAAATTCATTGTCAATAGTTTACAAACCATACTCTTATCTTTTTTCAGGGCAATGAGGGTTAAGTGACTTGCCCAGGGTCACACAGCTAATTAAGTGTCAAGTGTCTGGATTTGAACTCAGGTCCTCCTGAATCCAGGGCCAGTGCTTTGTCCACTGTGCCACCTAGCTGCCCCCCTCTTATCTTTTTGAGATGTGTTGGGAGAATGGGAAGATTTGTCCATATCCAGTCCTATAGCATCTCTCCTGTTCTCTACCATCTAAAAGATCCATAATAACCTTAGAGAAGTTTCAGTGGAGTTGAGGGGTTAGAAGTCAGATCAAAAAGGATAGAGAAAAGAGTAAGAAGTAAAGAAATAGAGGCAATGATAACCCTTTTAACAACTCAGTGCACTGAAACTGTACCACACTGAAATCAAATTGTTGTGCTAAGTGTAAAAACTCCAAGGACTGACTGGCAAAAGGTCCTGGGAAACCTTCCTAAAAGAATGTCATGATATCTATCCCTTACTTAGGGGTAGAAAACCTAGAAAATATTAAGTCATCCTAAAAATTATTTAATTTTGGTCTAATTCTTTAATGTGGAATTTGGAGAAAACTATTTGGGAGTAGGAAGAGGAAGGAGATGAACTCAACTAAAAGAATCATAAAAGTTCTCATATTTTACAAAGCCCCTAAAATCATGTTGACTATGCAGTAAATAATCAGAGATGTAAGATATTTTGAGATTTTGATTTGAGCTAAAAAGAAAGTTCCTTAAAATACATGTATACCTGGGCAGAAAGATAATGCACTTTTTTTTTAAGATAGCATTTGTAAATCCGCCCTTCCTGTGACTGCTGCATCTCTAGATAGGAAATTATGTAAGTGGGAGAGAAATGGTTGGGGGCCGGGAGGAGCATCTGTGTGCCGAGACTAGTAATACAACTACTAAAGTCACTCCAGGGTATTTTAGAAAGTAATTTGTGTCCTAGAAAACAGGACTAACAGTCTGCTAGAAAAATAGTTTCTTGTTCAAATTCAAAAATTCTAGTGCAATCCTATAAATGGTGAAAAAACTGAACATTAAAAAAATTAATCTTCTATGTTTACTTCATTCTTGATGGATTCATGAGTAAGTTTTTAAAAGAAGATTTTTGTGAAGAAGGCATTTATTCAGGGGAGTCCCTATTCATAATTTGTTTGGCCATTTTAAAATATAGAGTCCCATACCGACACAAACACTGATGGAAACTTATCCACACTGAAGGTAATCTCAACATAACCATGTTTTATCTTCATAAAAATGAGATTGTTTTAAGATTCATTGTCCAGTTTATGGTGAAAGAAAATTAAAAATCTAATAAGACATATTAACTCTTTTTATTTTCAGTTACGCTTACCAGAATTCCAATTCCCTGACTGTAAGCACTTGAAACATAGATCAATTTGTCCACTTACAAGCAAAAGAGAGAAAATAGAAAATTGCAACTGATATGTTTCAACTCAAACACACAGTCAAGGACTCTTAAAGGCTAATTAAGTATTTGAAAGATGAAAAAGAAATTCTAATTTTTTAAAGGATGAAAATATGTAATTTCTAACATGACTATAAAATAGATCACAAATGAAAAAGCAGGAATGAAGAAATTACTTCATGGTTAGATTTCAAAAGATATTATAAAGATGTAATCATAAAAAATAGCTTAGTGGGTAGAGTAGATATGACCCAGAAACATAGCAATCCGATTCAGACTACTAAGAGAAATAGCTATTTAATAAGAACCTCTAGGAAGAGTGGGAAGAGGCTAGTGGAAATTAGGTTTCTATTGCATCTAATGCCACATACTACAAAAAGGTACAAATGCATATATACCTAAATATAAAAAGCCACAACAATAAAAATTTGAAGATGGAAGGTGGTACCACTTATCAACTATGGCTAATGAGAAATTTTTAATCATAAAAGGAACAGAAGTCCTGACCAAAGAAAGGCACAATTTTGAATACATGAAATTAAAAGGCTTTTACATAAACAAAATTAAGGTAATTAGAATAAGAAAAGTGAGAAGAAATTATTGCATAAAATATCTCTGATATGTCTGATGTCTAATATATATGGAAAACTGACCAAAATGCATATGTAACACTAAAAGTCATCTAGCAATAGTTAAGTAGTCAAAAGATATTTTTAAAAAATAGAATCTAAAATAAGAAATACAAACTATCAAAAACACATGAAAAATTCTCCAGATCATCAATAATAAGGCAAATAAGTTCAAACTAAAATAACACTAAGGGTATACTTCATGTCTATCAAAGTGATGGAAATTATAACTGTTGGATGAACAGAGGGAATATTGGCACAACATTCTGTTGGTAGACCTGTGAAATGGTTTAACAATTTTGGAAAACAATTTAGAAGAATGTGAAAGATATCACTAAACTGATCACATCCTAAAGACTTCAGGGAAGTCAAAGAAAGAAAGAAAAGCCCCATATATACATACACATATGTGTATATATGTGTATAGGCATGTATATATACACAGAGGGTGGGACAAAAGTCACGAAAATTTATTAACTCCTTTATTTTTTCTTTTTAACTTACAATACCATGGCATTATATACAGTATATATAGGAAATGAATTTACATTACATTTGAAAAATCAAATCTCATAAATGGCAAAAAAATAAATAATTTTTAAAAATCTATTAAAACATCAGACCCCTTTGTGACTTTTGGCCCACCCTATATATAAAATTCAGAGCAGCTCTTTTTTGTGATAGTAAAAAACTGGAAACAAAATAGAGCAATGGCTGAAGAAACTGTGGCTTATGGAATGTAATGGCATACTTTTGCATCATAAACAATGAATACAAATTCAGAGCACAAACTAATTCAGAGTTTAAGAACTTAAAGATAGAATATATATATATATATACACACACACATGCATACATACATACATACATACATATAATGACAATAATAATGTAAATGAAAACAACAGTAAAAGTCAGGCAAATGGCTATTAGTCATAATGACCAATCTTGGTCCTAAAGAGAATATGATAAAAAACAATCATCCCCTCTTCTTGGTAGTGAAATGAGGAACTATGGACATAGAATATTCCATGTTCCATCATGTTACCTCTGTGTAGGATGGTTTTGCATAACTTTTTTCTTTTTAAGAATGGGTTCATAGCTGTGTGACCCTGGGCAAATCACTTAACCCCCATTGCCCCACAAAAAAAAAAGAATGGGTTCAAAGGAGGTAAGCAGGGTTTACTAGGAAATTATTATAAATTAAAAACAGGCAGCATCAGTAAACCTTTTAAAAAATCATGGAGAAGATTCAACAAATGAATGATAGTTTTCCCTAGAATTCTTAGGTTTAAGTTCAGTTCTATGAGCAAAACCTATGGATGTGGCCAAATGATAAACATATTAATAAAGAACAAAAAAAATAGTTCAAAAAGCTGAAGTATCATTTTTGCACTATCTAGATAATGAATGTAAACATTGTCTGATCAACATTTTAGTTATAATTTTTAACAAAAACTGGAAAGTATTCAATTCAAAGCACTTTTGAAAATTATATTCAAATATATAAGGAGATTTACAATGCCATGAGTTGGAGTTCCTTCCAGGATACAAATGGCTATCCATCCATGCTAGCCTACGCATGTGGCCATTGCCCACATTTAAAAAAAATTTTGTCATTGGGGAATCCCCTCAATATGATGGAGACTTCCTTTGTTTGTCTTGAGGGTATCAATAAAGCATTCTTCAGGTCTACCTGTCATCCTCACTCTCGTTATGTGTTCAGACCATCTTTCCTACCTGTCATATAAGCCTTGAAGATAGCTTTTACTCCTGTCTTTCTCTGGGGTTCATTGGTGGTGATCTGGGTAGCCTACTTATATCCATTATGCAATTTTCCATTGCCCTCTCTGTATGTTCATCTTTAGTCCTTGGAAGACAATGGTATTCCATTGCTTACAATAATACAGCAGTAACAGAAAAAATGATAGTATCGAAAAGATAGGCCTTTGCTTTCATGTGAAGTTTGAAGTTTGGGAACTTTGCAAGTTCCCAAAAGCAAGACAGCTTGTTCTCTTCCTCCTTTTCATATCTGAATCCAGTTCCAGTTGTCCATCTGTACAGTGTGTCCCAGAGTGTTGGAAAACATTGGAGTGTCCATTTGAATGAATTTTGAAATTTGGACAAAACACATTTTTCTTTTTTTTGCGGGGCAATGAGGGTTAAGTGACTTGCCCAAGGTCACACAGCTAGTAAGTGTCAAGTATCTGAGGCTGAATGTGAACTCAGGTCCTCTTGAATCCAGGTCTGGTTCTTTATCTACTACACCACTTAGCTGCCCCAAAGGTATCAATAAGAATTTTTTTCCCCCTTTGTGGGGCAATGAGGCTTAAGTAACTTGCCCAAGGTCACACAGCTAGTGAATGTCAAGTGTCTGAGGCCGGATTTGAACTCTGGTCCTTCTGAATCCAGGGCCGGTGCTTTATCCACTGTACCACCTAGATGCCAAAACACATTTTTCAACAGCTTGTCTGTCCCATGTGAATGGGCAGACCGTATCCCTCTGAGTGATTACAGATCTCTTCCAGGAGACTATGCAATGTCTTGGGGCTTGATGAAATCAAGATAATATCATCCTCAAACAAAAGCATCTGGAGGACTTCACCATCCACAGGGAATTCCTCTGGTAAATGCCACAAATCATCTATCATCACCCAATGACAATGGAATTTTTTAACAATCGAAGCTTATATTTGCCTGGATAATACAAAGGTTAAAATGATACCTAAAAACAGTACATCTGGTCTAGATTGGTAGTGTGAAATATGGTGATATTTTCAACTAAAACAAAAGTTCAAATTGTAGCTAAAGAAATATTCAAGAATAGCATTAGGAAAAACTATCTCATATGTGGTAGTCATCTTACCTAAGCAGTCATTCAATCAACAAACATTTATTAAGTGCTTACCATATGCCAGGCACTATACTAAGGGCTGGGAAGGCAAAAACAATTCCTGTCCTCACGGAGCTCACACTCTAATGAGTGAGACAGCATGCAAATAACCATGCAAATATAAAACATACATAGTGTAAATAAAAGGTAATCTAGGTGAGAAGAGACTTAGGTGGAGATGATGGGGAGAGATGGGGAAAAGCTTTCTGCAGAAGTGGGAGTTGAGCTGAGCTTGACAGAAGCCAAAGAAGCCAAGAGATGTAGGTGTGGAGGGAAAGCAACCCAGATATTGGGCACATCCAGTACAAATGCATGGAATCAATATGCATGGAGTGAAATACTGAATATAACATCAATTGTTTGGATATGGTGATTAGTTTGGGCTAATTTTTGTCCCTCTTTTTTTTTTTTTCCCATTCCTCAAGGTAGAGTTCAGAAAACTACAGTTCCCAGACCAAAGCAAGTCAAAGCCAGCCAATGGCCTTCCAGCTAAGAAATAGTTTTCACATTTTTAAGGCAGTGGGTCAGATCTGGCCCACCTGGACTTTAAGGGATAGCTCTTTGAGAATGGGTGAGGGAGAGGGATGTAGTGAT
The DNA here is from genome assembly GCF_019393635.1 of Dromiciops gliroides. NCBI lineage: Eukaryota > Metazoa > Chordata > Mammalia > Microbiotheria > Microbiotheriidae > Dromiciops > Dromiciops gliroides. The sequence continues at coordinate 505,780,251 of NC_057861.1, read as the reverse complement.
AAATGTAGCTAAAATAAAAACAAAAGATATCATTAAAAATTTCTTTAAAAAAATAAAAAGAATTCCTTTGAAGTGAATGGTGCTACCTTAAACACCCACTGCAACAGGTCATCTGGAAAAATCCATATATATATTCACTGACTCTAATTTCTTTCCCTTAAGTCTATCCTAAACCCTCTGCAATCCGGCTTCTGACCTCATCATTCAACTGAATCTGCTTGTTCTAAAGTTACCAATGATTTCTGAAATGCCAAATCTAATAATATAGCTTCTCATGCTTTTGATAGAATTGCTTTCTGTGCTAAATGCTGTCATGTATGCCAGTTTATGCAACTGCTTTGCTACATATCAAGCACAAATGCTGCTGGCTTAAACCAAAGAAACTTTCATTAGGCACGGAGGCCACGAAGTAGGTTAGACTTACTGGTTGAGTAATCATTGCATTAAAATCCATAGCAGGGGTGCAGCAAGGTGGCACAGTGGATAGAGCCCTGGCCCTGGATTCAGGAGGATCTGAGTTTGGATTCGGCCTCAGACACTTGACACTTACTAGCTGTGTGACCCTGGGCAAGTCACCTAACCCTCAGTGCCTCGCCAAAAAAAAAAAAATCCATAGCAGGAACTTTTTGTTTTAAAGTTTAAAATTTGTTGAGAACAAGAGCTAACCTATAAGCAAAAAAAAAGTCACCTAAGGACTATATTGAATAATCTCTCTTTCCTGGAGAAAAATCTATCAGTCTTCACTGGGAAAATTTGGAACAAACTTTAATCTTAAACTATGAACGGTTGAGACAAATAATTTGAAATAGCAAAATGAACTCAATGAAAAAAATATTGACTGAAATATCTATCTAGAAGCATCTAAAATTTATGAAGCTAGCCTATTTGAAGACTATACAGAAATGAAATAATGAAGCATTTAAATACAATTTTAATAAGGACTTGGGAAGAGCACACCCCATCACCATGATAAGGTCATGAGAGTTTTAATTCTAATTTGATGAATAAGTCCAACAAATTTTACTTGGTTGTCCTAAAAGATTAGTATATATTACACCAACTGAAATTAAATCAAAGTTTGTGGATATTTAAAAAACATCATAAAAAAGAATTCACCTTACTATTTTGGAACCAGAGCCCCTTCCCCTAAAAGACCATGGACATATATGTTAATGTAATCTATTTCAATAAGTCCAAATAAAAAAACCATGGAAGGAAACTTGGTGTTTATTTAATATATAATGAAACATATTATCCAGACTCTACCTACCTACTCACTGTATAGATGAAGAAAGTCTCTCAATACTAAGGAGATCTCTTAATGAATATAGTCTCAGAACTGAAGAGATCACAGTGCACAGAAGCAGTAATTTGCTAAATGGTCCACGGGGATTCTTAATGGAACTATGATCCTTACGAAGTGGCTAACCTGCTTCCTAAAGTGTCATTTACTTGCAGGATGGTCAGATAAAATGAGTCATTTTACTCTGATCTATAAAATAGTGGTTGCACTGAAAGTAAAGGAACTTGGAGGTCATCTAGTCTATCCCCTGTATTTTATAAAAAGGGAAACTGAAGCCCAGAGAACTTAACTGGACTGCCCAAGGTAATACAGTAAGTAGCAGAGATAGTATTAGACCCCATGTTCTCCGACTCCAAATTTAGCATTTTTTCCACTATATTAAAAGTATGTTTGTAAGAAAGGAATTAAGAATAAATATTCTGGGGCAGCTAGGTGGTACAGTGGATAAAGCACCAGCCCTGGAGTCTGGAGGACCTGAGTTCAAATCCGGCCTCAGACACTTGACACTTACTAGCTGTGTGACCCTGGGCAAGTCACTTAACCCAAATTGCCTCACCAGAAAAACAAAAAAAATAATTAATATTCCTATGACAAGATTGTTATAAATATAGATTAGGTCCCCAAGATAGCTCACCAAAACAATAATTTCACTGAACTATAAGACAGACTATAAGATATATAAATATACACGAAAAATTTGTTAAGCCCCTACTACTATGTACTAGGTACACCTATAAAGACAAAGAATAAAATAGTTCCTACTTGCTAGGAATACATTAAAATGAGGAAGGCAACAAATATGCATACAAAAATAGGCAAATCACTTTGGCAGCAGTATGGAGGATAGACTAGAGTGGTAAGGGCCTGGAGGCAAGGAGATTAATTAGGAGACCACTGTAATAGTCTAGGAGAAAGGTGATGAGAGCCTACAATAAGGGGTGGCTCTATGAGTAGACAGAAGGGGCGGGATGTGAGAAATGCTATGGAGGTAGAAATGACAAGATTTTGCAAGTTACTGGATATATAGGATGAAGGAAAGTGAAGAGACAGGAGTAAGGACAACATCACAAGGTGGGGAGACTGGAAGAATGATGATGCCTTCAATAGAAATATGGAAGTTCATGATGCTGAGTGAGATGAGCAGAACGAGAACATTGTACACAGTATCAACAACCCTGTGTGTTGCTCAACTGTGATAGACTTGGTTCCAAAGGACTCATGATGGAAAATGCTCTCCAATTCCAGAAAAAAAAGAGCTGTGGACTCTAGATGCAAATTGAACCATACTATTTCTCCTTTTTTGTTTTTTAAGGTTTGTTCCTTTTGCTCTAATTCTTCTTTCACAGAATGACTAATGTAGAAATATGTTTAATGTGATTGTACATATATAACCTATATCAGATTACTTGCTGTCTTGGGGAGGGGTAAGGGAGGGGAGGGAGGGAGAAAAATTTGGAACTAGAAATCTTATAAAAACAAATGTTGAAAACTATCTCTACATGTAACTACAAAATAATAAAATACTTTTATGATATTAAAAAAAAGAAATATGAAAGTTCAGAAGAGTGGTGGGAGGTGGGGAGAAGAATATTAAGTGCTCTTTTGGAAATGCCTGGTACATCCATGTAGTTTGAAATGTCTAATAAGTAGTTGGTGATACAGGCTTAGAAATTGGTGCTAGATGCATCTAGATAGATCCGTGAGTCATCCGCATGAAAATGACAAACTCATGGGAGCTGATGAGGTCATGAGAGGAGAAGAAATGATATGAGGGGCAGAGAGAAAAGAAAAGTTTCTTACTTGGGGATATGATATGGATGATGAGCCAGCGAAGAAGTCTAAGGGGAAGCTAGACTGGGGGGAAGAAAACCATCAGAGTATGGTGTCACAAAAACTCAGAGAGGGATAGTCAGTGAGCATCCAGGAGAAGAGGGAAGGGAGGGAGACAGAAACTCAATTAGGGAGGAATAAATGGATTGGCTTGTTGCAATGAAAGACCAGTTGCATATGAATACTAAAAAGTTATAATGTATTCAGGCAGCCCAGTGAACTGGTTCAGTTCAGCAGTGTGTGAATAGGAGTAGAGGGGATGGGATGAAGTTTGGCCAGACAAGCAGAATACAGGACAAGGGGTGAAGGAAGTTCAAGAGTGAGGGACAGTTTGGAGTTGAATTGGCTAACATTAGAGTTGAAATTAACAAGGAAGGAAAGTGAAGTCAGAGCAGGGTTATGGCCTAAGAAAGTTTCAAGTGATGGAGAGGTTAATTAGCACAATAGGAGCAAAATATAACTGATATAAAGGGATAGATGTCACTATTTATAACATTTTAAAGAGCTGAGTCAGGATACCAGGAACTTATCACTGCTGGTACAGCCCTGGCAATGAGAATGGTACTCTCCCTCTCCTTACACCAGCCACAGCAGTAGTAACATTCACTGGATTATAGTTTATAAATGATTCCCTTTCAAAGGAAAGGAAAAGCACATAAGGCAAAAGAATGTAAGTTGAGAGTAGCAGGAAGATAATACGGTCCCCAGTGGCAGATGTGCTATGATGCAGAGGAAGAAGGAGTAGGGAATTCCCCACGGGGTCCATACTACTCTGGTGGTAGAGTGGGAAGGGAGAAAAATTGGGAAAAGAAAATCCCTCATGGCAGCAATGACTGAAGGGGAGCAGGATCTCCAAAAGTAGCAATGATTGCGAGAGACAGGATACCTGGTGACAATAAAGACAGGAATAAGAAGGAAGTTCCTGGAGTTGGGTTAGCTGGATTCACCAATTATTTGTAAGGGGCATTTGTAAGTCAAGGATTGTCTGTACTTTAAAAAAAAGAAAAGGAAAAAAACCAGCAAGTAGCAAGTGGAAAATAAGATATATTTTAAAGTTATTATCAAAACAAGGTCACATAAACAAGAAAATACAAAGTCTAAATTTTAAATAGTATGATAGCAGTAATGTAATGCAAATGGCTTTGAATATCAGTAAAATTCTTATGTAGGCTAAGCTGATGAATTAGGAATGATGAAGAGACTGCTTATGTAAAATAAGCTTTGAATGGAATAAAATGTATAACGTTCAAATGGAGAAGCTAGTGAGGTGTCCAGAAATGATACATTTAAATAAAGCAATTTGGATGGAACTGCATTCATCTGTAAATAATTTACCTGTAGGCTGAGTTGAGAACTAGCTTAAAAAGGGTATGAGTTCTTAAAAGATGCTCAATTGTATAATTTAGTCTTTTTTAGGTTAGAAAAATACTGATTTTAAAGGAATTCAGCATCCTTTTATGTTGAAGATCATAAGTTTAAATGGTTTCCAGAGGGCAGGAAGCAAATTAAGACTCCCATAGCTGATTTGGATCTATAATTTTGTGGGTTTATTTTTTAAATGGACCTATGATTTCATTGCTATAGGTAACTCATGGTAAGGATGCTCATCTGCAAGCATTTTGCAACTTATAGTCCTAAGGAGTTGTCGAGGAGCACTGAGAGGTTAAGTCACTTGCCCAGAGTCACAGACCCAGTTTATGTCTGATGCCATATTTGAACCAGGTCTTCCTAATTCTGAGGCTGCCTCTCTATTCACCAAGCAAAACAGCCTCTCTACTGTAAATGCAGAAAATATAATGGCAGCAAGAAGACTTCCAAGCAGCATAGAGCTGCTGGTCACTCACCACACTCAGCTACCCAAATACCCTTCCATGTACTATTTTTTTTTTAATTTTTGGCAGAGCAATGAGGGTTAAGTGACTTGCCCAGGGTCACACAGCTAGTAAGTGTCAAGTGTCTGAGGCCACATTTGAACTCAGGTCCTCCTGAATCCAGTGTCGGTACTTTATCCACTGCACCACTTAGTTGCCCCCTCCATGTACTATTTTAAGATGTCCATGATAGAAGGTAGCTGTTTCTGTGACTATTTCAAACTCCTTTTTTCTGCGTAGGTTCTATCAATGAATGGTTTGAGCACTTAGGAATACTAGGTAAGGCCTTTGTGGATTCTTAGGTAAGCCTAAAAGATGGCATCCTATGCATACCCATCTGAAGCCTTCAGTTTTCACTAGAATCTCAGAGCACAGGAGCTATGTTTCAGATTTTCTTTCATGTAATCCGCCTGCCACAGCACTACACCAATTAGATACTTCATAAGTACTTGAAAATGATGGCAAATTATTCTAAATTGCCTTTCTTACAACAAACAACTTTCATGGCAATTCACCTAAACAAATATTTCTCTGTTTTGTATTTACTGTATGGTTGGTACTAGGAACTAAATTAAATACACAGTCACAGGGTCTGTTTGGGGGCAAAAATCTCACTGGGACTAAATGTTTCTTGCAATTGCTGGTAAAATTGTGGCTTATGTGTGTTCCTGACTCTAGAAAAGCAGTCTGAAGTGTGGTCAACTTCTACTCCTATTAGCCCAATCTGGGAATGTAAAAGTATTACTGTTCATGGGCTAATTCTGAGTCCAAAAAGTTCTACAAGGCCTCTGAGCTTGCCAGAATCCAGATCTCCACTACCCATCATCTGGGTAGGTGGTGCGTGAAGGACAAGAACAGAGGGAATCTCTTCTGGACTAGCAGGAGTAAATAAGAGGGTTAGTGTCAATAGAGAACCCTATTCCATGATAACCATGAGGTAACATATGTAAAACAGTTTACAAACCTTAAAGCACTAGCTAAATGTTTTTATTATTATTTTTTTATTAAATGCTATTGTTATTATTATTGCAATTATTATTAACCTGAACTACTGTAATAACCTCCTAATTCATCTTCAGTCTCTCTTCTCAAATCCCTCCTCCAGAACGCTACCAATGTGATATTCTTGAAGTTGTCGTTTGTCCTTCATTCTGAAAGAGGACCATGACATCAGGGTGATATCATGATTTGCAGTGAATTGGATTTAAGTGAGGGAGGGCTGTGCAAGGTCACCAACCTCACTCTCTCCTCCAGAGCCATCTGGATCCAGTGGCAAAATATACATCAGGACGACTGGAGATGGCCCCGGATATTTGAGGTAATCGGAGTTAAGTGATTTGCCTAGGCTCGCACAGCTTAATAAGTGTCTGAAATCACATTTGAACTCAGGTCCTCCCAACTTCAGGGCCAGTGCTCTATCCACTGCACCACCTAGTTGCCCTATTCTTTAAGTACAGATATATTCATGTTACTCCCCTGCACAGACTTCTATCATTCCCTATTGCCCTTCTGTCTGACATTTAAAGCCCTTCACAGTCTGGCTCCGATTAGAAGTGATTCCTGTTCTGCCTTCTACTATCCAGTGAAATTGGTCAGCTTGCTTTACTACATACAGGACATTTGATCTCCCTATGCCTTCACAAGGCTGTCCCCTATTGCCCAGAATGCTTTCTCCCCACTTTTGCTTTTTGGAATCTCTAGCTCCGTTTAAGACTCCCCTCAAGCGCCAATTCCTTTCCTGATCCCCTGATTTGCCAGGCTCCTTTCATATATGTTCTGTTTGTTTCTCTTTGAACAGCTGTATCCCTCTATTACCACATATCATAGAATGTAATTTCTGTGAGTGCCTAGCACAGTGCCAGTAGCTTGCTTTTTGGATTGACGATTCCTTGATTCTGAGAAAGCAGAGGCTTGTAAAAGCTAAAGATTATGTTTATTTACATATAGATGCATATATATCTAAACTTATTAAAGTAAGGAAAATAAGTACAAAATGAATGCAGTATAAAAGCAACAGCTAGGGCAATAGATCAAATATTTGATGGAATATGTTTAAAATCAAGCACCTCATTTCATCTTTGTTTGGTAATATTGTTATGGAACTGGTAAATATTTTTCACCATAAGATTTATTTTAACTCTGAGTTATAAACTGAGATGGGGGAGGGGGGAAATCAATAACCACACAAAGATTTCATCTTTCCTATTCCAGAACCCAGAAAAATATTACAGAAACATAACAAATTATGTAAGTCTTACAAGCTTTAATACTATTAGAAAATATCTCAATCATGTAAGTAGTCATTATCATCAATAAGTTTTTATATAATATGATCAAAACATTATATGGAAAATGATATATTTATATTTATTAAGGAAAACAGTGAATATATATGCAGCAAACAAATTCTTCATTTCTTCAAGCCCATAGTGTTATTAAACCACAAAGTCTCTTGATTTGTATCAATCATTCTACCAATCCCAACAGAAAAAAAATGTCTTTTTGTTTGTTTGTTCATTTGTTCTTTCTTCAGTGTTCCGATAACATAGAAAGTTTAGGAAAGACACTTAATGTCAACAGTTCTTGGCAGGGAGAATACAATTCTCCCTACATTTTACAATACACAGAATTCTCTTTTTGAGATGCTACAATCTTCCATTTTGTATAAGTTTATACTATTTGGGAATCAACATAACTAAAATAGCAAACAAGCAAGGCTTGAAAATAGAAATACCCAACAACCCAATAGGATACTTGAACTTTCTGTAGTCTCACGTGAAAAGCTGTTTTCTGAAAGAAATAGAGCTCCTGAACATGATAGTGCTTGCATAAAATTTCCAGAACTACTTACGGCCACTATTATGAAAGCATTAGCAGGAAATACTCCTCATCATTCAGGGAATTGGACATATCAGAGATACTCATGATTGGGCCACATAACTGATATTTAAACGCATTCATGTACTCATGTAAGTCGAATGCATGAATTTCCAATGAACCTAGATTGAACAACATCTAAAGCTCTTAGGATTCTATTTGTATAAACTCTTAGTCATTTTAAACTGATTTAATTTTTAAATTCTTCCTAAAGACTGCATCTCTCAGTAGTTAGAAAACAGTTTAAATTAACATTATATTTAATACTTCAAACTCCAAGTTTCTGCTCTAGGAATCTTATATTCAAGCATTTTCTATACCAAAGTAACAATAATGGTGGATTTCAGCATTAACGTTAGGGTTGATTTTGAAACAAAGAAATATAGAGATTCCCTAGGAACTCTCATTCAACTGAACCATATCAATTTTGTTTAAACAATAAAAAAAAAACCTGTCTTTCTTTGCAACAATATGAAAACTACATTCCCAGACTCCTTAATGGGGGCAAATTCCCAGAGAATGATTCCATTGGGAATACTGCCCATGTACAAAGCATAACAACACGCCTGTGAGGAAGATTCAGCTTTGACAAAGTACCACTGTAATGGTTGGGCTGGTAACCTCTTTTGTCAGTTACAAATATGGATCTGTTTAACATCTTCAATAGTTTAGACTAACAGTTTGGATGATCTTAAATCGCCTTGAAGCTTATTCATGCAGCAATTAAAGCTCTTCTGTTTCAAGTTTAAAGTAATACTAGTATTATAAGTAGCAACATATGGTAAGAAAAATTCTTTTTTAAAAGCATATGTTTGTCTTCTCCATAGCAGTAAGGTACATAACTGCTTTGTGTTTAATAAAGGGAAGATTATATAGACATATAGTATACATATACATATATGTATATATAAAAAGTTTTTTAAATGAATTCTAATTCAGCTCAAAATATAATTTACAATCTGAAGAGGAGCACACTCCTGTATGTTTTTAAAACTACTTATTGTACTTAAGTAACACTTTAATCACAAGGAACATATTTCATAAATTTTTAGTTAGCCAATAATAATCCTCACAAAATTTCTGGGATATAAAGATAACAACCATAAACCAGTTTTTATTATTCTCTTTATTCCTTATCCAAAAACCTCCACAAAAAACAAAAACAATCTGTGTAAATAAATTAAGCCTCCAGCCGTCATAGGTATGATTGTGGTGAATGGAAGCAGATAAAAGAACCACAACAAAAACACAGGATCTTCTTGGCCAAATCATGTTCACTGGAGTAAAAGCAGCTCAACGTGAGCCTATTTAGCCCTTGGGAATCCTGAGCCATGCTTGTGCCAACCCATTTTAGAAAAAGAAAAAGTCAAAGCTGATCTTGTGAAAGGTACCCATTTCTTCAAGCTTCAATGGGTCACCACTGCATTTATTGTTCACATGGGTTCTAGTGTCTTCAGACATTTGAAAGAAAGTCATGAAGGGAAATCACAAGGGCCTGCATTGGACAGTGAGACAGTAACAGCCCACAAAGCTACTTCCAGAGAAGTGGTTAGAAAAATATAAAGAACTCCCATGAAGTGGGGAATGGCTAATAGGATTGTGGCATGTGACTGTAATAGAATATAAGAAACAAAGAATATGAAGAATTCAGAGAAGAATGGGAATTCTTAGTATGAACTGATACAGAGTAAAGCAAACAGAACCAGGAAAATAATAATAATGATTTACAAAGTGCTTTACAAATGTCATCTCATTTGATTTTCACAGTAACCAAGTGTTATTATCATCCCCATTCTGCAGATGAGTAAACTGAGTCTGAAAGAGCGTGAGTGACTTACCTAGCATCTCAAAGCTAGTATCTGAGGTAGCATTTGAACTCAGATCTTCTCTTCAAGTCCAATGTTCTATCCACTAAATGATCTAGCTGCTTTCTCTAAGTAATGAGAAACAATATATGTAACTACAGGAATGTAAACAGAAATAAAAAGAATAAACTGTATGCTGTGCAACTGGACATGGCTTCCCTTCATTGCTGAGATGAGGACTATGATTATAGTATATTTCCTATGCTATCAGACATGGTTAAAATAGTGATCATCATTGCAGAATTCCTTTGTTTCCTCTTAAAATCTTTGTTACAAAGGAAGGATCATTGGATAAGGAATCAGGGAGTGAAGAAAAAGGAGCAGTGATCCCTTGCTCAGAAGCCATGAGGGCCAAACACCTTCTACAATAACTATCTGGGTAGGTATATGTATGTGCGTATAATTTCATGTAAGTACTACATCTGTCTGTCTTGACTTCAACAAAAATAGACGATAGAATGCTAATAATAAACTTCCCAGGAAAGGGTCTATATGCTGCTCATTCCTGATCCCCCTTAAAGTTAACACCTTCTCTCTAAGATTATCTTCAATTTATTAAGGATATATCTTCCTTGTACATAGTTGTTTACATGGTGTTTTCCCCCTCGGACAGTGAGTTCCTTGAAAGCAAAGCACAGTTTTCTGTCTTGTTTTTTATCCCTAGCACTCAGCACTGTATCTGGCACATAGTAAGCACTTAGGAAATCCTTATCGACTTCACTTGACCTGACTTGATTCTCTGATCTCCCTCAAAAAAAGTAATTATTAGATCTAGGTTTCTTTAAATTACAAAAAGTACTGGTACAGCAGGGGCATGAGGTGAATAGAAAGGCCAAGAAAGTACCTAAACAAGACTAAACAGGTTGTGTTTCTGTGAAGGAGGCAGAGAGAAATTACAGGTGTGAGTGGCTGGGGGAAGAGAGGGGGAGAAAGAGATGAATAAGGAGGGAGAGGGAGAGAGAGACTAAATTACAAGTGAATTTTTAAAATGAAGAATGGAAATCACTACAAACAAAAAGGAGAATGAATGAAAGATAAGAAAAAAAGGGAAGTTAAAAGACAAGATAGAAAAAGAGAGGAAAGAATGGGGAGGCAGATAAAAAAGAATAAAGGGATTTTTTTCTTGCCTCTTAGATATCACAATTCCCTAGCACATACAAGAATAGGCAAATGCGTCTTTTCATGAGGAGCTAATTCTCACTAAAGATATAATTTATAAAGATGCTTCTTTTAAACTTTTATAATCTTGATGAGACTATATGACTTTAAAATGACAAGTATGTGAACTCGGTTATTCATGGAAAGAGGTGGAAGTTGAAGAAAAGAAGTTTTAGGCATGATTAAGGAAAAACTTCCTAATAATTAGAGCTATATACTAATATTTTCTATACACAAATACTGTATACAAATATACAAATAAGGGGGCGGTTGCATTGGAATATAATGATTTTCCTCTCAAGAGATCTTCAAGCAAGGGCTGGATGACAACTTGTTAAGGATACTGTAGAAAGGAATTCTTACACAGGTCCAGATTAGACTAGATGGTTCCATCTATTTCTGGAACTATACATGAAATTTGTGAAAAAAATATGTGAAAAAAGTAACATTTTCAATGTAGTATAAACACATTGGTTACAACTGTATAAAAATTTAAGTGTTTCATGTATAACCTATATCGGATTGCTAACCATCGCAGGAAGGGAGAAACGGAGGGAAGGAGGCATAGAATTTGGAACTCAAAATTTAAAAATAAAACTAATACTAAAAAATGTTTTAATATGTAATTGAAGGAAAAATAGATTATTTTAAAAATAAAAAAGTTGTGTGTTTGCATTAGCAAAGATGAAAAGAATTTAACAAAATATATGCCAAGCTTGTGTAATCTGCAATATTTAGGGTATTTTCCAATTATAACAATTATAACACTGGTCATGGGAAGCTAACAGGTCAGAGGAACTTGCTGCTATGTCATTCTTCCCTTCCCTCACCCATCTACATGCATGGAAACTGTGCTGAAACTAAGAAGTTCCCAGTATCACCTGCTTCACTGGTGGCAAACTGATGGCAGCTGACTAGTCACACAAAATACTTTCAAGTGCTGCCGGAACCAGATAAAAATATAATTGAGAAATATTAAGCACAATAAATAAAAATACATTGGAACACAAATAATGTTATTATGTGTTTTTCTAAGTCAATATGCAGTCCAGTTCAGAGGTCATGGTTTCTATATGAGTTTGACATCACTGTGCCACATTATGGCAAACTCTCTCTCGGCCTTTCAGGTTTTATAAGAAGAAAAAGAAAAACACTGGCCAAGAATTAAGGAGTGAAACATGTAAGTTTGAGTATTCACCATCAGCTCATGTAAATTCAACATTAAGAAAAGATTGGTTAATGTTTTCCATTTAATTTCTATAGTTATTCAATAAGCATTTATTAGTTATTTTGTCAGTATGCTATAAAGGAAATTTTGGGATAATGAAAACTTAACAGTCTTCAAACAGCAAAAAAAAAGGAAAATTATTTCATATTGCAATATTAATTTCAATGCAAATCTTCAAGTTAAAGTACAGCTGACATTTTCTATTATTCCTTTTATCTACATACTGACTTCTTTGGGGTTAGACAGCTATACTTATAAAGGTAGGCTATATTAATTAAAGGGGATTTCTATAAAGAAAGTTGAGTAAAGAATACTATAATAGGAGAAAGGGGACAAAAGGAAAGGATAGGTATTTTTCTACTTAGAGCACAGAAAATGACATTTGTAGGCCCAATTTGCATAAGATACATTGTTTCCATTCATAAAACGAAAGGTGAAAAGACAAGTTTAGATCCAAAGTTACTCTGAAGAGTAGAACCAAATCAGCATATTTTAATTGAGGAAATAATTAAATGTTAATGGCAAACTACAGATTCCGATACATCTGTTATTTTGTAAGCTACCATAAATTTTGCACACACTCTACCGATGGAAACAACTGCTCTTGTTATTGCCACAACCATTACAAAGCAGGGCAACAAGCCATATGTGAAACACGTGTATTTAGGGAAGAAATAAAATATACGATTGGGATTTCTTCATACCATTGTATAACAACTCACCACACTTGAATCAATTGGCTTGTTTATCTCTGAGTCCTGACAGGTCCTTTCCAAACTTATCCCCCTTCCAAAACGACAAGTAAAAAGACACTTATCTGTGGGTTCTTATCTCAAAATAAGAAAGACAAATCCATGGTTTTCCATTCTCTTCAGCTGCTGGCAGCTCCTCCTTTAAAGTTAATTTAGCTCTATTTGGTATGGATCTTGTGGCTATCTATTTGTGTATTTCTTATATCCTATTAAAATGCAATTGAGGGCAGAAACTATTTTTGCTTTTTCTTTGTATACCTGGCAGTTGGTACATTGCCTGGCATCTGGTAAGTACTTAATAAATGCTTGTTGATTGATTGATACAACCTAGGGTTGATGAGGCCCAGTCAGATCTTGTGGTAACTCTTGGGTTTTTTTGTGTTGTTTGTGTGTGTGTGGGGGGGGGGGGGACAATGAGGGTTAAGTGACTTGCCCAGGGTCACACAGTTAGTAAGTATCAAGTGTCTGAGGCCAAATTTGAACTCAGGTCTTCCTGAATCCAGGGCTGGTGTTTTATCCACTGAGCCACCTAGCTGCCCCCTTGTGGTAATGCTTATGCATAAAATACAAAATTTTTGGTACCTTAGCTAGAGTATCACACTTGGAGTCAGCAAGGCCTTGTTTCAAATCACACCTCAGAACTTAATAAATCACCTATCCTTCCTAGTCCTTATTTTTCTCATCTGTAAAATGGAGATAATAATAATACCAACTTTACAGATTTGTAAGAAGCAAATAACATATGTAAAGCATTTTGTAAAATTTAAAGTGCACCATAAATGTTTATTATTATTATTATTATTATTATTATTATTATTATTATTATTATTATTGCCTATGAGTGACTATTAAGAATTTCTGGAAGTTTTATAGAAACTCAACAAGATTGAGGAGTATTAATGCATTTAAGATGAGGCATTCTGAATTGTTATTGAAAAAAATTGCAATTTCTAGTATTAAATATAAATTTTAAAATTAATATGTGGAAGTAGCCTCTTTTGAAGATCTTCTGATCATGAATAAGAGGCAAGGCATAAAACAGGGAGATCTATGCTCACAAAGGATATCCACCATTGATAAAGAGGAGCTAGTTGAAAAGGGATTGTCTACAATAGGTAAGGTGATTCAGATGTTCCTGTGCTGGCAGTTTCAAACCCGTGGCACCTCCTAGAATAGACCTATGACCACTGAAAGGAGTGTGGCCCAGCTATCCACATGGGGAAAAAACAAGTGAATGAAGACTGTCTATTATTCATTTTATGACATGCAATTTAGATGGACAAGCTATATAGGCTCATCCATAGTACCTGCATACCATATACCTCTATATGTATTTATTTACATTATATTGGAGCAAGATTGGACTGCCCTTGGAGAATGCACATTTCTTTTAATGAGCCCAAACTTCTCCCAGAAACAAGGCCCATTTTTTAATACAAATGTTCTACTAGTGTTGTAAGGCTATGAGGTAAAAGATCTAAGATTTACAAATGAGTGTCAAACAGAGGGAAAAGGAGAGGTGCATTGTGGGTGTGAGCTAACTGCAACAACTAACAAAGAACATTATTCAAGTATGCCATCAGAGAAAGAAATATATGATTGAGAGGGCAGCTAGGTGGTTCAGTGAATAAAGCACTGGCCCTGGATTCAGGAGGACCTGAGTTCAAATGTGACCTCAGACACTTGATACTTACTAGCTGTGTGACCCTGGGCAAGTCACTTAACCCTCACTGACCTTCCAAAAAAAAGGAAAAAAGAAATATATGATTCAAAAAGAAGATGGGCTGGTCATGTGGTGAGAACAAGGGAGTGATTACATGTCTCTTCCAACATCCTCCGCTGTTATCCTAGCAGTCATGAAAATATAAGAAAGGGCCCTAGCACATTGGATAGGCCCTATGTTGTGAACTTTAGAAGACAAAGACAAGAATGGTAAAAAAAAAAAAAATAGACAGAAGTGCAGTGTTTGCAATTTACCCATGAAGAAATATTCTCTTCTATGAGATCACAGTTCCACTCTAGGGCAGTGAAATAGCACTAAAGGAGGGCTTCTGTTCTACTGGGAAATATACTAGGGACTCTGTCACCATTTAGTTATGCTCTGTGGAACTCAATTCTCTCATCTGTAAAGTTAGAGGTTTGGAGTAGATGATTCTTTAAGCTCCCTTCTAGTTCTAAAATTCCATAATTCTAACCAATTTATTCAATCTCTGAGAGAGCTGGAAGGAATGTAAGAAATCACCAACTCCGGCAAATGTTTCTATAATGATTAGAGGCATGTCTCATTTGTCTTCTCCTTCCCAGTGCCCTTACTACAACTTTAGTTCCTGCCCTCATTATTTCCCTAGTAATGGCATTCTAAATAAACTCCCTGGTTTTATTTTCTCCCTTGCTCTGACTCGTTCTAAATACCGAGGTCAGAAAAATCCTTGCCACAGTAAGGATAACTATGCTCATGTCTCTCCCCGTTCAAAAACCTTCATTGGCTACAGGACCCCTATTGACCAAAGTCTAAACTCTTTACCCTCATTATCGGGTCCTTCACAATCTGGAATCTGGCCTTTTCTTACATTACTTGTCACCTATCAGTAATTCTAGACAATAAAATTATTCAGAATTACACAAACTAGCTCTGCCTTGTTTAACTCCTTAGTTATAATGAGTTTGTTTCTCTGCACCTGAAATATACCCCCATTGCTACTACCACTCATTTCCACTTGTTGAAATTCTACCTATCCTTCAAGGAAACCCCATGTCCCTTATAACATAGATCCAGAGCTGGAATGGATCTCAGAGAAAATCTAGTCAAACCTCCTCGTTTTATACAGGCAGAAGCTGCATGAGGCTAAGTGATTTACTTGATAAAGATCACATATTTTGTAATCATCGAATCCTCCAAAAAGTTTTCCTATATCCCACCACTATATTCA
This sequence comes from Dromiciops gliroides, assembly GCF_019393635.1. Lineage (NCBI taxonomy): Eukaryota > Metazoa > Chordata > Mammalia > Microbiotheria > Microbiotheriidae > Dromiciops > Dromiciops gliroides. Next base: position 505,764,437 of record NC_057861.1, on the reverse strand, counting down.
TCTCCAAGACTGAAGTAATCTCTCTCTCCTCAGAGCTCCCACATCACATTGTTTGAATCTCTCTTATTCACTTATTATATCTTAGGTTGTGAACCAATATATGCCATCTCCCTTATAAGCTCCTTAAAATGAGAAGACCGTGTCCTCCGCTAGTGAGAGCATCCTGGTATTCCCCAATGCCTGTATACGGTAGGAACTTAACATCTATTTGTTGAAGGCAATTCTGTTAACCTGAATTATTTGCATTTATAAATTTATTTTCTCTCTCTTTAGTTCCTGGAAATCTTGTGAAACAAAATGTTAGTGTTGCAGAATTTTAGAGTCCATCTGGGGTTATATATAGTAATAGGGGATCTTGAATTCCCCAAGGCTAATGATAATTGTCTTCAAAAAATACCTGTCTAAAGGGTATACCCTTTTTTTTTTCTTTTTGCGGGGCAATGAGGGTTAAATGACTTGCCCAGGGTCACACAGCTAGAAAGTGTTAAGTGTCTTGAGGCCAGATTTGAACTCAGGTACTCCTGAATCCAGGGCCAGTGCTTTATCCACTGCGCCACCTAGCTGCCCCAACCCATTTATTTTAGTTGCATAATGTAGTCATGAATAGACAGCATAGTCTACTAGCCAAAGAAGTCATGAGACAAGGAGAGAATCACCAAATTTTAAAAAGCAAAATATGTAAACACTAACCTTAGTGCAAAAAGTAAGAACTATCATATTAATAAAGAAACACCATGTTCTATCTATTGGTAGTGCAGTTTAGTTTTAGCTCCCTAAGGAAACCCCCAAAATATAGACAATTTTATGGTTAAAGAGCTTATGAAGAGGGATTGTCACACACTTGATCATATCATCACCCACAGGTATCGTACTTCAACTATCACAAACTCCAAAATTCTTTTAACCTCTTATTTCATCTTTTCTGGGCTTGGCCTGACTCAGGCCAGAACCCTGGTAGTTTGGGTTCAATATTGGAACAAAATGATACACTCATAGGTTATTCAACATTTAACAAAAGATTAACTCAGCCATAGAAAGATAATTATATTCAACAATGATAAGTATTGTTAAGGGCTAAAATTCTAGCTAAACTGTCTAAAATATCTAATGAGTGGTCGCCAATAAATTATAAGCTTTAGCAAGAGTTAAACTTTTAAGCATTTATTAAGGAGAATAAGAATTTGGTAAAGAGAGAGAAAAAGGCCTAGATTCCTATCTATTAAAGGGAGAGCACATTTCTAGCTCCGCTCTCCACCAGAGTCCAAAGGAAAAAGCGCCTCCCTCTCCTCCTTCCTCCTCCCACTAGTCCGCGTCACTTCCTGATACCAAAGACTCCTGGTCTTGCCCTCAAAGACCTTCGCTTCATGGGCAGAACTCTTCTACAGTTAGTATCCAGCAGGTGGCGTTATTCCAATCGTTACAGTCCCCCCTGTTGTTCCTCAAGAAACAAAATGTTTCCTTGACGGAACAGTAAAAAGAATATAATAACTATTGCTAACTAATAATATGTGAACAACAATATAGAAAAGGAAGAGAGGAAAGTTTTGTCCAGAGGGGCGATTTTTTTTTTTGTCCTCATGAACCGACGCTTTGACATTGGTCTTGCAAAGGGAGGGCCTCTGCAGAGAGTACATATTACAGATGGTGTATATTATAACCGAAAAAGAAAAGAGAAAAAAACAAAACAAAACTGTTCATTTAAAGTCTCTGAAAGTCTTTTCTCAGATGTCCTCTAGGTGTAGTCGTGGAATGGAAGTCTTTTCAGGGGTTGATGTGTGGATGCTGGTAATCAGCCAGGAAAATTTCCTACAAAATTGAGCTTAACACAACTTTAAAATAGCTTTGTCAATAATCAAATCAAACAATGAAAGTTCTCAAAAACATGTCTAAGGGAATTCAGAATCTTAGTTGTTACACATGAAACATATAATAAAACAAAAATTGAACCATTCTTTAAAATTATAATATTACTATAGTCCCCCCCTTATGGAGGGTAATTGAGAAGACAATTGCTGCGATATTAATTATTAAAAATAATTTTTATCTTTGTTTCATCACTTTTTGCATCATCTGCCTAATTATCCTCATGCCATTATGAGAAATTTTAAAATCTAATATAATTGGTAACAGGTGTTAAGGCCAAATTCAACACTGTATTTATCATGACACCTGAGATAATTATGGGGGTTACCATAAAAGAACAGAGAAATGATGGGATATGAGCATTCCCACACTTGAGGAAAATGTACTGCCCATACAGTATGCCAGGCTTAAAATAGGTGGATGGAATATATGTCCATGCCACCGAACATATTGGAGGAAACTGAGTCAGACTTAATCAGATGCATGGGATTGAGGTGTCCATGGCATCAGGCATATAGGAGGGAGCATAGAAGCCAGGTGTAGAAGTGAGATGGGTGGGATCAATACTTCCAGCCATCTGTACAATATTGTGGGGAAAAATAAAATAAAATATGAAACCAAGAGAATCCAACCTCAACATTTGTCAAAAGCCGTTCTCTCGGCCATACCTTGACTTCATGCATGTCTCCCCTCATGTGACAGTTCAGTGTCTGCTCTTGCATGTATTCCTCTTGTGATTGGATGGCATCTTGGCCAACTGGCATCTGATAACTCAGAATAAAGGCAATTAATGTCTTAAATGATAAGTTCCCATAATCCAAGTCTCATATGGATTTAAAAATTGAGGATAATAAATGATTGCAAAAAATGTGAATACATCTTGACTCAGAATATAATATATAATTATGCAACAATTTCAAATAATACCTTTTTTTTACTTAGCATACAATTACTTTTTTGAAAAATCTGAACATATTTAAATACAAGTTAAAGCACAACACAATCTCAAAGACAACTTTTACAAATGTTCCCCTCTTTTTTTTCTTTTTTTGGAATATGCTTATCAAAAATAATACTTATAGAATCAATTTACACTTGCCATGGCAACCAATTTGCCAGGGAAATGCTTTAAAGAGTTTGATCAAATAATCAGTTGAGAAAAAAAAATAACAAAAACAAATAAATCAGAATATGGGAGCACAATACTCCTAGAATTAACATTGTATAATAAAATCAAAACCATCTTGCAATGTTTCAAAATTAGATAGACAAATGAATAGAAGAAAATACACATGGAACAATAAAAGACAATGAAATTCAAACTAAGGAAATCTAAATGAATATGAACTTAATATTAACAAGAGTATTATAAAATATAAACCTGATCACATGACTATAAAAAGCTTTTACAAATATTCTCCTTGTTTTAAAAACTAAGTATAAAACACAATCTCAAAAGCAGGAAAATCTCTACGAAAATAAACCCATACCATTAATTTCAAAATGTATATGTAATAGCATAGAAATCCTATGTAACCTCCGAACTGACATTAATACTCTGAATGAATTCAGAACACTTTTGATTCCGGTATCTAAAATCCCCAATACTCATATCAATACCTTGCTGCTTACTTCTACATTTCTGTAAAATATATACCCTTCCATGGCAAAAGAGGCAGAGTCTTGAACTATGTTGACTGTCATTCTTATTCAGCTTAAGTTTTTCTTCTTTAACCCCTCTATATTGTCTGTCAGTCTTTCCACCATACAAATGCTTTATAAGATTACTAATTAAAGACAAAAGCAGGTTAGCAAAATTATGAACAAAACGAGCATATCTGGAATTTAAAGGGCTTTCTAAGGTTGTCTCAGAAGCACAGCCAGGCTGGGGAAGGGCTGAGCCTGAAGCTGCAAATGTAGTTAGAGAAAGTTGCGCATGAGCATTAGATCTCTGGACTTCCCAGGCCCGGGAAGCAATGGGCTTGGCCATGGGAGGAGTAGAGGGTGGGGTCTGGAGAGGAGGGGAGGGACCAGAGCAATTTGAATCAGACTTGATTTTGAACTCAGGCCTGGATTCCTCTTCCCCCACTTTGCCTCCAGGTGCTAGGGGATTAAAAGCTTCTAGAGGGTGGGTCATTGCCTCCAGGCATGCAAAATTAAAGCAACAATTACTGTTAGAACTGGGAAAAGCTGCGGGAATCTCTTCAGGTTTCTCTGAAAAAGCATGGTTGGGAGAGGGAGAGATATTTCCTTGTGTGAGTAAGTTGCTGGCTCTTTTAACAAAAATAAAAAGAAAAATAGAAAATCCACAAAAACAAAGCATTAACATGATCTTATCTCCCATTTGTCTGGTTAAACAGACTAAAATCAAAAATAGGGTAATTAGGGAGTTTAAAAGGTCCATTCGAAAAAATTTAAAGGAAAACACAGCCAGTACACCAGTACTTAGCAGTTTAAAGGGTAGGGGAAATTTCTTACCCAACCGGAAGATCAGAAGTGAGGTTCAGCTTTCCTCTTCGTGGTCAGCCATCTGTTAAGGGCTAAAATTCTAGCTAAACTGTCTAAAATATCTAATGAGTGGTCGCCAATAAATTATAAGCTTTAGCAAGAGTTAAACTTTTAAGCATTTATTAAGGAGAATAAGAATTTGGTAAAGAGAGAGAAAAAGGCCTAGATTCCTATCTATTAAAGGGAGAGCACATTTCTAGCTCCGCTCTCCACCAGAGTCCAAAGGAAAAAGCGCCTCCCTCTCCTCCTTCCTCCTCCCACTAGTCCGCGTCACTTCCTGATACCAAAGACTCCTGGTCTTGCCCTCAAAGACCTTCGCTTCATGGGCAGAACTCTTCTACAGTTAGTATCCAGCAGGTGGCGTTATTCCAATCGTTACAGTATCAAGAATCCCTTGAGTTGATTCAGCTGAGTAGAGCTTTAATTATGATTCAACAGCTAAGCATCTGAGAGCCACTTTCCCTCCATCCCACCTCCATAGATGCAACCCATCCTCATAGATGGCTTTGTACTCAGGTGATGAGGAAGTGATGTCAGTAGCCTAAGTCCTTAGTCCCCTGAACCAACTAAGTCTCAAGGAATGTCTCAATACTTTTGAAGAAAACAACTATCTTAACCTGCATACAGGTAAGGGGGAAAATGCAGATTCCCACCAAACTCTACCCCTTGGTGACAGGTTCCTCAACATCTTCTTGAGGGTCCTTCCATTCCTTGAATAATTTTAAGACTACTAAAAGTCTACTCTGACTTTCAATATACAAAATGCCTGAAACAGGCAGCACTAATGGAGGGAAAGAAAAACTAAAACAGACAAATAATAAAAACAGAACAAATAATTTAACAGTTCCCTAGAGTGGCAGAGTCTAAGGAAGGACTAAGAGCTAAGTCTAAATGATTAAGTCACTGTGGTGGTTTCTATCAAGTCTTTGCATTTTATAGTGGATCAATGTTAAAAACAAACAAACAAACAAAAACACCACGAGGCCTATAGGACTGATAATGGCAAGTCCTACAGTCACTGATCTTCATCATAGGTCAGTGAGAACTGTACTGCCAAAAAATTTAGTGTTTCCTGAGCCACCAGAGAGAACCATCCCTCTGGGAAGCTCCATTAGTATAGCCTAAAATTTGACCAGGCATGAAAATCAAGTTGATTTGTCTAGAATTGTTAATTAAGTTCTCTTCCCCACTTTGAAAATCTGGACAATGCTCCAGCCATGAAATATCTCTAGATTCCTCTGCAGTCACGCAAAGAACAATGATCATGGCCCATCAATCACATCTTCTTTCAGTTACCTTAGGTACTCCAGCTGTGGGCATAAGAATCTGTTCTGTAAAGTGCTCATTTATCTTCCTAGTGCATATGCTTGCTTAGTAAAATGCTTTCTATCTTTCGAATAATGTTTGTTAGTCTTAAAATTCTGCTAGCTTCAATTACCCTATGTTGCAGTCAACTTTATGTTTCTATGAAATATCCTTCCAACGTATGTGATTACTGCAGACAATCTCACATTCAATTTCGTGTTTCTATATATGTATGCTAGTTCTTTCATATATACTTTTTGTCTCCTAAACTAGATTATACATTTTTCTAGGGCAAGGATCATATGGTCTACTTCTTTTGTATCATTTACTGTCTTTAATATGATTCTGGATACACAGTAGCTACTCAACAGTTGCTTGTTCAACTGAATACTGTCCTTAATCATTAGGACTACTTTTCAGTGAAGCCCAGTTGCATAAATTCCAAGCTGAAGTACTGTCAACTTTTATAGTGTCCTCTGACTACCACACTAAAGAAGGCAAATTCAGTCTTCACATCCATTCAATCAATTCATTCTCTGCCTAGAGTAAGAGAATGCCACTCAATGCCAACTTAAGTGGTATTTTTCCTTACATATGGATACCTGCCATCTAGAAATTGAATCAAGAAAAACCTACATCTGTCTACAGTCATTATTAATCTTTACCTGAGTCATATAAACGATTGATCTGGAAAAAATTTCCAAGTCCATTTGCAGACTTTCTTTTAGCTTTCATTTTATATTATTGTTCAGAGTCTGAACAAGAATGAATGGGGTGGGGGTGGGGGAACCCAACCTTAGATTGTTAGGAAGAATGTTCATCAGGTGTGAATGGCAAAATATTGGCTATTTGGGCCTTGAATATTAATATAAATTAGTTAGCTAATTCAACTTTACCCTGTGCTCTACCCTCCAATCTCTTGACTCCTTATTCCATCACCATTTTATCTCTTGACAAACCTCAGCTTTGTGTTACTTCCACCATCTACTTCCTCTTCTGCTCTTCACCTGCTGTTGAGTTGAGCTGTAGGCAATCACATAACCATGTTACCTAGGTACGTCATACATTCATGTTATCCAGCTTCAGCTGGGTCCTCACTGAAGAAAGGCAATCTTTTTATTCCTCCCAGAAGCAAACAAAGGTACAGTGGATAGAGTGCTGGGCCTGGAGTCAAGAAGATCTGAGTTCAAGTCCAGCATCTGACACTGTTACTCTGGGAAAGTCACTTCATTTCTGTTTGTACCAGTTTCCTCAATTATAAAATAAGGATAATAATAGCACCTACCTCCCAGGGTTGAAGTGAAGATCAAATGAGATAATATTTATAAAGCATTTAACACAGTGCCTGGAACATGGAAGGCAGTTAATAAATGCTTATTTCCTTTGACTTCTGATTTCACTCCCCGCAATTTTTAAAAATAAACCTTCACAAGTTCCATTGAGGACTTGGCTTCTTCACTGAAAAAATAAAGGCGAGGGGAACATGCACGTAGCACCATGGCATTATATGCTCACAGCATCATATCATGTGAGCTCTCTTTTCCTCCCTTCTCTTTGTCTCAAAACCACCTGACATCATCTTTACTCTCTCCTCCTTTCCTTAGTCTCTGACAATGAACTTGCCAAGGACAGTCCTTCCACATGTGCCCTTGATCTCATTCCCTTCTATCTTTTCCAATAGACTGCAAACTTGATCATCCCTCCTCTATCACATCTCCAATTTTTTCCTATTTACTGGTTACTTCCTCATTGCCTTTGTAACAATTGGAATGATGCCAACTGCTGGAGAGTTACTGTAGGAATGCTCCACCATGAGGAGAGGGCGTCTGAGGGCAAGCCACGTGGTCAGTTCCTTGGTGTCAGGAAGTGACATTTGATCATGGGTACTGTCTATCAAAGCTACCAACCAATTAGCTTGGAGCTGTGTGTGCGTGTGGATGGGACGTTCACAGTTTCACAGGAGGCTTCTGGGAGGAAGGAGGAAGCGTTGGGTCCTTTTTGTTCCTGACCTCGCCAGAGCAGGTTGGATGATGGGGTCTCTTAGAAATAGTTAGATTTTTACCTTTCTCTCTGATCATGAGATCCTGATGCTCTTTTTTTTTTTTTTTTTTTGCAGGGCAGTGGGGGTTAAGTGACTTGCCCAAGGTCACACAGCTAGTACGTGTCAAGTGTCTGAGGCCGGATTTGAACTCAGGGACTCCTGAATCGAGGGCCGGTGCTTTATCCACTGTGCCACCTAGCCGCCCCCCGATCCTGATGCTCTTTAATAAATACTTAAATACTCTTGCTAAAAGCTTCTAATTTATTGGCGACCACTAATTAGATATTTTAGACAGTATAGCTAGAATTTTAGCAACTTTACACCTTCAAAGATGACTGTATCCTTATCCTTAAAAATGATTCATTAGAGCCTACTGTCCTCTTAAGCTGTCTTCCCATAATTTTCCGTCCCTTTCTCAACCAAACTCATAGAAAAAAAAGTTCTCTCCACATTAACCTCTCATCTCTCAAATGAAACTGCTTTCTCCCCAGTTAGCATGCTCTCTCTCTCTCTCTCTCTCTCTCTCTCTCTCTCTCTCTCTCTCTCTCTCTCTCTCTCTCTTTTTTTTTTTTTAGTGAGGCAACTGGGGTTAAGTGACTTGCCCCCAGGGTCACACAGCTAGTAAGTGTTAAGTGTCTGAGCCGGATTTGAACTCAGGTCCTCCTGACTCCAGGGCCGGTGCTCTATCCACTGTGCCATCTAGCTGCCCCAAGCATGATCTCTTAATTATCAAATTTGATAGTCTTTTTTCAGTCCTCAAGCTTTTCTACCCTCATACTCAATTAATTCCAGTGGCTCCTTATTGTCTCTATATTCAAATGTAAACTCCCCTGTTTGGCTTATAAAGTCTGTCACAACCTAACACTGCTCGATTTACCTTTCCAATTTCACTGGCCATTACTCTACCTTCTATACTATGTGATCTGGCAAACTGGCCTTCTGTCACTAAAACCTGACATCCTCTATACCTCTGCTCTGGCTGTCCTGGATACATTCACTGCACCCTCTTCTTACCTCCTCCTCATAAGATAGGCAACAAGGTGGCAGAGTGGGTCATGCAGACTTCAATTCAAATTCAGTCTCAGATACTTCCTATCTATGTAACCTTGAGCAAGTCACTTAACTTCTGCCTGACTCAATTTCCTTAACTGTAAAATGGGGATAGTAATAGCATCTACATCCCAGGGTTGTTATGAGGCTCAAAAGAGATATATTTGTGAAGCACTTACAGCAGAGTTCCCAGCACATAGTAGGTGCTTAACAAATGCCTGTTCCCTTTTTTTCCCTTCCTTTATTCCTTCAGGATGTGGTTCAAATGCCACCTTCTCCATGGCGCCTACACTCCTAGTGCTCTCCCTCTCAAATGACCATTTATTTAACTTTTGTTGTTGTTCTGCTTCAGTCATGTCGGATTCTTGGCAGAGATCCTGGAGTGGTCTGCCAGTTCCTTCTCCAAATCATTTTACAGATGAGGAAACTGAGGCAAACATGGGTAAGTGACTTGCCAGATTTTAATTTAGGTAGAGTATATTTAACTATTTCATATTTATTTTAATTTCTTCTTTTTATTCTGTATATGCTTACATATGTACTTGTTTCTCCCATTAGAATGTAAACTCAATGATTATCGATCATTTTATTACTGTATTCATATTCCCAACACCAAACATCATTCCTAGCATAACAGTAGATGCTCAATTCTTGTCAACTGCTCAAGAATTTGAAAAAGTCAAATCTTTCCTATTCTAAATTCTAGTTTCAATGGGAATGGCTTTTTCCTACCACTTCATTGGAAGATAAGTAATAATCAAAACTATTTTAAAATAGCAGTCTATAGTTCTATAATATAAACTCAATGAATCAGTTTCCATATGAAAAAAATGTAATTATTTCTTTTGCTACCTCTACATCTCTTTATTATAATGTAACACAATTTTTTGCTAAAAAAATGCTGAGAAATTACAGTTGATATCCATTTACAATCAGGGCCTATATTGTAATATGAACTGATCAAAAATAGTCAAAGTGATCAAAGAACAAAGATAGTGATTGGTTTTTAATTTTTAGAGGAAAAGGATCATAAATCCTGCTTTCATAGTCATTTTCCATTCAATTTTCAAGATACCTTCCAGATTTATTCAATTATAAGAGCTTTTATCAAAAATACTGCATGATATATTTCTTGAGGTCATTAGGGGATAGAAAATCACTAGGCCTATGATTTAATCATTATAGGTTACATGCAGATGAAGAAATTCCCTCTACTAATGCAGGCGGGCATCTTCTCTGTAAAGTCTTAGAAAGCTGTCTGGGGTACTAAGAGATTAAGTGACTTGTCTAGGGTCATGAAGCTGGATCTAATGACTCATAGGCAAAAAATTGAAGCCAGCTCTCTATCTATTCTGCAACACTGCCTCTAACCTGGGATTCTGCATTTAACAAAGCAACAGCCTAGTCAATGTTCTTCTAGCAATCTACTTTCACTAAAAATATATTCTCAAGGCACCATTAAAAACTAGTAATCTGGGGGACGGCTAGGTGGCGCAGTGGATAAAGCATCGGCCCTGGATTCAGGAGTACCTGAGTTCAAATTCGACCTCAGACACTTACTAGCTGTGTGACCTTGGGCAAGTCACTTAACCCCCATTGCCCCGCAAAAAAACAAAACAACAACAACAACAAAAAACTAGTAATCTGGACAATGTACTGCTCAATGTCCCCATGGTAATTCTTTTTTCTAAGTGGGCTTATTCTTAAAGCATATAAAAATGATCAAATGAATTTTATTCTTACTTCAATTTGTTTATATGATATTTTTTCTTTTCTTTTCTTTTTTTGGTGGGACAATGATGGTTAAGTGACTTGCCCAGGGTCACATAGCTATGTTTAGATGATTTTTAAAATTAACAATTATGCCTACATGTACAATATTATCAATAAATAATGATATTTTATTTAAATATACAAATATATATATACATACACACACTTTGGGTTTTTTTTTAAAAACCTGTGAATAAAAAACATCACTTATGAAAACTATGGTTTTGTTGGCAATTATATGCAACATTTTGGTTCCTAATTTTTAAAAAAAAAAAGGTGTTGGGAGTTGAATTAGAAAAATGCTCAATGTCTCGTCTCTCCTTGGTTGAGAAACTCATAAATGTGGATCCCCTAATGACTTCACTGATTTTGTAGACATTAAGGAGAATGGGAGCAAAGTGGACAAATAAAAAAAAGTTGCTGGCATAGCAAATTCATTCACATTTATTACTGCATTGAGCAAAAAATCCAAAAATCTAAACCTCTAAAAGCTTTTTAATTCCATCTGAAATATATGCATATGTGCATTTTTCTGATGACATTTTACTCCCTCTTGTACCTCTTGTTGACATTTAGAACATGACCTAGTTCGACTGAAATTACGTTGGTGAAAAAGTAACGATAGTTTGATAAGCGAGTCTGACTAGACGTTGTGTCTGGTTCCCACTGGTATACACGGACTAATGTCCCTGAGTGAGAAACACTCATTCCTTCTACTTGTCCTTCCTGTGTGGGGGTGGAAAAAGTATCTGATATTGACTTTTAAAAATTCTTTGCTTCTAGGCTGAAAACCAGAAAAGCGATGAGTGCTCAGCGTTTGCAATAAAATCATGAAATAAACACTGAAATACTGTAGGAACAAGAGAATCCGAAGACAGCACCTTAGGAAATGAGGGAAAAGGGCTTTGGGACACTTGCCTATACATATCCTACACCACCAAAACTACTGAGGATATGCAGAAGTGAACTAGATATGATCAAATGTGTGGGGTTTACAGTATGCTACTATTCTATGTAGTAGAATGTGTAAACTGAATGGAAGATTCCTTAATATGACTGGAAGTACCATCCATGATGGTAGATAATATCAGACTTGTGAGGAAAAAACCAAAACCAAACCAAACCATAAGTATCTGACAATTTCTTTGAAAACAAAAAATAGAAATTTTAAAAAAAACAGGCTTAAATTATGAAGGGCTAGGGGGAGCTAGGTGGTGCAGTGGATAAAGCATTGGCCCTGGATTCAGGAGGACCTGAGTTCAAATCTGACCTCAGACATTTACTAGTTGTGTGACCCTGGTCAAGTCACTTAACCCTCATTGCCCCACCACCCCCAAAAAAAGATTATGAAGGGAGTAGTAGAGCAGATTAGTGTAATGAAATTGGCCTCCTAGAAAAGATTCAAAAGCATGAACAAGAAAAAGAGGATTAAATATTAGGGGGAAGCCAAGATATGGTCATTAAAGTGGTAGATTCATCTCAGATGGAAACCGCCCAGAACCAAAGAAAAGAATTATCAGGGAATAACTGTGAGGGAGAGACCTAAAATTACACTGGAAGATGATTTCTGGGTTCATGTGGTTGCATGGAGAGAAATTTTTATATAAAACTTGGTGGGTACAATGGATAGAGCACTGGGCCTGGAGTCAGAAAGACCAGAGTTCAAATCTGAACTCAGACACTTACTAGCTGTATGACTCTGGGCAAGTCACTTAACCCCTGTCTGAATAAAACTAGAAATGGCAAAACACTCCAGGATCTTTGCCAAGAATTGGTCCACCAGGTCAAGAACAGGCAAACATGGCTCAGCAACAACAATAACAAAGGGGGGCGGAGCAGGTATAAAAGTAAGACCTGGGGCCCAGAGAGAAATAAATTCTGATTCTCTGAAGACCATAGGAGAGGAAGAATATAAGGAGAAGTCAATAAGCAAGTGAGCAAATGAACCATAGTTGTACATTCTTCCTGAGAAGTTCACTTAGGGTGGAATTCTCCAAAAAGAGTTGTTAAGAACCAAGATAATCATGTAACTTGAGATCAAAATACAAATTATCTGAAATATAGTTAGTTTTTACCCCAGTCTCTCATAGGGGATCATGGGAAGATGGCCAAATGTTAGCTTCTAGAAGAGCCCAGTTATACCACAATCACCATAATAAAGCTCTAAAAATATACCAGAAGGAACAATGATAAAGAAAACCAAAGAGAATCAGGCCTATCCAGTCTGGGACTACCAAAGGCGGAGGGGTGGGGGAGACAAAGACTGCCAAAGTCCTGTGGATGCCCAGAGTAAAGACAAACCAGAATAAGTGAAAGGTGCAGTGCAAAGCAATCCAGACCAACAGCAGAAAAAGGGGCCAAACCAGCGCTCAGCATGGCAAAGGGTAATATTCTGTCTTCATCCACATCCACATTCAAAGCAGAAAAAAGAGCTCAATCTGCTACAGCCCAAACTATCAGACCAGGCCCAAATCACAGCAGGACATGAGGCTAGACAATTGCTGCAATAAGTGGGGTCTAGCCTTAGCTACCAAAATCAAGATCAAGCAGGGCCTACACATACCATCCAGGAAGAAAAAAAAAAATCAGTGTTTCATCCAAGCACAAGCCTCCAATCCTATAACTGAAGATAGAAACACAGGTAATCAAAAAACAAAATTAACAAACAAAAATACCACAGAACACAATACAGAAATACCTTGGACTAAGAAGCTCAAGTTATAAACCAAGAAGGAAGTAAATCCACAAATACAAATAGAGCCTTATAGAAAAGAATGTCCTAGCCAAAAGGATGGTAAGAGTTCTTGGAATAATTGAAGAAGGGTATTAAACAATTAAATAGCCAAGGAGGAAAAAAAAATTACAAGGAGAATTAATATGTCTTATAATAGTCCAAGGTAAACTTTAACCAAGAACAGAACTCCTTGAAAATGAGAATGAGCTAAACAGAAAATGGCAACTCCATGAAATAACAAGAAATATTAAAATGAAATCAAGATTAAAAGAATAGAAGATGATACAAATGATATGTTCTCTACAATAACTGACCTAGAAAATAGGTCAGGAAGAAATAATCTAAGAATCATTGGATTACCTGAAAATTTTGACCAAAACAAAATTTATTTGTTTGTTTGTGGGGCAATGATGTTTAAGTGACTTGCTCAGGATCACACAGTTAGGAATGTCAAGTGCCTCAGGCTGGATTTGAACTCAGGTTCTCCTGAATCCAGGGCCTGTGTTTTATCCACTGTGCCACCTAGCTGCCCCCAAAAAAAAACAAAAAAAATTTTTTAACTGCTCAGATCTCTCAGAACCAAGAGGCAAAGGGAAAAATAGGGGGGAAAAAATCCATTAACTACCTCTTGAAGGAATTCTGAAAACTGAGTATAAGCCTACACCCAAAAACAAACATAAATAAATAAACGAGCAAATAAATAAATAAATAGGTGGATAAATGAATGAAGGAATTAAGGAATGAATGGATAGATGAAGGAAGGAAGAAAGGAAGGAAAAGAGATCTATAATAAAATAGAGGATTTCCAAACATTCTTAATGAAAAGGCCAGTACTGAGCAGCCACTTTGAAATGGAAATGCAGGAGCCAAGAGAAACAAAGAAAAGAAGATAAATCGTATTGACTAGAAGGGACTAAGGATAAATTGTTTACCTGCTAATAGGGGGAAAGGTAACAACAGTCCTGCCAGAGTTTTAATGAATTCAGGAATCATAAAGTTAAATAACAAAGACAGAGGTCCTGTGGGAGTTTTGTTCTGTTTTGATGATCTTAGGAGAAGACATGGGGAGGATAAGGGAACTAAACTGGGAAGGAAAGAAGGAGGAAGAGGAGGAAACTCATCTCAAATAATAGGGAGTTATGAGATAAAGCATATACAAATATGGAGGAAGAGGTGGGGGAAAACAGGTATCCTATAAAACACCACTTCATCCGAGACAGACCAAACAAGCTGGAATATATACAATACTCACAAAGAGCACACAGAAATACATTAAACTAAAAAGGGAAATAGGATGGGAAAGGGAGAAGGGAGGTGAAAGGGAGGGGTCAGGAAAGGTGAGGACATAGTCATAAGCAACTCCAACATAGTAAGGAAGAATGTGAAAGGGGCATTAAAAGTAAACAAAGAAGGGGTAGCTAGGTGGTGCAGTGGATAGAGCACAGACCCTGGAGTCAGGAGGACCTGAGTTCAAATCCGGCCTCAGACACTTGACACTTACTAGCTGTGTGACCCTGGGCAAGTCGCTTGACCCCAATTGCCACACACACACACACACACACACACAACTAAAAAGTAAAAAGTAAACAAAGAAAGAGTAAAAACCACTGGGTGGAACGGTAGAAAAAACATAAGATTTCGAATCAGAGGACCTGGGTTTGAATCCTAGTTCTACCTCAGTCCCTGTGTGACCTTGGTGAAGTCACTTAACTTCTTTGGACCTCAAAGGTCCTATCTGTAAAAGAAGGGTGTTGAACTAAATACTAAATAATGTAAGTATTGTCCCTTCTGAATGTATGATCCTATGAATGTGAGAGAACTCTAGGACAGTGCACAATGTTTCTCTCTGTACCAAAGCTGTGTTTAGCCCGGATATTTACATGCAGATTATAAATAAAAGAGTTGTCTTTTATAAACTTTGGGAGTAACCCACGTGTTGAGATGAGTTACTATTTTTGAAATGATGGAAGCGTGGTATTTATTTTGTCTCCTGGTTTGCCCCTTGAACAAGGGGAGGACAAATTAGCACAGTAATTACAAGAGACTGTGAATGTAAAAACCACAGTCCATCATGTACTCAGGAGGTTTTGTAATTGGATGAGAATAAGCTGAAAACTACAGAACATTTAACTTGATCCAATGTGTTATTGAGTAAATCATAAAATCAGATGGGGAAAAGATGCAGTGCTTATCTGGACCTCACAAAGAATCTACTAGCCTAAGGAAGTAGAGCACATTGGACCAGTCTAGACCTTGGGAAACATAAATAGAGACTACATGAGGAAGATTAAATACTAACTCGTTTTTAGCATTTAGTTAAAATTTCTTTGAAAAGAACTTCTAATGACTTTACCCTAATATATTCTTTCCCCTGGTAAATAAATCCTAGCAAACAGACTCTTTTAGTCTCTAGAAGGGGTTGGGAGTAAAAGCAGGTCGAAGAGAAAGACCAGGAAATGTTGTTATAATGGTATCGGCAAGAGGGAAAAAAATGTAAGGGATTAAATTCAGCAGATTTCTGAAAGCAGGGAATCAAGCCATTTTAGAGGGTGGGCAAATATAGGAAGTGATGTATTAAGATTTAGTTTATGTCCTTCAGGGAGAAAGACATCACAAAATCAAAAAAGTTTAGAAAGGAGTGAAAGGTGAAAGCTCTGGGGCCTGAAATAAAAGTCCCACCAGAGGCCCAGGTCCGATTAAGTGGTAAGCCAGAGAGAGGAAGCAGAAAGGATTCTGGTCTTGGTGATGATACAGCACAAGGCCATTGGGATACTGGGTCTCTCAAGTGCTTACTCTTCTCTGAATTTGTCCCAGTGCTTATTCTTGTGGAACACCATTCTTGTGGTGATATCTAGGGGGTAGTGGCTTTGTTGTTGTTCCTAAGGTTGTCTTGGACTCATGTGGTCAAGCTGACACTTTACTTAAGAGTACAATTAGCAATATTCAAGATCAGTCTTTGGTGGCACTGTGCCTTCAGTTTCAGTAGAAGCTACATATCAATTAGAAATGACTGAGATGTTAGGGCACATCTGGCAGAAGCTGAGATCACATGGCTGCAGACACTACAGGGATGAATAGGAACTCATTTTTCTCCCAAGCTCTAGGCTCTTCCCGACTCTGTCAAAGGCAGTCCCCTGCCCCCACCCCAGTCACCCAGACTTTCAATCCTAGGTATCATCTTTGACTCCTCAGTCTCTCTCATCCCTCACAACCATTAAGTTGCCAAGTCCAATAGATTCTACTAATATCTCTCATGTACACCTCATTCCCTCCTCTGACACTGCCACCATCCTGGTATAGACCATCGTCACCACGCAGCTGGGACTACTCCAATAGCCAGCTTGTTGGTCTTCCTGACCCAAGTTTCTCCTCACCAAAGTCTGATCTTCCTAGAGCAAAGGTCTGACCATGCCTGACCCCTGTCCAAAACTCCAGTGGTTCCCTATTACCTCCAAGATCAAACATAAAATCCACTCTTTGGGGTACAAGGCTCCTCAAAACCTGACTCCCTCCTACCTTTCTAGTCTTCTTACACCTTACTCCCCAATTCATATTCTGTAATCCAGTGACACTGGCCTCCTTGCTATTCTTTACACAAGAAATCCCATATCCCAATGCCATAAATTTTCACTGGCTATCCCTCATGCCTGGAACGCTCTCTCCTCATCTCTGCCTCCTCGCTTCCTTCAAGTCTCAGCTAATGTCCTGCTAGAAGAGCCGCCCCCCCCCCCTGCCCCCTGCTTAATGATAGTGCTTTCCTTCTGTTGATTTTCTCCAATTTATAGAGAGATGATGAGTAGATAGATGATTAGATAGAGAGATAGATGATAAATGATAGATAGACAGATAGATCTTGCCTATTCATAGTTGTTTTCATGTTGTCTTCCCCCTTAGACTGACTGTGAACTCCTTAAGAGCAAGGATTGTCTTTTGACTTCTTTTGTAACCCCAGTGCTTAGCACAATGCGTGGCACACAGTAGTTTAAATAAATACTTGTTCACTGACTCAATATGCCAATCTTTATGAAATAGTACGCAAGTGTCAGTGCCACTGATCAAAGTTTCCTCCCTTTGATACAGTCACAATACAAATATGACAGTTTTGGTCTTATGACAGTATCCTCCTGAAATTTCATCAATATTTTCTTACAGGTTACATGGAAGAAAAAAGGATAATTTAGGATTTGAAAGAAGGAAAACTCCCTGTAGACTTTCAAAAGTAAAATTACTACAAAAATCTTCAAAATAAATAAGCAAATGATCACTAGCATAAACTATCATAAATGATAAAGACCAACTACAAAAATGGTCAAACTCATTTATGTGCAATCATTTAAAAATGATAAATCTTTCTCAACTTTTAATCCAGTTTCTATCAGTTGATAACTAGATTGGAATTCTAGCACTTAAATTTTAAAGATATCTTTAGACGCAAAAGCTACACACTGAATGCTTTATTTAACAGCAGCAAAATAAATTCATGGCAATATTGGAAATACAAAGCTGAGTAAAAATCAATTATGGTTGCAAAAAATGGTCTTCATTTTTTGAGTAGTAGTTTTAGATTAAGCTGGGGGGAAAAAAAAGGATGCAACTGAATCACGTTATTTCCACCACAATAACATTCTTAAACCTCATTAAAAACAAACAACAAAATTCTACAGCAGTCAAAAAGCCATTCAGGAAAATGGGTAAGAAACAAGTATTTGCAGTAGCTTACCAATTTATAAAACTGACAGAAAGGAGAAACCAGTCATTATTGGCAATCTTCCAATACTCCAGGCCCTATCTCCAGATTTAAGATGTGCTAAATAGGATCAACACACCCATGATTACCATTCCTGGGCACAGACTGAAAAGGTGACCATTACTGAATTTACTTTTCGTTTAATGAAAGAAACAACTGGCAAGGAAAACTGGAGCAAACTGTAGCATAGACCAATTTTGCAACTAATTTCTTCCTCAGTAGTTCACAAACACAGTTTGCAATAGATAAACAGGTTAACTTGTTCTTTAGATATTTCAGGCCCAATAAAGCCCCTGAGCCCTAAGGGGACATAAAATATTGACTCTCTCCTTCAGGTATAATAAACTATCAGAAGAAGAGAATCTCATTTAGTTTCCTGGGGTGGGGAAGCTATTTCCTTAAAGGTGATCAGAGGTGAATGGGAATAGAAGTTTTTGAATTAGAAGCAGATGGATGAATGAGGGATGTCTTAGTGGAAAGGAAAAAACAAAAGGATAAAAATTCAGGATTTTAGATTCAAATTTACCTAGCCAGACCATTCACTAGCTTTGCCTTTCTGGGCTTATTTCCTTATCTGTAAGTCAATTTAGCTAAATTCAATAAATATTCATTAAGCTATGTGCAAAGTACTGTGATAGAGACACAAAACTCAAACTGGAATGTTTACCTGGAGGTGAACTAAGTCATCTATAAGGTTCTTTCTGGCTCTAGCATTCAACAATTCTATGAAATTATACAACAGCCACTATTAGGGATACCTGGAACCTAGAAACCTGTTCCCTGGGGAAAATGCCTCTAGCTTTATCACAGAAATCTCAATCACATACAGAGTGTGAAATAGTCTATTCAGACTCCTTTAAATGCAAGACATTATAATATATGCTACTTTGTAGGTCAAGAAACAGAACTACAAATAGAAATACTGAATGTTCCTTTGCAAAACCCAAGGTTTTATAGCTGCTTTGAATCTCCTGGCAATTTCATTTAATGCCATTTCAAAATATTGCCTATCAAAACACACAGAAAACACAAAACACAAGAAAAATGATGCAGAATAAGTAACAAAGATATTATGTCAAATGCCAAAATGAACAGAAGCTAAGAGAAGCCCATCTAGTATAAATGCTTAGTATGAGAACAAAACACTTGTGAACTATAAACGTGAATCTAGAAGTTTATTAAAGATGATGAGATAGAAGCAACTTCTGAGAACTCTATTTATATGTTTCAAGGCCATAGGGATAACCCAGAGGGAGGGCCTTTTTCTTATCTTGCTTCACATCCTACAAAAGTTTTGCAAACATAAAATACTCTTTGAAGTCAATAGGAACTCTGCATTTAGGTGAGCTACCAAAGGCCATAAATAAGGCAGATTCTAAGGAAATAGCTGTTTTGTATGCTGTTTTTAAAATTAGAGTATACATGTATACATAAGAATATGTATATACATGTAGAAATTGTACACATATTGTACGTGCTGTGTGTATACATACAAGATACACACACATAGATACACATTTATACGTATTTGTATATATCTACACACATATATGTTGTTGTTGAGTCATGTCTAACTGTCCATGACCCCTTTTTGGAGTTTTCTTGGCAAAGATACTGGAATAGTTTGCCATTTCCTTCTCCAGCTCATTTTACAGATGAAGAAACTGAGGAAAACAGGGTTAAGTGACTTGCCCAGGGCTAGTGACAGCTAATAAGTTCTGAGGCTGTATTTGAACTCACATCTTCCTGACTTCAGACCCGGAACTCTCTCCATTGTGCTACCTAGCTGATCCCATATATCTTGTATACATACACACAAATGCTAATGCTTTCCCACTGTTGGTTTTCTCCAGTTTATCACAGATACATATATATGCAGAGATCTATTGTATACCTACATACTATATGTGTGTGATAACCTGAAAATAATCACCGATGGGAAGGAACTAGCATTAAGGGGGATTTAGAAGGTCTCCTTGAAGTTGTTTGTGTGCTGCCTCCCTTGTTAGACCATGAGCTGGCTAACAGCAGTAGAAGAAAATAGAGAAGTAAGAGGAAAAACTGGAGGATAACACCAGGGATCTCAATGATTTGAATGAAATCTTTGTTTGCAATTGGCTTTTCTTTTACTGTCCTAATCTCTATATCTGACGATAGGTTGGTGGTAAAGTTCCCCTTCACTCCTCTTTCCTATATCCCAAAGTTCAGAACTTGAAATTGAGATAGAAAAACTTTGATTATATTGGTCCAAAATCAAACAATCTTGAGTATTTCTAAATTTGGCCAAAGTTCTTATACCTTTTGACACCACAAAAAGTTCAAAGAATGAAAAAATTTAATAGTAATAAGTGTTATTGTTGATTCTTGCATTTAAAATATGGGTATACTGGAAAGACTTGTACAAACTGATGCAAAGTGAAATGAAGAGAACCAGGAAAACATTGTACACAGTATCAGCAACACTGTGTGATGATCAACTATGAATGACTTAGCTCTTCTCAGCAACACAATGATTCTAGACAATTACAAAGGACTAGTGATAGAAAATGTTATACACATCCAGATAGAGAACTGATGGACTCTGAATACAAATTGAAACATACTTTTTTTGAGTAATATAGAAATAGGTTTTAGTTAATTCTATCTTTTTAACCTTATCAAACTGCTTATCATTTTAGGAAGAGGGAAGGAGAAGGAGAAAAATTTGGAACTCAAAGTCTTGTAAAAATAAATGCTAAAAATTGCCTATATGTAATTAGGAAAAAATAAAATACTATTAAAAATTAAAAAGATAAAATAAAATGCAGGTATAATATTAGGGTGGAAGGTGAAATTTCTAGTCCTAATGATAAAGCAGCTCAAGAAAGCAAAAACACAATAAACAAAACACTTTCTTTCTCTATCTCTTATACCTATGCTTGCCATAGGGAAATCTGCAATGAGAAAAAAAGGGCAGTCACACAGGCATCCTCAGTTTCTCAAAGAAGCTTCAAAGTAGTGCAAGTCTCCACAGAAAGTCTTCTCAAAGCTCAGAGTGACTGTTTCTTCCAAATCCTCTATCCAAATTCCAAGATACTCCCTCATATTAATTCTGTGGTAGGAATCATGATGTCAATCAATCAATAAACATTTATTAAACACCTACTACGTGCTATACTAAGAGCTTGAGATACAAATATGAAAAAGACAGTCCCTGACGTCAAGGAATTTATAATCTAATGAGAGAGAATAACACAAAAGTAACCTGAAAAAGTTGAGAGAGCTAGAAGGGGCGGGGGGGGGGGGGGGGGAAGGTTCCCAGCACAGAGGCATGATAAAGTCCAAGGGAATTCCAAGTGGGAAATGAAGAGTTGGTTGCCTGAACTTCCTCCCTAAATGGAGGGATTCCATTTTGGAGCTCACAGCTCTGCCCTCCAGAGGGGCAAAGGGTTACTGAAGAGATGTGAATACCAAGGCTTATTCAATGTAAAATACACACACACACACACACACACACACACACACACACACGCACACACACACTCATACAGAGTCAATCCTCACTACTGGAGGCATCCATATTTGTGAGTTTGTCTACTCCCTAAAATTTATTTGTAGTCCAAAATCGATTCTTGAGGCATTTTCAAGGACAGTTGTGGACATGCACAGAGTGGTGAAAATTCTGAGTTGCCTGACATATAAGTTCCCATCTGAGGCTGAACAAAGTGATGCCCTGCCTTCCTGTTTTGTTCCTATACTATAAGCAATTGTCCTTCTTATAGTCTATTTTGTGTCATGTTTTAGCACTTTTGTGCTTTTCGTTGGTGATTTTGCTATATAAGATGACCCCCAAACATGTTGCAGAAGTGCTGGCTAGTTCCTGAGTGCAAAAAGGCTGTGATGTGCCTTATAGAGAAAATATGTGGGTTAGATAAACTTTCTTTAAGAATAATTTATAGCACTGTTGGCCCTGAGTTCAACATTAATGAATCAGCAATATAGTACATCCAGAAAAAGGAAGAGTCCATCTTACCATCACATATGTTTATTAGGGCTTGCAATACATTAATAATACTCATTTTCTTTAATGCATGAAATCAAACTTTATTGACTATTCAACAACACATATATATCAAATCCTCTAGGGAAAAAATCACCAACCTAAGGTCCTGGAAAGCATGTCTCCTACTGGTGCCCATGACAAGAATTCCCTCTTTGCCCAACTTGAGATCACGTCTCTCCCTCCAAGGTGGCATGCTGACAAGTCTTTGTCAATCAGGCAGGCTTTTTGAGTGAAAGCAGATATTCAAATTCTCTGGATACAGGAATGCAGGACTTATCCTGGTCATGACCCAGAGGCACTGGGGCCTCAAGTGGGTTTTTATGATTCTGGCTAAAGGTCTTTACAAATAACATTTCCGTGCAATTTATGATCAATTAACTTAAATTTATCATGAAAGGGAACAATCAAAGCTAATGTCTTTAGCAAGTGATCAACATTTTGGACACATACATCATTAGTAGCTGTTTACCAAATATGGGATATACACATTACTAACAGCTGTTTACCAAATTTGGGGGACACACACATTATTGCCAAACTACAGCACTCAAGACCTTATTACAGAAAAACAACTTATACAAGAACTACTTTGTCACAAAATAGAAGCTTAAAACAAAATAGAGTTGCTCGTGTTCTTAACATATTTATTCCCACTATATGCTGCTATAAATATTTTTGTAAACAGAGGCCCTTTTTCTCTTCTTTTTATCTCCTTAGGATATAAACCTAGTATCTATAAAGTTGGATATGCACAATTTAGTAACTTTGTGCACATGATTCTGAATTGCTTTCCAGAATAGCTAAAGCAATTCACAGCACCACTAACAGTACACAAGTGTACCTATTTTCCTATATTATCTTCATTTGTTGTCATTTTTGTGCCAATCTGATAGGTTTGAAACGGAACCTCAGAGTTCTGTCCTGGGTTGTCTGAGAGCCTGGCCAAACATTTTATAATAACAAGTAATATGAAGAAAGCTTAATATAGCAAAGAAATTCTGGCCAATAGATTGTTCTTTTACAGGCACATATAAATTGATAGTAGAGTATATCTATTCGTGAGTATTTAACACTCCTGAAAAAACCTGAAAACCATATCAAGACTATAATCAATTCCTATATGGCAAATCATATTCACAGACGACAAATTCTTCCTATGTCCAATCTGTCTCTGGACCATCTTCCTCTTCCCCTTGTTAAGGGTTAAAATTCTAGCTAAACTGCCTAAAATATCTAATGAGTGGTCGCCAATCAATTACAAGCTTTAGCAAGAGTTAGACTTTTAAGCATTTATTAAGGAGAATAAGAATTTGGTAAAGAGAGAGAGAAAGGCCTAGATTCCTATCTATTAAAGGGAGAGCACATTTCTAGCTCCCTTCTCCGCCAGCGTCCTCAGGAAAGAGCGCCAGAGTCAGCGCCAGTCTCTTCCTTCCTCCTCCCACTAGTCCGCGTCACTTCCTGATACCAAAGACTCCTGGTCTTGCCCTCAAAGACCTTCGCTTCATGGGCAGAACTCTTCTACAGTTAGTATCCAGCAGGTGGCGTTATTCCAATCGTTACACCCTTTACCATATTATAGTAGGAGTGCTGATGCCTCATTGTATAGCTTTAAGATTACCTCTCACCTCCCAACCAATATAATTCAAACTGGTTTCACTCTTCCTGCAACACTAGTAGAGTAGAACAGTGGATTATCTACTGTTTTAAATTATCCATGTCATCCCCTCTTCCTCCATTCATGAGAATTATTAAGATTCAATCATATAGAGAATTGCAAAATGAATGGCAACACATTTCAGTGATTGTCCCTCATCCAAATGGACTTGGTCAAAAGGTACAATGCATGTAGTCAATTTAATGCTTTGGCTGGGTATTTTTAATGTGAATAAGTTGTCATCTTTATACCTTTAAAGATTTTGAAAATGTTGTTTATACTGTGTCTCATATTTCTTTTCCTTGTGGTCCATGACACTCAAATTCTGAACATCTATTTTCAAACTTAACAACTATTTTAAACTATGGGGCCAAAACTTTAAAAGAAAATGAGGCATGGAAAAGAGATAAAATGCAATATACTTCCACAAAATCAAGTTCTTCCCCCCCCAAGAAACTAAAAAAACCTAAAACAATCAAATAATGTACTAATGGCTCCCCTATTAGGCAAACTACCCCACCACAACTCCCAAAGAGAGAAATTGGATCGATTTCTATTTGTATGTAAAACCGGGCAGAGTAGACCACCAATGAGGAATTTTGTAGAGAATGAATCGGAAAGAATTGAGCGGTAGGAGGTCTGCTTCCCTCAGGCATATATGAGATAACATACTAAGAATATATTTCTTTTAAGCACTATGGTGACTTTTCTCTTATTAGAGCTTTCTATACTTTGCTTTGATTATAGAAAAAGTAATCACAGAAATAAACCCTGAAGCCTATGTTTAACTGTATTTCCACATTACCAGTATGAGCCTAAATTTTGGCCCTGAGGCCAGAATTAAACTAGATATGTAAGAAGATTGTTGTGGGATTGGGGAAATGTAAAAGGCAATGGGGATGGGAGAAGAGAATGACAGCAGTCAAAAGAATAACAAAGTGATCCCACTTACTGAATTTACAAAAGCATATTCTTCATACTCTTTCTCTCCCCAAACCTACCTTAATCCTCCATTACAGAGTTATACTAATTAGCACAACTCTTTCTATATCTTCTTTTCTTTGATGACAGAATGACATATCTTTCTTTGCAAAAAATGTGTCTTATGATGTTAGTTCCAAAGCAACATTATTTTCAAAATAGCATTGCCTCCTGGGAAATATAAATACCACATATATTTGCTCAACTTAGCAGTTTAGGTGGTAAGCTCCATTGCAGTGGGTGTTGTGTCTTCTCTGCAACTCTGATGCATTTACTTTAATGTTAGAGAGACTCAGATAACTCTCATTTACAAAGTGCTTCTAGTCTCCAAAGTTCTTACTCCTTTTCAAGGTGCATTTCATTCTTACTTACCCCTGGTCCCCCAATTTCTAGAAAGTTTGCTACCCAAAGCAACACAAAAACCCAGGAAAGAACTACTCAAGCTTTAAAGAAATAACTTAAGCACATCTTAAGACCAAGATCATTGTTGAAACACACTATTCTCCATATACAAACACATACCACATGCAAGCTCTCAATGCTTGTCACTCTTTTATACCATAATATCTCTGATACAGCAAAAGCTCACAGAGACCAATATATTTGCATAAAATGGATATTCTGTCCAGATTGAAAGTGGCAACGTCTAAAAATATCATATTCTATTTGTATGATAATGGAAGACATGTCACGCCAGTCTTTTTCCTTTCCCCCTCAATTAATGAATTAGAATATACAAAAATTCAATAGAATTGCATAAGAGGATTGTAAACATTCAAATCTCCTTTCAGTCACTTTCATTTAGTTATATTGGTATTTCCATTAAAATATTACATAAAACAAGGCTATGCTGCATTTTGAAAAGGTCAGAAATTTCCTATGGACCCTGAAGTAAGAAGAATAACCAAAGAGAGCCTCTATATTCCTTTCTGGTTGAATGATAGACATAGAAAACCAAATGACCAGCTTGATTCTATTGGAGACCTCTGAAGAGTAGAGAAAAGCTGGCATACTCATGCTTCAGGGAACATTTCTACAACACATAATGCCCTTTGATCACATGCCATTAGGATTCTTTAAAAAGTGCCCTCAGGAGCAGCTAGGTGGTGCAGTGGATAAAGCAACAGCCCTGAATTCAGGAGGACCCGAGTTCAAATCCGACCTGTGTTTAAAATTCTAAATGTGGGTTCTAATCTGTCCCCCCCCAGTTTTGGGGGGAAACTGGCTAAAATCACTGATAAATTCACCAAGAGTTTAGGTTTTTAAGGGTTTATTAAAAAAATATAAGATAGTAAAGAGAGAAAGATTGAGAACAAATTTCTTATAGCATGGAAATCCTAGTCTTCCTAAACTCCCCTGTGAAGTCCTACCACCATGCCAATCTCTCCAGCCAAAGAGAGTGAAGTTCCCTGCCAGCATTCCCTTCCTCCTTCATGTCCTCCTCCCAGAAATGGGAGGTTCTTCAAGCTGATTAGCTAATGTCATTCAAATTCACTGGTTCACTGAACCCGAAGGTAGTCTCTATGTAAAGTTCAAAGTTTTAGCTTCTGAGAACAATACCCTCTTAAGTACCAGCCAGATGTGCTTACAATCTAGTTAACTGGAAGTAAGCCAGTCAGCAGTCAGTCACTCTCACCCAACTCAATCAGTTTAGATCATTCTGCAGGTAGGCCCCTGAGTATCTGCTAAATCCCCTCATCTACCCCATTCCATTATCTTGACACAGACCTCAGACACTTGACACTTACTAGCTGTGTGACCCTGGGCAAGTCACTTAACCCTCATTTCCCTGCCCCCAAAAAATAAATAAATAAAAGTGCCCTCAAACAATCAAAAAACCAATAGAAGTAGGGAAAGGAGTACAAAGGCTCTTCATGAATGTATTACAAACATTCACATTCGTTTATTCAGCATATGTTTCTCAAGTTTCTATTCAAGAACTTGTGCCTAAATTCTACAAGATAATACAATGGTGTACCTGACCTCAAGGAACCTACCTTAGAAAATACTTAGTTTGAACAAATATGTGGCTAAAATATTTTTATTGAGATAGAACTTGTATTATGGTCACCATCTAAAAGACTTGCTTCCTCTACAGTCCCAGCCTGTCTGTCACCTAGACCCCATGGGCTGCAGGGCCCAACAAGAGCACACAGCACCAGGAGCCCTCCCGCCCAGCCCATCTGTTATACAGAAGGTCCAGTGGAATAGGCCCCCTAGGGAGATCTTCATCTCAGCCCTCCTACCCATGGCCTCTTCTTTCTCCCAGATGGATGCTGATCTCCGCCCAACCCCAAATACCTACGACTTCTCAAAGGGCATCAGAGCCCCTGATCCTCAAGCCCACAGATCTGTCCCCTCAGCCCCTATGATGGCTACGGCTCCTTATATCACTGGGATGTACAGGGAGTTGTCAACTTCAATTCTTATAAAATAAATGACCACTAGGTCTTAGCCCTCTGACCCTCCAGACCTTACCATCTGCCCTGATGTTATACTCTTCCTGCCTGTTGCTACTTTTTAAGGACTGGAAGTCCTTCCACCCGGAGCTGAACTTCCTTTATGTTTTACCTTTACCAATTAAAATGTAAGTTCATTGAGAGCAGGAACTATCTAGCCTTTGTCTTTTTATAACCGGGACAGGGTTTTGGAACATTTGGCCCACTACTTGGTGCATAATAAGCAATTAATTAATACTTTTGTTCATTAATTATGCTCATTCATAGATCACACCAAATCTAAGGCACTGGCATCAAGCATTCTCCTCTCTTCTTCTTTATGAAGATGGGGCAGAAAAAAAGAGAAGTATAACAGAAAGTAACAGAGGGAAGCACACAAGCAACAATCATCACTCACCTATGAAATAGAAAAGTATGGAAAAATAGATTAGGATGATAATTTGTTTACAAGAAACACACTTAAAACAGAAAGATTCCCATAGAGTCCAAATAAGTATCTGGAGCAAAATCTATTATGTTTCAGATTTTTTTTCAAAAAAATCCTGCATCAGACACTTGACAGTTACTAGCTGTGTGACCCTGGGCAAGTCACTCTTTGTGAGGCATATAAATCTCACAAAGAGGGGGCAGCTAGGTGGTGCAGTGGATAAAGCACTGGCCTTGGATTCAGGAGTAACTGAGTTCAAATCCAGCCTCAGACACTTGATAGTCACTAGCTGTGTGACCCTGGGCAAGTCACTTAACCCTCATTGCCCCTCCAGAAAAAAAAATAAGAAATCTCACAAAGAAATGCTGAAAAGCATCACACTAAACAATACTAGACAATGAAGCAATAAAATTATATTCAATAAACAACTGATAAATAAAAAATTAAATTAGAATATAAATAACTTAATTCTAAAAAATAACTGGGTGATAAAACAAGTTATAGAAACAATATATAATTTCACTGAAGATGACAATAATGAGAAAATATAGCAACATTTTTGGGATGAAATCAAAGCAATTCTTAGAAAAAATGCATATGTTTTTCTTTCATCAATAAAATGGATATATTGGGTATGCAACTAAAAAAACCTAGAAAACAACAAATTTAAACCCCTCAATTAAACACCAAAATAAAAATGTTAAAACTTGAAGATGACATTGACAATGTGAAAACAAAACAAAATTATTCAATTAATAGATAAAACTAGGAACTTTTAGGGGGAAATCAGTAAAATAAAGCATTACCTAACTTGATTTTTAAAAGAACCAAATTACCAATATCAAAAGTGAAAAGATAAGTTCACAACCAATGAAGAAATAAAAGAACTTATCAGAAACTATTTTGATAAATTACATGCCAATAAAAATGACAATCCAAATGAATAAAAAAATTACAAAAATATAAAATGCCCAGAATAACAGACCAAGAAAATTATGGATTAAACCAAAATTCAAACAAAGAAATTAAACAAGTCATAGATGAACTCCTAAACAAAAAAATATTCTGTTACTAAATGAATTTTAAATGAATTCTATCAAACATTTATCTAAAAAAGAATTAATCCCACTATTACATGAAACGTTTAAGGAAAAAAAGAAAAAGGAGCCCTACCAAATTCCCTGAATGATCTAAATATAGTCTTGATACCCAAAGTAGGGAGAGTAAAAACAGATGATGAAAACTATTGACCAATATCCCTAATGAATATCAATGCAAAAATTTTAAATAAAATGATAGCAAAGCAATTACAAAACATATCACAAAAACTATACACTGTGATCAGACTTGATTTCTACTAAGAATATAGAGTTAGTTCAATATTTTAGAAGCTATAAACATAATTGATCATATTAATAAGAAAAACCAACAAAAATAATGATCGTCATTAAATGTAGAAAAAGCTTCTGACAAGATACAACATCCATTCCTGTTAAAAATAAAACACCAGAAAACATAGGATTAAAGAGATTTTTTATTGATAGGATAAATAGTATCTAAAATAAAAAGCTGGCAATATCAATAATGAGGATAAACTAGATGTCTTTTTAATATGATCAGGGGTGAAAACAAAGATATCCATTATCCTTATTACTATTCAATATAGTACTGGGAATGCTAGTTATAGTGATTTTTTAAAAAAAAGAAACTGAGAACATAAACAAAAAATTATTACTTTTTGCTGATATGATGAGACCCTAGAGAGTCAACTAAAAAGATAAATGAAATAATGAACAATTGTAACAAACATGTAGGACATAAAATAAACCCATACAAATCCTCAGCATTTCTATGTATTACCAACAAAAATTCAGTGTGAAAAGTTAGAATTACACTTAAGATAACTATAGAAAATATAAATAACTACAGAAAACATAAAATACTTGGGAATCTTTCAAGTCACACAAAGGAACTATATCAAAACAACTATAAAATTATCTTTACAAAAATAAAGACAGATCTGAATAACTGAAGAAATCAACTGCTCATGACTAGGTTGGGCCAATATAATAAAAACAGCAATACTACCTCAACAGATTTATTTACTCAGTATCATACCAGTCAAACTTTACAGAACAGGGAAAACAGTAAAATAAAAAAAAATTTATTTGGAGGAACAAAAGATTAAGAATCTCAAATGAAATCATTTTTAGAATGGGAAGAAAAAGGGCCCAGCAGTTCCAGATCTCAAACTGTATGACAAAGCAATAATTACCAAAACAATTTGATATTGATTAAGAAATAGAGAAATTGGTCAGTAAAACAGATTAGGTACACAATATACAGAAGTAAATGGACACAGTAGCCTACTAACTACAGGGGCAAGAACTCATTATTCAATAAATACTATTATGGAAACTATAAAATAGTCTGGCAGAAACTAGATATAGACTAACAGCTCACAGTATATAATAAGCTAAGTTCAAATAGGTACATGATTTATGTATAAAGGGTGCCATCATATACAAATAAAAGGAATAAGGAAGAAATGACTTCTCAAATCTAGAATGGGGAAGAGTTCATGACCAAACAAGAGATAGAGAGGAATACAGGAAAGAAAAAATGGACAACACTGATTACATAAAATTTAAACACTTATGCAAAAAAAAAGCAGCTAAAATTTTAAAAAAGGAAGTACATGGGGAAAAAATCTTTGTAGTAAGTGACCTAACCCTCACTGCCCCACCTAAATAAACAAACAAACAAACAAACAAATAAATAAATAAATAAACAAATAAATAAATGAATGAATGAATGAATGAATGAATGAATGAATAAATGAATAAATGAACAAACGCTATTCCTAATTCATTAATTGTCAAAAGACATGAGCAGGCAGTTTTCAGAGGAAGAAATTCAAAGTATCAACAGTCATATAAAAATGCTCTAAATCACTAATAATTAGAGAAATACAAATAAAAACAATTCTGAAGTACCACTTCACACTCCTCAGATTGGCAAAGTTGACAAAAAAAAAAAGGAAAAATTATCAATGCTGGAGAAGCTTTGGGAAAGCATGTACATTTATGCTCTATTAGTGAAGCTATGAACTAATCCAGTCATTCTAGAAAGCAATTTGAAACTATGCCCAAAAAACTATTAAACTGTGTATACTCTTTTACCCACCCAGTGACTGTGATATCTTTTTTCTTCTTGAGTTGAATGGATGACAATTTCAAGTAACATTATTTATAAAACTCAAGATGCTAAGAAAAGTAATCATGTATTTAGGACACCAAATATAGCAACATTCATATTTGTCTTCCTAGAGATCTTTTGCAGAGCAATTTACAAGTTAAATGCCTTCTCTCTTCCTTATTTAACTTTTAAAATTAATTTCAACAATAACTATAGGGGCAGCTAGGTGGCACAGTGGATAAAGTACAGGCCTTGGATTCAGGAAGACCTGAGTTCAAATCCAGCCTCAGACACTTGGCACGTACTAGCTGTGTGACCCTGGGCAAGTCCCTTAACCCTCATTGCCCTGCCCCCCCCCCAAAAAAAAGTATAGATAAGATATAGGATCAAGCTGTTTTTTTAAAAGCTAAAAGTATTTAAGATGACAATTTCCCCAAATTTTTGTAGCAATAAAAATCAGTTATAAGTAAGTGTGAGGTGTTATTAATAAGTCCTAGGAATGAAAGGGTTGTGAAAACTGCTATGAGTAAAGAATAGCTGCATAGTGACACAGAAACCCATTATTAGTGGGGGAAGGGGAAGCTGATAGATGCTTCTGGAGAGACCCTAAATCAGTAATGTGTGGCTATTCTCTTTCTATGAGCTCTTTAATGTGGTGATACCATTAATTTTCTTATAAAACTTCCTATGAAAATCTAAAACTTTTATAAATACAAAGCACTGATAAGACTCAAATTAAATTCAGTGCATTAATATAAAAACTAATTCAGTTGCTACAAGACTATATCACTTTAATTATGTAACATCACCAATTTTTATGAGAGGAAAATGCTTTAAGATCTTGGCCAAAACAATTAATTAAAATTAATTAAAATCGATTAAAAACCAGATTTTTCTGCAACCTTTTATACATGAAATAAGTGAATTTAAAAGAACTCCTAAGAAAAACATTCAATTAGCTTCTGTAGATGATAGTGAATACAAATGAATTGTAAAAGAAATTCAATGGATAAAAAAATAACAAAATTTACACAAACCAAATCTAGAAATAAAAATCCAGAAGAAAAACCCTAAGTGAAAACCAAATTCAGCTTTTATGAGAGAGAGAAGAGCTTTTTTTCCACAGATAACTAGGGCTTATGAGACCTTTTGAGAAAATTG
Source organism: Dromiciops gliroides (assembly GCF_019393635.1). Taxonomy (NCBI): domain Eukaryota; kingdom Metazoa; phylum Chordata; class Mammalia; order Microbiotheria; family Microbiotheriidae; genus Dromiciops; species Dromiciops gliroides. The sequence goes on along the minus strand of NC_057861.1, from coordinate 505,732,494 downwards.
TTAAACTAGTCAGAATTAAGTGAGCTACAGTTTCAGCTATTTGTGAAGGACAATGTAAAGAAGATAAAATAGATTATAAACTTAAATCAAATTTTATTGAATTTTTATCTTTTTCTATGTAGCCTTTTCCACACAATGGTGTAGATAAAAAGAAGCATCTACCTGTACTGATTCAAGGCTAAAATGGAAAATTTTATACCAGAAAACTTCAATATTTCTAGCTTAAACATTGGTTGGATACTGGAGAATATGCTTAATTAAATTATGTAAATTAATAAATATATAAATTCCTTTTAAAAAGTGTTAACAATGCAAGAGCAAAGTGTTGAACAGATTCTTGTCATCCCTAATTTCTTCTAAAACTTCATTCAAATGCAAAGGCCACCTCCTTTACAGGGCCTTTCCCAGTACCCCAAACTGCAAGTTCCTTACCTACTAAGGTTATATTCCATCAGAGTCAGAGAGGTGGTACAGTGGATGTGGAAACACAGAGGTAAGGAGCAAGATAATTCTAGGCATGGAAGATAGTCTGGACAGATATGCAGAGATGTGAGATGGAGTGTCATTTACAAGGAACAGCAAATAGGCCAATGTGGCTGGATTGTAAAGTGTGTAGAGAAAAGTATGAAAAGACTGGAAAGGTAAGGTGCTAATTTGTGAAGGGCCTTAAATACCAAAGGACTTCATATCTGATCCTGAAGCAATAGGAGTTTATGAAGGAGGTTTTGTCTCTTTACAAAAAATCACTGTGGGGAGGATGTGGGGAGAAATGTGAGAATTGGAATACTGCCCCTGCTGGAGAGATACTGTGGGGAAGCCCCAGCCATGACAAAAAGCCTAGTGAGGACAAGTCAGGTGGTCTTCAGGGTCCGGAAATTGTCTCTGTGGAGCCGCCTGTTAGTTCTGTCAATCAGGCCTGCCAGCCAATTAGCTTGGGGCTGTGTGTGTGGATGGCCCTGTTCCCTGTGGGAGAGGGGACTTTTAGGAGAAAGCCAGGGAGGAGAACTCTCACTTTGGTACGAGAGAGAGAGAGAGAGAGAGAGAGAGAGAGAGAGAGAGAGAGAGAGAGACTGTGCAACTGGTTCTCTTTGGAACTGCTGATTCCTGGTGGTGGTGAGTTTGCGGGCTGTATTTTTTTTCCTTCTTGTATTCCCTTTTTCATTGTCCCTAGCTTTATTAACCTCACTTGTGTCTTAAATTTGTTCCCATTAATAAACCCTGTTTTGCTTATTGAAAAGAGGCTGTTAATCTCCTTTCTTACCCCAATATTACAGCGAGCTGTCCGATTAACCCTCCCCATACTAAATTTGGCCCTTACAGTATGAACACCAATTAGCTGATTGCAATAGTCCTGATGACAGTAGTGATTGCCTGTGTGAGTGGAGATAAATGAATATAAGAGACATGTTTGAAAGGTAGAAATGACAAGAGTAGGTAATGATAAGAAATGTGGGGTCAAGAAAAGTAAAGAGTCAAAGACAACACCAAAGTTTTAAATAAGTTACTGGGAAGATGGTGGTGCTCTCAACAGTAATATGTACACTGGGAAGAGAGGAGGTTTGGAGAAGAAAGATAATGAATTCTGCTTTGGATGTTGAGTTTGAGATGCCTACAGGACAGCCAGTTCAAAATGTCTAATAGGTAAGTGTTGATGTGGAATTGGATCTTATAAGAGAGACTAAGACTAGATATATAGACTTGGGAATCATTGAATAGAGATGATAATTGAACTCATGGGAACTGATGAGTTCAGAAAGCCAGAGTTTAGAGTGAAAAGAGAAAAGAGCCTAGAACAGAGCCTTGGGAGACATTTATAGTTAAGTGTATATAACATGGCAGAGCAAAAGAGACTGAGTAGTATGAGATATGCAGGCTACCAAAATGATATTCTATAGGAGGCCAGAACTTTCCAGTCACACAACTAAAAGGTACAGAAGATTTCAAAGTGGTTCTTATATTTTAAAAAAAGCATTTGATTCAGTAGAACAAAATGTAGTCTCTTCCAACAAGTTATATCCTGTGCATATTACAAGATCATATAAAATTACTTGACATATGTAACAAGAATAATTTTGTCCAATGATCTTCTGATTATGAATGTCAAATCAGCTTAAAACAGGGTGATAGTGGCTCACTAAATGATAAAACCATTATCATAAAGGATGTTAAGTATAGAGAACAAATAGAAGACTGACTGAGGGGTGAGGGTCTCCACATACTCCTATTTGCCAATGGCATTCTACTGACTGCCTCAAGCCCTTGAAGATTGCAGAGGCTCCTATAGGAGATTCACAACCACTTGAAAAAGATCAGTCTTACTATCCAAATAGGTAAAACCAAGTAGATAATAAATACTTATTGTCTAGACCGAGATATTCCCTTGAATAGAAAGTCCATCAAGCTAGTTAGTCTGAGTGTTTATGTATACACTGTCTCTCCCTTTTCTCATCTCTCTCTCTCTCTCTCTCTCTCTCTCTCTCTCTCTCACACACACACACACACACACACACACACACACACACACAGCAGAGAATTAAAAACTAGGGAGAAAGCAAGCTGGATTTCATTAAGGAAACTGCTTTTAATGACTGAATTCCCTGAAATAAAAACCCATCTTTGTTGATACTAATATTGTTTTTAAAGATGATCACAATTAAAATAACTATCAATAAAACAAATAAATCAACACATAATTCAACTCAACAAGTATGTATTAAGCACCTACTATGTGAAGGACTCATGACAGGTGGCATGGATACAAAGACAAAAACAAAACAGTATCTCCCCTGAAGAGCAGGCTGAGGTGGGGTGGGAGGAGGGGAATGAGGGGAGAGGGAACAGATTAATATAAATATTCTCATAGTTAAGATTATAATCTGGAAGCTTGTGATGGAAGGACAAGACAGGAGGGGACAGAAAGCAGACAGACCTTTTAGGAACTATTGCCAAAGTGAGAATTAAGGAGCTGTGTGAATACAGAAAAGGGAACAGACAGGAGTTATTACTGCAGTAGAATCAAAAAGAATTGGAAATGATTAAATGGGGCTGGCAAGGTAGGGGGAGAGGAGGTTAGGGAAGAGTCAAGGATTAACTTGGAGGATGCAAACCTGAGTGACCGCCTGGCACACAGTAGGCACTTACTAAATGTGTATTGGATTGGACCAACTAGATGGGGAAAAGAAAGGGTAAAAAATATCTAGCAAAGTACAAGAGATAAAAGTCTGATGAGTAAGAGTACAATATCACAGAAGACAAGGACAGAGAGAGTAATAATGAGGCAATCAAAAGCTTCGAATACTTCAAAGATGCCAAAGGCACTGAGGGTCAGAAAAAGAACACTGGATATGGTATTAGAAGGAAACCGGTGACTTTTAAGAGGGAAAGATTTCACTATAATGGTGGGGATGGAAACTAGATTGCAAAGAGCTGAAGAATGAAGGCACAGAGGCAATAGTTTTAAAGGGCTCTTTCTAGATGTAAAATAATCAAAGAAAGGTGTGAAGTGGGATGACAAAAAATCTGATTATAAATTTTCTAAATGTTTCCCCTAGAAATCTGAGATAAGGTAAATCAACTTAAAATATGCATTTATTAACCACTTGCCAGATGGGCACTGTGCTAAGTGCTAGGAACACAACGATCAAACAAACAAAAATAACCATTGCTTGCCTTCAAGAAGCTTATACACTGGGGAGGCTAGGTGGCGCAGTGGATAAAGCACCGGCCCTGGATTCAGGAGTACCTGAGTTCAAATCCAGCCTCAGACACTTGACACTTACTAGCTGTGTGACCCTGGGCAAGTCACTTAACCCCCACTGCCCCGCAAAAATAAAAAAGAAGAAGAAGAAGCTTATACACTTATATTTTAATTCCCTGAAAATTTACATTTGTTTCTTAGTATTATATATATATTTAAAGTTTTAGAGTAGTTCAGTTAACAGTTTAATTTATTAAGTATCAGACTTTATAGTTTTATCAAGAACTAAAACCAACAAGATTTATCTTCTTTCACTTCGCTGCATATGATACTTTTCAAAATCTATCAACATACAATTTTATTTGTAACTGACACTAATAACATGAACCATTTTAATTTTAGTTAAGAACTAGTAACATTTACAATTTACATTTTCCTCTTGCTTTTTCAGTTTTCAACTCCAGTACAGCTACTTTATTTCAAGTTATAATTAAATAAGTTTCACTACTAGTTGTAAAAATCAGCAACTGTGAAAAAGTGTTTGGCCTTTTTACATTGAAATTGTTTAGTTCTTTTGATCCATTTAATTAAAAGTAACTAATGACTATGTTGTACACTATAAAAACATCTGGAGCTTATGACAAAGGGGGATGAGGGTTATAACTGCCAATAAATTGCTCAAAAATACATACAGTTGGATAATGTAATTTTAGATTGCTGCAGTTACCGGCTTTCAGTTAATTAAAAAATAAGAATCATTTAATTTTAGAGAAGGGACATCAGAGGCCATCCAGTACAAGCCATATCCAAAAGGAATCCCTACTGTAATATACCAGACAAGTAGGCATTCGACTTCTGCTTGAAGACCTGCACAAAGGGCAGCCCATCGACTCTAGAAGCAGTCCATTCACTTTTGTCCAATTCTATATGTTGTAAGGTTTTCCTGATATCAAGTCTAAACCTCCCCCTCTACTCCTGGTTCTGAACACTGGAGGCAATCAGAATAAGGATAATCCCTCTTTCACATGATAGGCCTTCAAATATTTAAACACGGATAACCCATCTGCCCCAAATCTTCCCTTCTCCAGACTAAAAATTTCCAGTTTTTTCCAGCTATCCACATGATAGGAACCAGGGCCATTTGGCATCCTCACTACTCACCTCTGGATACTTTCTAGTTTATCAATGCCCTTCTTAAACTCTTATGACCAGAAATGAACACAATAAAGCAAGGGGATCTGACTGGGGCAGACTCTGTTTTCTAATGTGTTAGCTCTCCTTTCCCTGGAGATTTGTATCATTTACAAATTAGATCAACACAGTGTATATCTCGTTATCCCAGTCATTGAAATAAATGACTTAAATAGCATAAGGCCAAGCACAGATGCCTGGGATATGACCCTATATCTCCTGCCAAGGTGACTTGGAACAATTCATTAACAACTACTTTTTTCTTTAAATAAACATTTTTATTTAAAGTTTTGAGTTCCAAATTCTATCCCTCCTTCCCTCCCTCCTTTCCCCCCTACAAAAGCAATAATCAATCAGATATAGGTTATACATTTGCAATTATGTAAAACATTACCATATTAGTCATTAACAACTTATTTTTTAAATCCAGTCATTCAAACAATTTTAAATTCATCTAAGTGGTCTCACCTAGTTTATATCTCTTCATCTTTTCAAAAGAACAGTATGAGATACTTTATCAAATGATTTTCTAAAATCTGCATAAACTCTATTGAATGTAAGAAAATAACATTTGGGGCAGCTAGATGGCACAGTGGATGGAGCACTGGCCCTGGATTCGGAAGAACCTGAGTTCAAAGCCGGTCTCAGACACTTGACACTTACTAGCTATGTGACCCTGGGCAAGTCACTTAACCCCAACTGCCTCACCAAAAAAAGAAAGAAAGAAAGAAAGAAAGAAAGAAAGAAAGAAAGAAAGAAAGAAAGAAAGAAAGAAAGAAAGAAAGAAAGAAAGAAAGAAAGAAAGAAAGAAAGAAAGAAAGAAAGAAAGAAAGAAAGAAAGAAAGAAAGAAAGAAAGAAAGAAAGAAAGAAGGAAGGAAGGAAGGAAGGAAGGAAGGAAGGAAGGAAGGAAGGAAGGAAGGAAGGAAGGAAGGAAGGAAGGAAGGAAGGAAGGAAGGAAGGAAGGAAGGAAGGAAGGAAGGAAAGAAAGAAAGAAAGAAAGAAAGAAAGAAAGAAAGAAAGAAAGAAAGAAAGAAAGAAAGAAAGAAAGAAAGAAAGGAAGGAACGAAGGAAGGAACGAAGGAACGAAGGAAGGAAGGAAGAAAGAAAGGAACGAAGGAAGGAAGGAAGGAAGGAAGGAAGGAAGGAAGGAAGGAAGGAAGGAAGAAAATAACATTTATCTAGCATGACTTGCACTTGATGAAACCTTTCTGGCTCCTTGTAATCAACACTTAGATATTCACTAACAATTTCTTTAATGATCCATTCTAATTTTTCCTGGAATTGAAATTAAGCTCCTTAGTCTATAATTTGTAGACTTTTTTTTAAAAATCAGGACAATCTTTGAAAAGGTGGACAATACTTTTCCTTTCCCAGTCCTATGATACCTCTACCATTTTCCATCTTGCATATATTACTGCTAGTGGCTCAGCATTCATCTTCTGGTTTTTTCAGTATTCAAGGATGTAATTCTTCTGGGTCAGTTCATATAAATTCACCAAGAGTAACTAGGTGCTATTTTTCTATCTCCTTAGTTATCTTGCCTATCAACCTCCTTTCCCCTATTTGCCACTTTTGTTGTCAATGAACGTATAAGGTCATTCAGAATAAAAAATAGCAGAATAAAAATAAAGCAGTTTCACCTTCTTTCTGTGGTCACCATCTTCTCATCCATTAAAGGTGGTATCACTATCCTTTCTTTCATCCCTTTCTTTTTCCCCCAAGAGAGATAGAAACACTCCATTTTACTGTTCTTAGGTTCTTTCACTAGCCTCTAATTTAGCACTTTTTAACATCTTTGGAAATACCATACCAAACTTTTAATATCTATTCTCTTTTACCCACCTTTTCTCCTACCTTTAGTACACATCCTTAAAATGTCCACACTGATTGGGGGGGGGGGGGTTCAATGGACATTCACATTGGTCTTTTCAGACAGTTCTCATTTTTTTCCTCATCTGATTGTGTCTTCAGAATTTTATTACAGAGAACTTTCCATCCTTCCTGGACTAATTTCCTCTGGAGAATTTTAGAGCTTGAGAACCTGCCTATCCCTGTCCCTCTAAAGCCTTTGAAATATACTTTTCCAAAATCTAGAGTTCATGTCAGAATATGCCAAGCATTTCTCTCCTTCATCACAAATTCTAGGAGTAAATGGTTACTTCCTCCCAAGGTTTTATTATGTCTACCCCAGCAAACAGTTCCTCCTTGCTAGTAAGAAATATATCTAATATAAAAATTTTCCAGGTTGATTCTCCCACCTTTCAAAGGATGAAATTATGATTATGGAAAATCAGGAAATTATTAGTAGCCCTGCTTTTGGCAGAAAACTCCAGCAGATGCTGAGGTAATTGAAACCTGCCATCATTGCCTCTGTTCTCTGTTTTCTGACTTGCCTACCTATTTCCTTTCTCTGTCCAGGTGGTATGTAGTGTACTCATGCCAATGACAAAATCACTTTTGTTTGTCCCTCTACTGATCTTTATCCTAATGTTCTCTACCATATTTCTCCTTTTTGGCTCCTAGATTACCTGATATAAGTATGCCTTATTAGTATATCATGCTACTTATGCACTTAGTATAACTAGTTACTTTTGAATAAAGTACACCAAGCCAGAGCAACATTCTAATAATAGATTTCATCCCACCAAGTTATGAATACTTATGAGGTCAAATTTGCATTAAGAACTCTATCTAATTAGTCTTGTTTGGTGTTTAAACTTTGGGTATTTGTGTTTAGACATTTCAGCCCACTGATATTTACTACTATTAGAAAATGTTCTTTTGTCTGACAAGACAAAAAAAGTTTAATTTCAAATAATTAAAGCTACCTAATTATTTGGAGTCTAAGAAAAGAGGTAATGACCCAATGCAAAATTTATTTTACAAGTAAACCTCTTTAATACAGAAATACAGATTAGGGTTGGATATAGATTTAGGAATCCTTAATGTATAGATGATAATGAAACATATGGGAACTAATGGGTTCCCATTCGGTAATCAGGGAAGAGTTCTGGGGAACATCCAAGCTTAGGGGGTAAGAAGGGAATAGCAACAGCAAAATAGACCAAGAAGGAATCAAATAGGTAAGAGAAAAAAGTAGAGAGAAAGAACAGGAGAAATTAAAGGAGGAGACAGTCTAGGAGGAGATGGTCAAATGCAGAAGGGTTAAAAAAAAAAGGCACTTATCATTAAGAGATCATTGATATTCTTTGAGAGAACAGTGTCATTAGAGTGGTAAGAGCACAACTCAAAAGACTTTGAGGTTGTGAGAAGTAAAAAACATGGAGGGACAAAGTATGGACAGCTCTTTCCAGGAATTTGACAGTCAAAGGCCAGAAAGATGTAGGAAGAGAGTTGGAGGGCACAGTTGGGATCTGTTTTGTTTTAAAGGATAAGGGAAAGCAGAATATGTTTGAAGGCAGTGGGAAAGTAGCTAGTAAAAAGGGAGTGAAAATAAGTGAATGGAAGAAAAGCATCTACTAAGTACCTACTATTTGCCAGTCATTGTGCTGAGTGATGGGCATACAGATGCAAAAATAAGATAGCCCCTGCTCCCAAGGAGTTTATGTTCTTATAGAGTAGAGACAACCCAAGGCAGATGGCAAAATGGGATTATAAAAGATGGTGTCTAGTGTGGGGCCAGCCAGTTGGACCTACTAGGCTAGGCAAGTTTGCATTCATTCAGGTACTAGTCAAAGCAATTCAGCCCTGGGACACTAATTCCAAAACGTAGTGGATTATTTTTGTTTTTGCCTGTGTAGATGACGTGACAAGGAGGAAATAAGGGAAGCCCTCTGGAGGAGATTTGAAACATGAGAGAGAAAGAATGATCAGTTGAGAAATCACTCAAACAACACAGGAAGAAATGAGAACAAGTAGTTTTAGCCTTTGCAAGACAATATAATGACCTTTTGAGATGTGGAATAGGAATGGTATGTGGGTGTGTAGTATAGAAAGAGTGTTGGATTTATAGAAGGAATCATTTATTAAGTGAATATAGAGTACATGTAAGAGAGTAAGGCATAATAAGGCTGGAAAGGCAACCTGAAGCCAGGTTGTGATGGCCAAGTTTAAATGCCAAAGGTGTTTTTATTGGATCCCAGAGGTAATAGGGAACTACTAAAGTTTTTTTGAGCAGGATCCACACCAGAGGGACCACTACCTCCCTTCAGAGCTAAGTACAGACAACTGAGGACACTAAAGAAGATACATTACCATCTGCTTTGACATTAGAGGTCCTCTGGGCCTTTCCATCTAACTTTCAGCTAAAACTCATTTATGCGTTATCTCCTTCTATTATTGGGGTTGTTAAATGAGATCCATGAACTTGGCTTTTTAAAGAAAATTTCTGATAACTGTATTTTGAAATAATTGGCTTTGTTTATAATTTTATGAATTGTATTTTGTTTTTGTTTTTTGGGTTTTTTTTTTAAGTGAGGCAATTGGGGTTAAGTGACTTGCCCAAGGTCACACAGCTAGTAAGTGTTAGGTGTCTGAGGCCAGATTCGAACTCAGGTACTCCTGATTCCAGGGCCAGTGCTCTACCTACTGCGCCACCTAGCTGCCCCATGAATTGTATTTTGAACATTTATAAACACTATTCCAAGGAGTCCAGAGACTTCACCAGATTGCTAGTGAGGTCCATGAGTCCCAAAAGGTTAAGAATCCCTACCCTATTAGAATGGGAACTCCATTAGAGCAAGGATGCTCTGGTTTTTCTATTTGTATGTTGCAGCACTTTGCACATAATCAGTAATAATGCTTTTTAAATATTCATTCATTCATTCATGACTAATTGCTTAAAAAAAATCACCTTAGCACATGTGTAGAAGACGAACTGAAGATAAGAGTACTTGAGAAAGGGAGATCCTGGATCCACTATTTACCACCTTTATTCATTCAGGCAAGTCACTCCATCTCTTTAGGCCTCAGTTTCCTCCTCATCTATAAAATGAGGGGTTGGATTAAATGGTTTCTAAGGGTTCTAAATCCTAAGATCTATGAAATGGCAGTGTTCAAGGAAGATGACCTTAATTTTCTGAAAAATGTAGAAACTGTGGTACATCAGCTGAGGGTTGGAGTTAGGGATGGTTTTGGAGGTGGCAATGAGAGAGAGCAGTAGTTTGGAATATCCACTTTTAAAAAGGTGAAAGGCGGGGCAGCTAGGTGGCACAGTGGATAAAGCACTGGCCTTGGATTCAGGAGGACCTGAGTTCAAATCCAGCCTCAGACACTTGACACTAGCTGTGTGACCCTGGGCAAGTCACTTAACCCTAATTGCCCCACCAAAAAAATAAAATTTTTTAAATGTGAAAAGCTGGTTGAGAACAACATGTGGAAGAAGATAGTCAAAACAGAGAGGAAATTGAAAAAAGGAGTTCTTAAATAAATTGCAGGTTGGAATAGTGTTAATTCATAAAACTTCTGTAAACTGGTAATGGATACAGAACTGGCTTTGTAGCCAGAAAGACATAGTTTCAAGTTCCATCTCTGACACATAGTGGCTAGGTATTTTTTTTTCATTGTTATCCTTGTTTGCTGATGCTTTTCAAGTTAACAATAATAAAATGTAAAATTACAAAAAATAAAATGATATGGAGGCTGGAATCAAAGTTAAAAACTATTTTTACAAAGTAAATATTCTTTAGGAGAGATTATTTCTTCATGACTATCTGCAAGTCCAATGTATTGTTGATATTCCTGATTCTCAATGGAAACTACATTTAATTCCTTAAGGTAGTCAGGATATTTCTCTCCGATTCAGAAATCTGCCTGAGAGGTTTGTTTCTAGCAACAGATTCAGCACAGTTATGCTTAACATTCATGGCTAAAATCTTAATTTTAATCTAATTTTATTTTACAAGTAATTTTTTAAAAAGAAAATCCCAGCAGCAGCTAGGTGACACAGTGGATAAAGCACTGGCCCTGGATTCAGGAGGACCTGAGATCAAATCCAACATCAAACAGTTGGCACTTACTAGCTGTGTGACCCTGGGAAAGTCACTTAATCCTCATTGCTTTACCAAAAAAAAAAAAAGAAAATCCCACAAATATTCTCCCTTTATTATCCACATGTACATCTAATCATGAGAGAACTTGAGACTACTGCTTCTAGACTGTGAGAAATATCCCCTTTGACCCAGAGACACAACTGTTATGCACAGTGGAGAGAATGAGAGAAGGCTGATGGGCAATAATGTCAAAAAAGTACATCAGTAAATCAATGTAAAAGTTTTTGTTTTGTTTTTTTGAAAAAATATTCAACTCTGTTCCTTAAAAGCTTATACATTTTGGACATCAAGAAACTCCAGCATGGGGGAAAATTTTAGCAGTTAAAAATACTTTAATGACTTTCCATGAAAGACTTATGAGTGCCTTATTTCATCCCAGCATCAAACCTGAACTAACAGAATGTCTGCCTGAGTCAAGCCCACGTCTGAAATGTGGTAACCCTCATGAATATTAAAGAAAAAAACCCTATATTTCAAATAAACTTGACATTTATATTGGATCTGTTTTTAAATTTTGTTTTTCACAAGGCAAGACCAATACTATTTAGTGTACTGAAAAGGAGAACAAGAAGGATGCCTATTGGGATAAAATATATATGAATCTCTTCCAATAGGTCAGCAAATAATAGGATGTTACATTTTTTGTGAAAATAGCATGTTGGTGTCACTAAACATTCAAGAACACCAGGTGCCACTGTAGGCAACATTGTGAATTAAACTTTAATGAGCTTTTCCACTTCTATAATTATGAGAGAAGTTACAGATAATTGTTTCACAGTATTAGAAAAATGTAATAGTTCATAGCAAAAGGTGAGATTAATTTTCTATGGAAAATCTGTTGGCTTTTATTTCTTTTTAAATTTTTCTTAAATATGTTAGAAGTCACTCAAGTTTAATAATTTTCATTTCTCAGGTGAATGAAAAGCTTTTAAATTTTAGTGCTTTTGTCAGTTGAGGTTTTAAACTGACCAGATGTCATGACTCTCTATGATATTTATGTATCATGAACTAAAAAGGAAAAGCTTCATTTTAGGAAGCCTTTTTATTACTGTCTGGTTTAAAAGCACCTAACAGAGATGGCAAGTTTAATCATGCACCTTTAACTACCAAATTCACAAAACAAACAGAAGGTTTAGCATGGGAGGTAGAGAGAGATCAGGCAATATCCTCTAGCAACTCTCCTAGTAAAACAGCATGTGGTGACGAAAATTGCTATGGGAACATGGGAGCTCATCAGGAAAATCTAGTTCTAGGTGAATGTATTTATTCTTTAACATCTTATACCTCCATAACAAACAGAAGGCATTTAAGCAGATGTCCATAATCAGTACGATAAAATGTTAATGGAGACCAGGCACATGTTAAATTGTGAAGCTTGGCATAACTTAACTCTTACTATGAATAAACAGATCTCTTTGTAGAATATTTCATATGATTCTAACACATACTATAATTTCAAATGAATAAGAGGGAAGGCAAGTAAGGGAATAAACAAAAGATGAATTTGTGTTCTGGTTACTCTTCTGTCAATCCTGTTAGATTTTAATGGGGGGAAAAAACAACAGTGTTAAACTCTTCCTCCCTCAAATGCCAGCTGAGGGTCATGATTTTTTCCTATTCCATTCAAGATATTCAAGTACCAAAACTGAAAGGAAAAATGAAGGAAAGAAGATGCTCCCAAAAGATGCTGGATCTGAAGTCATAAAAGAGCCCACCTGATGTAAGTCCTATTCTAGTATGTTCTGTGAAGCCTATCCATTTTAGGTTTTGGAAAAAAAATATTTTTATTCAGTAGAAAAAGCCTGAGTTCTGTTACTAAGCAGCTGTGTGACTCTGGCCAAGTAACTGTATATTTCTAGACCAGTTTTCTCATCTGTAAAATGGTTGAGAAATCATTTCTAAGGCCCTGTCTAGATACAACATTAGATCTCCCATTCTGAACCCATTTCTGAATTTACTACTTTTATTTTTAACAAGTAAAAGGCATATCCATTGTACTTCACGAAATCTTCCAAATCCACTGTACTTATAAAACAAATCTTTTACATTAGCTTTTCCATATTTATTCTGTGGTTATTTTAAAGAAGGCATTGTTTATAATAAAGTTTTTCTATCACTACCTTTAATAATTTTTCTTTTGCCATTAAATATTTATAACATATGCAATTAGGGCATTTGGCAATTTTAAGAAAGCATGTTTCCTATAAGGTCCTTTATACAATTTAAAACAGATGGTAACCATAGTCATCTTCTCATTTCTGATGCTAAAGGGAAGTCAGAATGCCAAATTTATGACATTAGTTATTTCCATGGCAACATACTGATGAAAAATACAAGATCAAGATTTCTTTATAAGATCAATGAAAAGGAGAGAGTAGACAATAAAGGTGAATTTACCCTTTAAAAGCATGCCACCTCGAATAACAGTGAGGGGAAACAGTAAAGGGAAAATAAAAATGTAGTAAGGAATTAAACTTTCTTTTTGGTTTCAACTATTCTCTCAAGTTGTGGTTAATATGAAAGTATTAAATCCTAAACCCAAAGTCACACAGGTAGTTGGTGACAGAGTTGCTCTTTATTTTAATGATGTAAGCATTTAGAGATGTAAATTTTCCTTTAATTACAGCTCTGGTTACATACCATAAATTTTAGTATTTCTCATTGTTGTTATTCTCTTTAATAAAATAAGTGATTGTTTCTATGATTTGTTCTTTGATCCATTCATTCTTTAGGATTACATTATTTAGCTTCCAATTAGTTTATAATTTATGCTTCCACAGCCTTTTATTAAATGTTATTGTTGTTGCATTATGATCTAAGAAGGATATATTTAATAATTCTGCTTTTCTGCATTTTATTTTGAGGTTTTTATGCCCTAATACACAGTGAATTTTTGTATGCCATGTACCACTGAGAAAAAAGGTATAGTGCTTTTTATTATCATTAAATTTTCTCCAGAGGCCTATCAAATTTATTCTATTCATCTCCTTAATTTCTTTCTGTTTAAAAATGGTTAAAATTATCTAGTAATAAGAGGGAAAAGTCAGGGTCCCCCATTAGTATAGCTTTACTGTCTATTTCTTTTTCTTCCTGTAACTCATTTAGCTTCTTTAAAAATTTGGATGCTATACCACTAGGTGCATATGTGTTTAGTACTGTTATTACTTCACTGTCTATGGTACCTTTTAGCAAGATGGAGTTTCCATCCTATGGGGCAACTTAGTGGTCTAATAGAGCACTGGACTTGGAATCAGTAACACCTGAGTTCAAATCCAGTCTCAGATACTTACTACCCGTGTGACCCTGGGCAAGTCACTTAACCTTGTTTGCCTCAATTTCTTCATCTGTAAAATGATTTGGAGAAGGAAATGGTAAACCACTTTAGTATCTTTGCAAAGACAATCCCAAATGGTGTCATGAAGAGTCAGCTGTGACTGAAATAACTCAACAAGAGAGTTTCCTTCCTAATCCCTTTTCTTCCCAAACAATCCCTTTCAATTGGATCTATTTTTGCTCTGCCTTTGTCTGAGATCATGATTGCTATCCTAGCTTTTTTTTTTTTAACTTCAGCTGAAGCATAACAGATTCTGCTCCAGCCCCTTACTTTTACTCTGTCTGAGAGTCTCTCTCTGCTTCAAATGTGTTTCTTGTAAACATCATAATGTAGAATTCTGGTTTTTTATCCTTTATGCTATATCCACTTCTATTTTCTGGGTGAATTTGTTCCATTCACATTCAGAGTTATGATCTTTAACTGTGTATTTCCCTCCATCCTATTTTTCTTCCATTTATCCTTCTCTATCTCCTTTTACCCTCTCCCTCCTCACAAATATTTTGCTTTTGACCATCACCTCTCCCAATCCTCCCTCTCTTCTATTGGTACCCCCCCCCAAATCTGTTATCTCTTTTCCCTCCTACTTACATATAGGGAAATATAGATTTCTATACCCAACTGGGCATGTATGTTATTCCTTCTTTGAGTCAATTGTGATGAAAATAAGGTTCAAACAAATCTTATCACCACCACCACTACTACCACCACCACCATCCCACCATCTTTCCCCCAACTGTAACAGCTTTGGTGGTTCTTTGTGTAAGATAATTTATCTAATTCTACTTTTCCCTTCCCTCTTCTCCCAGTGCAATCCTCTTTCTCAACCCTTTTGTTTTTTCTTAATATCAATGCACCATAGTCAACTTATACTTGTGCCCTCTATCTATACTCCCTCTAACTGCCATAATAGTGATAAAGTTCTTAAGAGTTACAAGTATCATCTTCCTGTGTATGACTGTAAACCATTTAGCCTTATTGACTCCCTGGTGGTTTTTTTTCTTGTTTACCTTTCTATATTTCTCTTAAATCTTGTATTGAAAGTCAAATATTCTGCTCAGCTCTGGTCTTTTCATCAGGAATGCTCTATTTAATTGAATATTCCTTCCCTTCCCCCCCCCCCGCCCCCTCCCCCAAAGAATTATATTGTTTCTCTGGGCAGTTGAGTTTTGGTTGTCATCCTAGCTCCTTTGCCCTCCAGAATATCACATTCCAAACTCTTTGATTCTTTAATATAGAAGCTGCTAAATCCTGTGTAATCCTGACTGTGGCTTAAAAATATCTGAATTATTTCTTTTTGGCTGCTTGCTGTATTTCCTCCTTGAAGGGAGCTTTGGAATTTGGCTTTAATATTCCTGGGAGTTTTCATTTTGGGATTTCTCTCAGGAGGTGATTAGTGAATTCTTTTGATTTCTATTTTACCCTCTGGTTCTAGGATATCAGTTTTCCTTGATAATTTCTTGAAATACAATGTCCAGGGGCAGCTAGGTGGCACAGTGGATAAAGCGTTGACCCTGGATTCAGAAGGACCTGAGTTTAAAGCCAGCCTCAGACACTTGACACTGGCTGTGTGACCCTAGACAAGTCACTTAACCCCCATTACCCCACCAAAACCAAATAAAAAAAAAGGAGAGAGAAAGCGAGTAAGTGTGGAAATTTATTTTGATTTGGGGACCCTACCTTTGGGCTGAGATTAAAAAGCCTTAGGCCCTCAGGGTCTTTTCTGTGTGAAGGGCTTGTGCCCCTCCCCCTCCGCTTCACCTGAGCCAAAAAACCCCATGGGCTGTACAAGACGCCAGGTCAGACAGCTGGGGGGATGGAGCCCCAGCTCCCTCAACCCTGAGAGGATCTATCCAAGAGATCCTGGGCTCGTCCAGGCCGGGCTCTGGTGTAGCCTTGCCAAGGTCCCAGGTAAGCAGCAGGGCCCCTGGAGCCCTGGGTGTGGTATGCACGGGAGGCTCAAGTGCGCCACCACCCCAGCTGCAGCTCTGGCTGGCGGATTAGGTTGGTGTGTATGGAGGCGCAAAAAGCCTCGAGATTTGAGTGGAGAGAAGGAAGATATATACAGACCTGGGAGTTGGGGGGGAAGGGGAGGGCTGACAAGATTAGAGGGGCAGCAAAGGCAGCAGAGGGCAGACTGATGGAGCAGACAGACAGACAGAACAGGAGGCAGCAGAGAGCACAGAAGAGGTCAACACAGGGTACAGGCTGGAGAAAGCAAAGAATAAGAGAACAGAAGGAGAGGTTGGTGAGAGAGAAACACAGGGGTTCAGCAGTGGCAGTACGGAGGAAGAAAGTCAGACAGCTAGGAGGATTCACAAAGTGAAAGGGGGCTTGGACTTAGTGAAAGGAGCTGAGTAGTGAAAGTGGAACATACCCTAAGGCAAGAGGTGGCAACGGCCCTTATTGTATTAAAAAAGTTCCAGGTGCAGCAGGTGGAAAGAGACCCATGGACCGCAGTCAGGTTGTACATTTTATTTCCCTGTATTCATAATTGTAAATTGTATCTCATAAATAAACTCTGCTTTGATTATTTAGTTAAGAGGCTTCTTAATCTTTTGCTTATCAATTTGGGAGCAGTGTGGAGAGATTTTTAAACAGCCCATACTAAGTTAATAGCAGTCAGACAGCCAGTTAGTCAAAAGTCCCCAGATTAGTCCTCCAGTCAAATTAGTCCCTAAATGAGGCAAGCTAGCTAAAATATTTCCATATAAGATTTCTCTGAGCACTACTCCCATTCTTCTTGGAAAAACTCTACATTTGGGGGCAGCTAGGTGGCACAGTGGACAAAGCACTGGCCCTGGATTCAGGAGGACCTGAGTTCAAATCCGGCCTCAGACACTTGACAATTACTAGCTGTGTGACCCTGGGCAAGTCACTTAACCCTCATTACCCCACCAAAAAAAAAAAAAAGAAAAAAAGAAAGAAATACAATGTCCAGGATCTTTTTTTTTATTGTGGTTTTCAGGTGGTCCAAAAATTCTTAAATGACTTCTCCTGGATCCATTTCCCAGTTTGGTTGTTTTCCTAAAGAGATATTTCACACTTTATCCTATTTTTTTCATGCTTTTGATTTTGTTTTATTGTTCCTTGATGTTTCATGGAGTTATCTTCTACCTGCCCAATTCTAATTTTTACGGAATTATTTTCTTCAATGAGATTTTGCACCTCCTCCATTTTGCCAATTTTACTTTTTAAGGAGTTGTTTTCTTTAGTGTCTTTTGGCACATCTTCTTTTCATTTTTGTGCTTCTTTTACCAAACCGTTGACTCTTTTTTCATGATTTCTTTGCATCACTCTCATTTCTTTTCCCAATATTTTCTTCTACCTCTCTTTTTTGAGCTCTTCCAAGAGTTATTTTTGGGCTTAAGACCAATTCACATTTTTGTTCAAGGCTTCACATGTAGATATTTTGACATTGTTATCCTCTTAGTCTATGTTTTGATTTTCCCTGTCACCATACTAACTTTTTATGGTCAGGTGATTTTTGTTTGTTTGTTTGTTTTTTGCTCATTTTCCAGCCTATTTAATGACTTTTAACTTTATGTTAATGTTGAGCTCTGTTGCTGTGGTGAAGTAGGCATTGTCCCAAGTTTCTTGTGCAGGAGCACAGGACCTCACAAGGGTCTGCATGCCATGGGGCCTCATTATTGGGCTATGGCAGGGCCTTAGAGGCTTGCTGCTGGCTTATCACAAGTCTTGAGGTCTGGCTACTGGCTTAATGGGGCATGGGCTGCTACTGGCTTGCCCAAAATGACCTTTCTTGCCAAACTTCAAAGTTGCCTTGGGCTAGAAAATTGTTTCACCCTATCCTTTTGTTGGTTTTGCTGCTCCAGAATTCGTTTTGAGGTGTTATTTTATAGTTTTTTTGGAGGCAAATTTGGGAGACTTCAGGTGAATTCCTGCCTTATTTCACCATCTTGGCTCCAACCCTTTAATTTGATTTTTTAAATCATATGTCTAAACTACAAGTTAGCATTATTTGTAACAGAAACACATTAATAAAAAAGACATTATTTCTGTCCAACAAAAAAAGCAGATTCATGTGTTAAACAAAGAAGTAAAGTAAGGATACCCCTTTCCCTACTACTGGACAAAGCTCTACAAATACTAGTGATGGCAGAGGCAGCTGGGTGGCACAGTGGATAAAATACCAGACCTGGATTCAGAAGGACCTGAGTTCAAATCTGACCTCAGACACTTGACACTTACTGGCTGTATGACCCTGGGCAAGTCACTTGGCCCTCACTGCCCCGCAAACAAAAACAAAAACAAAAACAAACAAACTAGTGATAGCAACAAGACAAAACAAAACAAATAAAGAAATTGGCAAAGAGGAGACTAATGTATTTCTATTTCAAGATAACGTACCTGCTAACTTAGAAATCCCCAGAGAATCCACAAAGAAACTAAGATAGTAAGTTCAATAGACTAGAAGAATATAAAACAAATATGCAAAAATCATCAGAATTTTTATGCTGTATAATAACAAAGTGCAGGATGAAATAATGGGGAAATCTCATTCAAAATAACTTCCAAAAGAAACAAACAAATACTTAGATATACAAGAGAGATATAAGAAACCCCACAGAGGGATCAAATTGCTCATAACATTGACGATATCAATGTCACTCTTGTTATGACCTTCTAGATAAAGAAGTAGGAGAAAAGAATTCAGTACTATTAGTTCAACACTAGTCTATTCTTCCAGGGTCCTGATATTCGCAAAGGAAATTTATCCTAAGGGCCACTTCAAAAGTTGCTAACTGAATCTGAGAACAAAAAAAGATAAGATACTATGGGAAAAGGGTAGAGGTTCAGCAAAACTGAAAAATATCATGGAAGGAGAAGGCACGAATCTTGAATAACTAACAATTTTTCTCATCCAAGTAATCATCCAAGTACAGCACCCTATAGTAATGGTGGTGTACTAGCTAACAATGCCCCCAACTTATACAACAACAGAGTACCACATAAAGGCTAAGGGCTTTCAACTCAACTCTAAAATTTTCCCACACCAAAGTGAATCTGAAATAAATCTTCCATGAGCTTATTCTCATTTGATCAAACATACTGACACCCTTGACATTTACAATAACTATATTTTTCAAATCCTTATAGATAGGTACATTTAATGCTAAATATTCCTATAGAAGCTCGTTTAAAATATTTTTATTTTCTCTAGCAATATTAAGAAATAAGACCTCTAGTCTCAACTAAAATCTCACCTTTTATTAAAAAGTCCCAAAAAGTCAGCAAGAAAAAAAGCAGCTGACAAAAGTAAAACAAAACTCCAGATAGACTATTGCACAGAGGTCATCGCCCTCAGTCCCCCAGGCTGCTTCAATTTAAAGTCCATGTTTAAAAACTGATGTCAAAGGGGACATGGCCCAGAGGCCCTCCTTTTCCACTTTTCTTGTTCATTACATGTACAATAACATATTTCTGTTTACACACCTACTCCTACAGTAGGCAAGTAAGCAAAGCCCAAGAAAGTGCAAGAATCTGGGATTGGCACAGGAGGAAGATGGGATTAAACCACCAAGATAATAAGGCCAGAGCCTATGGGAAGATGGAGCATTGGGAAAAAAGACATTATTTCTGTCCAACAAAAAAAGCAGATTCATGTGTTAAATTATATTTTCTAGTACAATTCTTAAAAAGAGTATTACATTTATTATTTTTATTAAATGGAATATCTTAAACAGATTTGGCTTAATCAAATCTTCAACTCAAGATTCATGCTTTCCAGTATAAATTTTTAAATTTTCCAAAGCTCTTATAGTGTGTTCGATTAATTTTTCTCCATTCTGAATGTTAGCTGATCTTGATGGCAATGCAGTTGAAAGTAATGAAAATTCTTCAAGAATGTCAATTACTAAAGCAAGGTCTTACAAGAAATTAATATTAGCCAATCTCTCTTGCCAAATGAGGAGAAAAATGTACAAACAATACATGATATGTATACTATGCAGCAGTTGCAGCTACTCAACTACATGTTGGCCATCTCTATCTCGGTATGAAACAAATTTTAATAATTTCAACTTTAAGTTCTTTAGCTAGTTTCTAGCCCAGTTCTATTTTTATTAGATTGGTGATTAGTAGGATAAATTTTATCCAGAAATATCTTCAAATTATTAACTTGTTTTATTTCAGATATTGATTAGTTTAATATTCTAGGAAATTTTTCTAAATTCTAGGAATTAATTGAATTGAATTGATATTAATTGAATTTAAATTTCTATAGTTTTCTAACATTTGTAACTTCATGGTACTCCAGATTTTCTTCTTAGGTTTGTATTAGCATGATCAGAACAAAATATAATTAATTTTTAAAAAATTTATTATTATAGCCATAATAATTTAAAGAAGAAAATATATTTTCATTATTATGTATTCTTGATACATTCTGAGTAGCACCACTTCTTTTAAAGCAACAAATAACATTATTGGTACAAGAGTTGATTGAACTGTGTAATGCTATGTTTAACAACCTGCTAACACAATTCCTGAAAATTTAACCATCAGATCTTGAAAGTGACTAGGAGTCAGCTCCTACACACAACTGCCTATATTCCATTGAAAGGAAGGTGCCCTCTCCACTTCCCACTGAGAAAAGATTCTATATATACATTTCTGGGAGTAGCTCCATTGATTCCTAGAGGGAAGTGGTCCAAGAAAGAATGGAGTTTTGACTTGGTTCTCAACTACTCTGGAATGTTAACACAAACTGTATTTTACATAGTGCTTTTTCTTCTTCAAGATTCCAATAAACGTTACCTAAAGTTTTCTTAGGAAAGAGAGGAACACCAGAGGTCATAGGAGACTATGCCATTTTG
The DNA here is from genome assembly GCF_019393635.1 of Dromiciops gliroides. Classification (NCBI taxonomy): domain Eukaryota; kingdom Metazoa; phylum Chordata; class Mammalia; order Microbiotheria; family Microbiotheriidae; genus Dromiciops; species Dromiciops gliroides. Next base: position 505,711,424 of record NC_057861.1, on the reverse strand, counting down.
GATATCTATCAAAGCTAGAAATGCTTCAATATTATTTGATCAATGATAAATTGTTCTGGAAGACTTAAGTGTAAAATTCAGAAGACAATATCAGTATTAACATTTGTTCTTTGAAATTCTGAATCTGAGACCACTGTTCGTTTGGGTTTTTTTAATTGACATGATGGACATCAAAGCCCACTTGCCTAGAGATACCGTCATTACATTTCAATATGGAAATCCATATTATTTTCATTAATCCTATTTCCATAACAACATATATTTTCAAATTGGATGGCAATGTCTTCCACAACTCTTCACATCACATCACCCAGCTTTATCAAAGGGGAAATGAATTTTAAGAGGTAATCACCAAAACTCAATGAAGAATTTTAAATTATATTTTTAGCTTGGTTACACTCTAAGTAAGTCAATGAAACAAACTATTATAATCAGTGGAGAATATCTTGTGCTCTTCATCAAAGCCTCCATAAATGAGTTAAAGACACTGTAGCATCAGTTTTGTTAAAGAGAAAATTTGGAGAAATTTAACTGAGTTGATCCTAGTAACAGAGTGTATTTACTTTCTGCAAAAACAGTATAGCTCAGTATGAGACTCCTAAGTATAAATTCTTTGACCATTACAACACAGAAACAAAGTAAAATACAAAATGGCCTTCCTTCCAGAGTGACCCCTTTGCATTTCTATAGTTACTTTAAAACAGTGACAGAAAGTGGGACAGATGGTGCTTAAGCATCACAGCTTTTTAAATCAATATGAAAATATGCTCTGAATCACTATTACTTACAGAAATGCAAATTAAAACAACTGTGAGGTACACACCCATCAGATTAGCTAATATGGGAGAAAAGGACAATGACAAATGTTGGAGGAGATGTGGGAAAATTGAGACATTAATAATGCATTGTTGGTAGAGTTGTGAACTGATCCAAACATTCTTTACAGCAGTTTGGAAGTATTATGGATTAGGAATAAAAAATGAGATAAGAATACTCCTGACTTGTTAATTTTCTTGACAATGGAGAGATATAGTCACCAACTGCAACACCAGTTTTGAATATAAACTCATTTACCAAATCTTAAGAAGAAAGATCTTTAAAGATTATGAGTATATCTCCCTCGTGAAAAAAAAAAAGAGAATCAGTATAGACTAAAACCAGTTTAATGAAAGCTTATCAAGAGACCTAACTACGCAGACACTTGAGGATGAAACTGGAAGACAACAAATAGAAGAAGACTAGGAAAGATTTCCAAGAGATATTTTTTATATTTTTTTCACCATCGAGGAAAGTGAATAGTCCCATAAAAGTTTACAGGAGAGGTAGAAATGACCCTGAAGAAACCAAAGAAAATCAGTTTAGAGCAAATATATACCCAGGAGGAGATGAGTGCTGAAGTGTGTCTCTACACAATTGTGAGAGCACTAGAGATCAGTTACTCAGAGTATCTGAAGGAAGGCAATATACCAAGGTATGGAAAGAATTTCATCTTTTATTAGTATCCCCAAAAGGCAGAAAGAACATCAGTAATTACTGACCTGTAAACTCAGTCTCCATTTGGTTTGCCTTAATCCATTGGAGGGGGAAATAGCAAACCATTTCAGTATCTTTGCCAAGAAAACCCCAGGGACCATATTGTCTATGGAGTCATGAAGAGTCAAACATGACTCAACAAGAAGATCCACTCTCCATCCACACAAAATTTTTGTGAGAATAAGTGACACACTCATCAAAGAAACTGATGATGGTATTAGGATGAAATTTTCACAAGCAATATGTCACAACTGTATCTACATATTTACCATCACAACTGAATACATATTCTAGGGCTTATTATTTGATCACTATAATAAAGCATTTGATTGCAGGGATTGCTAGAGTTAAGAAACCTTTCTTTGAGTGGACCCCATCTCCCCCTAAGAACCGAAATAGTACTCTAAGACTGAGGACTTTCTGAAATAAGAAAGCAGCGAGGATTGCTAAGGGGTTGACCCTGTTTCTCTACTAAGACACCTTGCTCTTCCCAATTTACAGAATAAGTGGGGGGGGGGCGTGTTACTCACCCTATAAAAAGAAAGCATTTGGCATTTTAAAAGAATTAAGGAACCTACCCCTTTGGATTACAATTGTTAAGACTGAGATGATCTTCTAGTGGAAAACCTGTGGGTTACTAGAAAGTTGATAACTCTTCTCCAGATCTGCACAGTACACATGACTAACAGAACTAGGAAAGGGCACAGTTTACCATGTGGTTCCATGCCATGACTGTTCTTCACTGATCCTGAGTTCCAATTCTGCTTCTTTCAGGAATGAAGTATTGTCCAAGAACTCCTCTTTTTATGTTTAAGAAGACTGGTTGCTTGTCTAGAAATTCCTTAATGCCGGGCAGGTAGGTGGCACAATGGATAGAACACTGCCCCTGGAGTCAGGAGGACCTGAGTTCAAATCCAGTCTCAGACATTAACAAGCTATGTAACCCTGAAAAAGTCACTTAACCCCAAATGCCTCCCATACACACACACACACACACCCCAAAAGAAAAGAAAGAAAGAAAAAAGAAAAAATTCCTTGATGCTCCACTAACTACAATCTCTGGGTCTTTAGCTCCCTCTTATTCTAAGGCCACAGGATTCAATGAAGGTAATAAAAAGACATGCAGGTTTCCATTCAGTTGAGACCCACACTATCATCTCTCTGTCCACTTCAACTCTGATTTTCTCCACATTCAGTCCTCCTTTTAAAAACCAAGTGTAGGAGTGCTTCGGAACTGGCCCTGAAACAATTATTCTCAATATGGTGACAATGAGCCAGTGAGCAAAGTGAATTCACTGCTTACCAAAGAAACGCCATTAAAGCCAGAACAAAAGTCTCATTATATCATTGTCATTCATCTTGACAAGGCTCTAACTAGTCAAGGAAATCTCCCAGGAGGGCCTTACAGTGCTTTTTATCAAATGACTTTGTAAAGGGCTATTTTCATCAAAAATAAAAGGGTCTTTACCACATAATGAATGAATGAATGATGCCTCTTAATTTTTCTAACAGTTGTTTTATTTTTAAAGAAGGAAACTTTTTAACCCAAATGAATCTCTAATTAACAAAATTCCATAAAGTATAGGAATGATATTCTAAGATAGGGTGCCAAAATGCTGGGCAGTCTGCTCTCGGATAATCTGAAAGTATTGCCACTTGGCACACCTTCTCTTCCACCACTTCTGAAACCAGAAATTCTCTAAAAAGTTCCCTGTGTTTTCACAACAGTCTTAAAAGGCAGCAGACAGCTAAGGCAATGAAAGGAAGGTAGGTGAGGCAGTCTATGTCTGAGACACTTAGAGAATGCAGGGATTTCCTACATAATACTGTGTTCCTGAATTTGAGATCGTTTATGATGGTAGTTTTTATTTTACTTTTACTTTTGAAAAAACACACACAAAATATGTATAAATAGGGAAGTGTTTACCTTTTCCCTAGTAAGTCTAAGTGGCTTCCTCCTGTTTAAGCTATTAATCTTGAAAATCTCATCCTGTCTTTGAAATCGATTTTAAACAAAAGGTCTGTGGTTTCAGATTTCTGTTTAAATATAAGGATGCAACTCCAATCTGGTGAGGAAAAAACAAGTTAGCAGCTGTGGGTAGGTTTCCAGGAGGCTCAATCAAGAAGGGATGTGGAATGAAACAGATTGCAGACCTTTCATTTCTAGTTGAAGGAAGTAGTTGAGGTAGGGAAAGAGAAGAAATCAATGCTCTTGACACACTTGACTACTTATAGAAATCTGGGATACCTTCATTCTGATTCATAAACTCATTTGTTGCTAGGATGCTTGTCGGAAATCATAATATTACATTATAATGTTATGTGAATAAATGGTAATAAATGAAGAAAGAGTGTGGTGTACCAAACATAATCAAAAAGTCTATTTTTCCAAATCAGAATGAAAATCAATATTACTTTTATCACTTCAAAATTTTGTGAAGATATTTAAAGACATTTATCATTTTTGTTTAGATTGTTACTTTGCCTACTTTGATTTGTAACTTTGCATCCTCTAAATTAAAAGTGTTTTTTTTTAATTTATAGCCAATGAAAATCTCGGTCTACAGATACACTTTGGTTCAATTGAAATGGTTCTTTAAAGTTTGTGATATGCTTTACATGCATTACCTCATTTTATCATTACAACAATCCTGTAAGATTATTTTCCCCAAAGACGTGGAAAATGAGGCTCCAAAAGGCAAAGTGACTTGCTGAGGATAGTAAGCAACTTAACTATCTGAAGTAAGATTCAAACATACCTCTTCCTAACTCCAATTACAGTGTTCTCTGTTCAAAACAATTAAAAAATTAAATTACATCCTTTTATAATGAATACAATAAGAAAAACAATTCAAGCTTCTAGTTAAGATTGCAGTGTGAATGGTTTGGGGAAGACAGCTCACCTGAGCAATATATGCTGAATGAAGGAATGAATATAAATGGAAGAATGAATAAAAAAGCATTAATCAAGCCCTGATTACATCAAAGAACTATACTAAACCCTGAGACTACAAATAGAAAATGATAACCATATTTGTTCTCAAAGAGATCACATCCCAATAGGAGGAAAAGAACACATATTGGAGATTTCAGCAGCAAGTTAGATGAAAGGCCCCTGTAGGCGTAAGAGTGTCAAAGCTAATGGTAATGTATCTTCTTTAATGTCAATTCCATTGGTTTAAAAAATCTATTTCTAACCTGGAAATACTTAAGTGAACTGATGTTGAATGAAGTGAGCAGAACCAGGAGAACATTATACACAGTAACAGCAACATTGTGTGATGATCAACTGTGACAGACTTAGCTCTTCTCAGCAATGCAATGATCCAAGACAATTCCAAAGAACTGATGATGGACAATGTTCTCTACATCCAGAAAAAAGAACTGTAGATTCTGAATGCAGATTGAACCATACTGTTTCTACTTTTGTTTTTGTTTTTTGAGATTTTCCCCTTTTGTTCTGATTCTTCTTTTGCAACATGACTAATACAGAAACATGTTTAATGGGATTGTACATTTATAATCTATATCAGATTGCTTTCTGTCTTGGGGAGGGGGGGAGGGAGGGAGAGAGAAAAATTTGGAACTAAAAATCTTATGAAAACAAATGTGTTGAAGACTATCTTTACATGTAACTGGAAAATAATAAAATACTTTTATGATTTTTTAAAAAATCTATTTCTGATGTTAAACCACTAGAAAGTTCAAAGTGCTTTGACAGGAAGAATCAGAATTTCTTTTTCTGGGTCTTCAGTAGCTTTGACTGCTGAGGAGGCAGGACTATGGAACCTGCACAGGTTGCCAGTTCCTACCTACACAAGAGTTGGTCCCTGCTAGACAATGGCTGGGAGATAAGAAGGAGACAAGACTAGAAGCAGAGCCAGTAGAATACACTGCTATTCCCCTGGGGTTGTTAGGCTTCTGAGCTGTCTCCATTTGGGCCTAGAGAAAAGTGGGTCTAAAGTCAAGATGGCGGAAGTGGTTTGACCCACTTTGGGCACATGCCATATTTCTGTCTTTTCCTCAATGTTTATAACTGCTTCATCTAGGCTAGCTTGCCTGGCCCACTAAGTGTTGGCTGGGAGTTGGTGATGGTGATGAGAGAGACTTCTTCTCCCCAAGTACTGCTCCCCTAGATGATGACTTCAGCATCCAGATTAAAATAGGACTGATAATCATGTGGGCATTAGTAGTCCTAGGACTCAAGCTTACCTGCCCACTGGTGGCAGTTGCTGTTGTTGATGATAGGGATGATGGACCTCTTCTTCCCAAGCAATGCTCCTCTCAATGATGGCAACAACGGTCAAACTAATGATGAAGAAGGGTGACAACTGAATCCCGAAACCTTAGGATTGTGATCCTGGGTGACTAAATGGATAATAACTGGGCAACTAAATGGTACAGAGGATGGAATGCTGGTGCCAGAGTCAGGGAGACTCATCTTCCTGAGTTCAAATCAGACCACATACACTTACTAGCTTTGTGACCTTGGGCAAGTCACTTAATCCTGTTTTTTCTCAGTTCCTTATCTGTATAATGAGCTGGAGAAGGAAATGGCAAAATATTCCAGTATCTTTGCCAATAAAACCTCAAATGGGGTCATGAAGAATTAGACACAACTGAAATGAATGAAAAACAACAATGTCCTTAACAGAAAGGGAGAAGTTAGTAAATGTGTTGGGAAAAAGAACAGTAGAAGGAGGAAATAGTGTGGGGAGTATTAAGGGATATAAATTAATTGTGATTGTGGTAGAGACTAGACTATTGTTAAATCTTGGGAAGAGTGGAATTCAATTCATTTTCTCAAATACAAAGTGGTTTTTTCATACACAACCCTGGTGTCAGACCAAAATCACTGTGAAGACCAGTGCCATGAAGGCCAGCCCAAGAATACGCCTCCTAGGTTGAAATAGGGCAAGCAGTCTAGGGATGTCCTAGGAGATCGATCTAGAGCCAGCAGCAACCTTGGTAGATCTATTTCAGAGCCTAAAGCCTGAAGATGAGACTTCCCAGTCAGTGACTGCACACCCGAGAAGACCAGACTAAAGCTACAATGATCTGGGTCAAACCCTCTAAGAACCAAAGTATCCTGAGGCCAGCCTCTGAAAACTGACTGCTCTAAGAAACTGACAAGATTAGCTCAACCCACTGGGGTATCTTCAAAAGGCTGAAGGAAGGGCAACTAGGTGGCGCAGTGGATACAGCATCGGCCCTGGAGTCAAGAGGACCTGAGTTCAAATCCGGCCTCAGACACCTAACACTAGCTGTGTGACCCTGGGCAAGTCACTTAACCCCAACTGCCTCACTAAAAAAAAAAAAAAAAAAAAAAAAAAAAGGCTGAAGGAAGCTGTAGACTGCAACAATGAGGGAGGCTTGGAACCAGTGCCAGGTCCAGCTCCCAGCAGCAGGACAACACTAAGATCTCCGGCCAAAGCTGTGGAAGAAAGCAGAGCCTGGAGCCGTCATATATGACAGGCAAACAACTTCCAGGCTGTAGAATCTAACCAAGATAATCAATGATGACAACAGCAACTTCACTCTAATCCCCTTTTCTTCAAGGAATCTTTCCCTTCTGAGGAATTTAAAAGTAAGTCCTTTCCAAACAAGTCTGAGGAACATTGATTCACTACCATGTGGCAGGACAGACTAAATGATACCTAAAGGTCCTTGTCCCAAGGTCTGAGTTTATAACTAAAGTAAAAAAAGTCATAGTTCTGCTACTCAGTGCCATTCAGCCTCTATTACCTCAGGCTCATTACAGCCTTGTTGAATGTTTCTTTGCAATATGAGAGGAAGTAAGTAAAAGAAGTTATTCAAAATAACAAGTGTGCTTTATGATATATGATTGCTGTTTTAAAGTACATCTACTTTGAAGTAAGCAATCTTTGTTTTTAATGTTAAACAAAATAAAAAAATAAAAATACCACCACCCAGAAAGTATATAATTAATGGTCTATTTTATTAACACAATAAAAGGTAAATTCCATTCACTTCCATATTTCCATTGTGTTGGCACTAGAAAATGTGTACATGTAACACATCAACTAAAATTCAGCTGTGAAGACATCATTTTACATGTTTTAGTGAAGTTCCCATATTCTATGCTTCTCCCTGTCTTACTACAATACTAATAAATTTTCAGGGGTTTTTGTTGATGTTGTTATGTATCAATAAGTAAGAGGTAGAAAAAGAACAAGGTGATATGTTAACACATTAAATGTACCAGGAATTCCACCATAACACCACTTACTGTGATAAAATATTGTGATACCTCTGTGCAAATGTAACCATGAATTGTAATTTATATGCACATGATATTTTAATATCCTGTGCAAATGTGAAATTCACAAAACCAAATGCACCATCACTACCATCTGTTCCTTTATTATTCTCATTAATTTATCTTGTTTGTATAACTATACTTCCACACCTTTGTCAAACAGTCCTAATTATAACGGCTTCCCAACATTCTACTCAGAATAGGGCAATGAAGTTGGGAGCAATGTTCAGCAGGCATCAGAAAACACTACATTCTCTATCATGTTCACTTTATTCACACATTCAGCAAGCATTTATTAAATGCTGATTCTGTGCCAAGTACTATACTAGGTGCCAGCATTCTTTTTTTTATAAGTGGGGGTTCAGTAAACTCTTTTATTTATTTTTTTTTTGGTAGGGCAATGAGGGTTAAGTTACTTTCCCAGGGTCACACAGCTAGTGAGTGTCAGGTGCTTGATGCTGCATTTGAATTCAGGTCCTCCTGAATCCAGGGCTGGTGCTTTATTCACAGCGCCACCTAGCTGCTCCCTAGCAGCATTCTTAATAAGATTATTTAAATGGTTCCATCATCTAATCAAAGTCACCAATGTCCTCTGAATTATCAAACTTGAAGGCCTTTTATTAATACCCATTCTTTATGACCCCTCTACAGAATTTCAATCAATTAATCCATCAACAAGTATTTTTTAAGTATCTACTATGTGCCAGTCACTACCCTGGGAGATGGGAATACAAAGACAAAGAATGACTCTACTCTCAAAAAGCTTACATTCTATTTTTGGAGATAACATGTATGTATACAAGTTTATACAGAAAAAAATAAAAATAAATACAAGGTAACTAAATACAAGACAGTTATGTAAGAAGAGCACTAACAACTGAAGGGATCAGAAAATGGTTTCATGGGAGTTATACTTGAGCTGTATCCTGAAGGAAGAAAAGGATTCTGTATGGCAGAGGTGAGGAGTGAAATATATGCTAGGATACTGGCACAGAGACAGAGATGGAGAGTTCTGTGTATGAAGAACAGAAAGGATAATCGGGCTGAATCATAGAAGGCACAAAGAGGAATAATGTCAAATGAGACTGGAAAGATAGGCTGAGGCCAGTTCCAAAAGGTTTTGAAAATTAAGTAGAGAAGTTTGTGTTTTATCCTAGAAGCAACAGGGAGCAGGGAGCTTACTGAGTAGGAGAGTGACATTATCAGACTTACACTTAAGGAAAATCATTTTGTCAGCTCTGTGGAGAATGGATTAGAAAGGGGAGAGACCTGAATAAGGGAGACCAATTAGTAGGCTGCTGAAATAATCTAGGTAAGAGGTGACAAGGGCCTGAACTAAGCTATGTGAGCACTGAGGAGAAATTGGATATGAGAAATGTTTTGGAGGTAGAAACTGCAAGATTTGGCAACTGAAAGGATATGTAAAGTGACAAAGAGTGATGACTATCTGTAATACTGAGGTTTCAACCTGGATACTGGAAGAATGGTGGCAGCTTTGATAGAAATAAGGAAGCTTCAAAGAATAATAAGCATAATAAGTAAAGTTGGGTTTGGAGAAAAGATGAGTTCAGTTTTAGACACGAGTTTGACTCTCTGAGACATTTAGTTTGAAATAGTCAGTAGACAACTGGCGACACAGAACTGAAATTCAGGGGAGATCTATGATTAATCTGCATAAAGATGATGATTAAATGCAGAGGAGCTGATGAGGTGACCACAGGAGAGTAGAGAGAAAGAAGAGGACCCAGTAAAGAGCCTTGAGAAACACATAGTGTTAAGGGGCATGATACGGATGATGAGCCAGAAAAGTACATTGAGAAAGAGTGGTCAGACAAGTGGTGGGAAAACCAAGAGAATGTGAGGAAAATCGAGAAATAAGACTACCCAGGAGGAGAAGGTAGTTAAAAGTGCCAAATGTAGCAGAGGGGTCAGGAAGGATAAGGACTGACAAAAGATCAACACCTGCCCCCATATTTGGCAATTAAGAGGTCATTAAGACTTCCAGCCAAGATGGCAGCCTGAACAGGAGGCAGGCTACGGAGGTCTTACATACGTACGTTAGATGTAGAGCCAAGATCTTAAATGGAACCTACATTTTTACCTCTTCAACACACCCCCTCTATAATAACTTTTAAAATGAGTCCAACTTAATTCTGAGAGGGAAATCAACAGAAAATCACTTTTTCAATCCAGAAAGAAAGGTCTGTGGATATTTAAGTGTGAGATGGGCAGGAGCACAGCTCACCAGAAGAGGCACCAGCAATGATGGTTGCAGCAGCATCCAAGAACAGTAAGATGAATGAAAACCTGGTCAGAAAAAGATGCCCAGAGTTCCCTATACTAGCACTGGGCACAGAACCAGGTGCTATCTGGAAATTCTGTCACCCATTACTAAGTTTTGGGTCACAGTTCCAGGACAAAAAGGAGCAGTCACAGTCATGAGGAAATAGGGGCCTTACCTGTGTAAAGACAAAAGTGCAGACAAGGAAGACAATGACTAGATATCACCCCAGATCACACCACATTGGAAGTACCAAAAACTTAGAAACTAACTCAGCTCTGAAAGCATCAGAAAGACATAAAAGACAGAGAAGCTCAGGCCAGACATCCCGCACCCCCCACCTCCAGAGGTGAGTAGAGCCCAACTCTAATATAAAGTCCAAACACAAGAAATACGAAGGGGAAATGTGAAAACAACCCCCCTCAAAAAAAAGACCTGAACCATAAAAAGCTACTATGATGACAGAGAAGCTCAAGACACAAACTCAGAAGAAGCAATGATCTAAAAATATCTACAAGCAAAACCCAAAAGGAAAAACACAGATTCAACACAGGCCCACAAAAATTCTTAGAAGAGCTAAAGAAAGAGAATTTTTAAAGGAGCAAAAAAAAATGATTTTAAAAATCAAATAAGAGCAGCAGAGGAAAAATTGGAAAAAGAAATGAGAGCTATGGAAGAAAATTATGAAAAGAGAACTATGTTGGTAAGAGGCACAAAAATCATTGGAAAAAATAACTCCATAAAAATCTGAATTAGCCAAATGGTAAAAGAGGTACAAAACTTCACAGAAGAAAATATTCTGTACAGACACACGAGAGAAGTCCCTTAAGATCCAGCACTCTGAACTTCAAAGATTCAAGTGGGGTAAACCCTGGGAGATAGAGGTCAGTACAAGGCTCCAGGGATCCAGGTCAAGACCAATCAGGGATCAAGCCCGGTCCTAGCAGAAAATGCCAATTCAGAAGTAAAACTGGAGAGATGAGTAAATCAAAGAGTAGGAACAATATAAAAAATTATTGCAGGGGCAGTTAGGTGGCACAATAGAAAAAGCATAGGCCCTGGATTCAGGAGAATCTGAGTTCAAATCTAACCTCAGACACTTAACGCTTACTAGCTGTGTGACCCTGGGCAAGTAACTTAACCCTCATTGACCCACGAAATATATATATTGCAAATCTATCTCCACAACAACTGCAAGCAAAGACTCAAAGGAAAAAAATGGATTGTCCACAAGAATTACAAGAATATATAGAAAAAATTAAATGAGATTTTTAAAAAATGCAATGAAATCTTTTGAGGAAAGAATTGGAAGGAGGAATAACTTAGAAGAGAAAGTGACAAATTTCACCTAGGAAATGGATTCCATGGGGGCAGCTAGGTGGCACAGTGGATAAAGCACTGGCCTTGGATTCAGGAGGATCTGAGTTCAAATTCAGCCTCGGACACTTGACACTTAACTAGCGGTGTGACCCTGGGCAAGTCACTTAACCCTCATTGCCCTGCAAAAAAAAAAAAAAAGAAAGAAATGGATTCCATGAAAACTAGAAAGGAGCAAACAGAAATAAATGACTCCGTGAGACAGCAAGAAATATATTAAAAGGAATCAAATGACCAAAAACAACAGATGAAAATGTAAGATGTGATTTTTTTTAAAATTGACCTAGTAAAAAAAGTTTAAAAGAGATGAGTTAAAAATCACAGGACTTTCTGAAAATAATGATTTAAATAAAAAATCTGGACACTATATTTCAAGAAATCATATATGAACACTTCCTCATATCTATTAGAACAAGACAGTAAAGGCAGAAAGAATCCACTGATGACCTCCAGAAAGAAACCCCAAGAGGAAAAGACATAGCCGAAATCCAGAGCTCTTCTGTACAAAAACAAACAAAAAACACCTGTGAGCATCCAGAAAGAATTTTGGTCAGGATTACACAAAACCTGACAGCTTCTGCTAGAATAAGAGGAACTCCTAGAATATAATATTCCAAAAAGAAAAAAGATTTTTAAAAAAGGCTGATGCCAAGAAAAACTTACCTTGCAAAGGTAGCTAAGCATAATCCAACAGCAAAGAAATAAACTTTTAATGGAACAGAGGTCTTTCAAGTATTTCTGATGAGGGCACAGCTAGGTGGTGCAGTGGATAAAGCACTGGACCTGGATTCAGAAGGACCTGAGTTCAAATCTGACCTCAGACACTTGACACTTGACACTTAACACTTACTAGCACTTACTAGCTGTGTGACCCCTGGGCAAGTCACTTAATCCTCATTGTCCTGCAAAAAAAAAAAAAAAAAGAACAAAAAGAAAGGATGGATAGAAGTAGGGGCAATCTGCTAAAAAAAATAGGGGACAGAATCAAGGGGTTGATCTTGTTGAAAAGAGACTTCTTAATAGCTTACTTTCATTTTTACTATGATATTTTGCAGAAGAAAAAAATGAAGCTAATGCATGATTTTTTTTAGCCCAGGTTTTCATCTTCACACCCCTGCCTCCCCCCATACACACATCCTCACACCTTTCATCCCTAAAGTGGCCTGTTGGAGACTGTTTATTTTATAGCTCACCTGATCTTGGCATGTATAAATATCTTTTCAAAGCAATGCCAACTCCATCCTTAGTCTCAAATGGTTGAACAGAAAGAAAAAGTTGCCCATTTCAGAGAGGTTTCATTTTAATAAACTCTTTGATCATTATGTTTTCATCTATCAAAGCTTCAAACTATCCCATTAAAATCCAATTTTAAATATCCATGTCAAGGAAAGGAAAGCTTGAAAATAATCATTCACTCATTCAGCTGGGTTGGGATTTGACCTACCTCCTTTCACATCAGAAAAATTTGTCCACTGCAAGGGGTTATGGTGCAAAACCATTTTGGTGGCATTTGTCTGAAAAGCAAGTAACAGCTTGATACAATGAAAAAGTGCATGGACTATGAAAGAGAGCTTGAATTCAAATTCCACCTGGACACATTACTTTTGTGCCTTTCAGCAAGTCACTTAAACATCCATTTCCTTATCTGTTAAAAAGGGGAGTGGGGGGTGGGGATAGAGGATTAGACCAGATGGCCTCTGAATTTCCCTTTATCTCTAAAAATACATACAGTTGGCAAAGGAGAAAAATATATATGAACTAAATAGGAGTTAACTATAAATTCTAAGATTTTATATTTTGTTTTGCTAGACTAACGCAACTATATACTTTACTTTTAAAATATTTGTTCATTTAGGGGTGGGGGATAGTGGGCACAACAGATTAATTTTAAAATGCTTAGTAATTGGGGCAGCTAGGTGGCGCAGTGGATAGAGCACTGGCCCTGGAGTCAGGAGGACCTGAGTTCAAATCCATCCTCAGACACTTAACACTTACTAGCTGTGTGACCCTGGGCAAGTCACTTAACCCCAATTGCCTCACTAAAAAATAAAAAAAGAAATTTTTTTAAAATAAAATAAAATAAAATAAAAATGCTTAGTAATTGAGAAATAAAAATATTAACTTTTTAAAAGGAAAATGCCTGAATCATCTAATCTATTCCAGAAGAGTCTACAGTGAACAAAATTTTTATTAGCTGATGATATTCAACTTTCATGACAATTCTTATTCTAAATACCTAAGAGCAAGTGAGAGAGTTAAGTGATTAGGATCTATTATATACCTCAGAATTGCTAGGTTATTAATATAATCCTGTGGAAATCATTCAATTGTTCTGAACTCCTATCTATTTATAAAAATAAAAAGTTGATAACTTGCTCCTCGAGAGGAAAGAGAAAAGTGTAACATGTATACAGTTCTTCAAACCTTTGGAAAAATTATCATGGAACATTAGCAAAAGCTGCTTGTTCACCGTAGAATGATTTTTAAACTATGAGGATGGGGTCAGCTAGATGGTGCAATGGATAAAGCACCAGCCCTGGATTCAGGAGGACCTGAGGTCAAATCAAGCCTCAGACACTTGACACTTACTAGCTGTGTGACCCTGGGCAAGTCACTTAACCCTTATTGCCCACCCCCCCCAAAAGATAATTTTACTGTCTAAAAAGTTTTCATCCAAATGACAAATGCTCAGGTGATATGAACAGACAATTTTCAGAGAAAGAAATCCAAGCTATCAATAGTCACATGAAAAAATACTCTAAATTACTAATAATGAGGAAAATGCTCATAAAAACAACTCTGAGGCACTACCTCACACCCATCAGATTGGCTAAGGTAATAAAAGAGGAAAATTACAAATACTGGAGGAGATATGGGAAAATGGGTACAAGAATACACTTATGGCAAAGCTGTGTACTTAGTCTAATCATTCAGGAAAGCAATGTGGAACTATACCCAAAAACCTATTAAACTGTGTATACCTTTGACTACTCAACTTCACCACTAGGTCTATATTGATGAGAGATAAAAGAAAAAGGACCCATATGTATAAAAAATATTATAGCAGTTCTTTTTGTGGTGACGAATTGGAAACTGAGGGAATGGCCATCAATTATGAAATAGCTAAAGAAGTTATAAGGGGCAGCTAGGTGGCGCAGTGGATAGAGCACTGGCCCTGGATCCAGGAGTACCTGAGTTCAAATCCGGCCTCGGACACTTGACACTTACTAGCTGTGTGACCCTGGGCAAGTCACTTAACCCCCATTGCCCTGCAAAAATAAATAAATAATTTAAAAAAAAAAAAGAAGAAGAAGAAGTTATGGTACATGATTCAGATGGAATACTATTGCACTGTAAGAAATGATGGAGAAGATTTCAGGGAAAAAAAATTGAAAAACACACATGAACTGATTCAAAGTGAAGTGAGCAGAACTGGGAGAAAGAATTTAGACAATAACATCAATAATGTAAAGATAATCAAAGGTGAAAACCTAGTAATTCTGATCAATACAATGATCCACCACAATTCCAAAGGATTCATAATGAAAAATGCTTTCCATTTCCATATAAAGTGTTGATGGATTCAAAAGGAAGAATGAAGCATTTCTTTCTTTTTCTTGTTTTTCTTGGTTTTTTGTTGTTGTTGTTTTGGTGGAGAGAATATGGCTAATTTGGATTTTGGTTTTATATGACTTCATATTTGTAATGGCTTTTTATTTCTAACCTTTTCGACCAGTGGAGGAAGTACTGGGTAGGAGGAGAAAGTTTGGAACTGAAAATAAAATAGAACCAAATAATAAAGGCAAACTAACTAAATAAATAAACGTTTTCAGGCTACCAATGTCAAGTATTGTTTCTAACACACTAGTCAGTCAACAAACATTTATTAATGTCTGCATTGGGTCAAGCACTGTGTTAAACGGTGGGCGAGTGCCTTTCTTTTCATTGATCACATCAGTTCCTATCCACATTTCAGCCTCAACCCAGCCCACTCCAACCTTCTAGGAAGAAAGAGGAAAACTGCAGTTGAAATGCTGTCCTGAGCCTATCTTCTTCTAATTTACATCAACAGCTGAAGAAAAAGGTGTTTGTGAGAGAGTACACACAACAGTAGGGTCTCAACAAAGCTTTTTATTTTCTAAAAGTTCTTGAAATGCCACAGTTATAAAGATAAGATGAGCTCTGGAATGAATTAAAGAGCATTATGATACCAACAGATTTGTTTATATTAAATAAGGCTTTATATTTTAAAAGATAAAAAAACCTTTCTGGGCTTTTGTTTCTCAAGAAAGCTTTAAGTCTGAAAGAATCAAGACTGCTGTTAACAGAAAAGTATGGATCTATTATTGCCTCTTAGGAAAGAGGCTCATTCATCTTCAGCTGCCTTCCTGTCTTACTAGTCTCATCTACTGCATTTAATTAATATGAGCAAGGGTTTTGTCTTCTGTGTTTTGCTACAGCACCTAGCATTTATGGTGCTGACTTGCATTTTTGAGGGTCAATAGAGAGCTAGCTGCTATAAAAAGAGACACAGTCTATGTTTAATGGATTTAAGATATAGCTAATGTCAAAACAGAAGTTAAATAAGAATTACTAATAAGAAGAGGCATTCTAATTGCTTCTACATCTTTATTACACACACACACACACACACACACACATACACAAATTATCCTGATGCTACTTGCATCAGAGTAACAATAGCAAACTTTCCTCCTAATTAGCCACAACCAGATCCCTGCTGTCTCCACCAACATCCAGTTTTAGTTGTTTATTAGATTAAGTACTAATAAGAAATAAAGGGGTAAGGAATGGAAGAACACTAAAGGGAGAAAAAGGATTAGGATTAAAATTCCTCTTCCAATCCCTAATGCCAATATCTATTCCATCATAATGACATACTAATTAGCACTAGCACCATCTAAGGACAGAGTACCTTCACTAGATGCCTCTGCTAAAACAAGGTGAATACAATTCTAGCTTGAAACAAAATTCTAAATTATATTAAGTGATTTAATTCTTGGCTATCGACCTTAGTTGGTAAATTTAAATTTCACAGATTGAAAAGTAATATGGTACAACCTATATCAGACTGCTTTCTGTCTTGGGGAGGAGGGAGGGAAGGGGGGGAGAAAAAAAAATTTGGAACTAAAAGTCCAGTGAAAACAAATGTTGAAAACTATCCTTACATGTAATATGTAACTGGAAAATAATAATAAAAGAAAAGAAATTTTTAGAAAAGAAAAGCAATATGGGGTAGTGGAAAGAGGATTGGATTAGAGGTTGGGGACCTGTTTCTAAATATTAGTTCTACCGCTTACTATTAGTATGACCTTGGACCAATCGCTTAGGGCCCTTGATCCTCATTTTCTTTTCTATAAAGTGAAGGGGTTGAACTATTTGACTTCTACAATCCCTATTAATTCTAAATCGATATTCTATGCTAATATTCTGTGATAACACAGATAGAAATTCAACTAAACTATAAACTAAAATTACTTAAATAATTTGTTCCCACTGTGGAGTACAGATGCTGAATGAACCATACTATTTCTTTTGTTTTTGGTGCTGATGTTTTTCTATTTTGAGGTTTTTCCTCATTGCTCTGATTTTTCTCTTATAACATAACTAATGCAGAAATATGTTTAATGTTATTATGTGTGTGTGTATATATATATATACATATATACACACATATACACAGACACACACACACACATATATATATATATAAAACCTATGTCAGATTACCTGCTGTCTAGGGCAGGGGGGAGGGAGGGGAGGGAGGGAGAAAAATCTGAAATTGGAAAGCTTGTATAAACAAAAGTTGAGAACTATCTTTACATGTAACAGGAAAAAAATACTTTATTAATTTTTTTAAAATAATAATAATTTGTTCCCAAACGGTAAAGAAAAATAAAAGAAAAATAACTAAGGAATCTTAGTTCATTCAACCACTGGCTTCTTTCAAAAAATGTCACAGGAAAACAATGAAACAGACACTAGTCTGTCACAAGATACTCCTAAATAAAATTAAAATTTTGAGTATAACTTACTCAACAAATACATGATCTCTGGTCAGCAAATTATTATTTTACTGCTACGAATACATTAATTTACATCAGAAAGGGATAGCACTTTACTCTTTCAGTGTAAACTGATCACCCCATGAATTTCTTCTCTACTAAAAATAGCTTCAAAGTTTCGATACACAGTATTACAAATTTAACATAGTAGTTCTAACACCGTCCTGCCTGTTGGTGTTCCCTTAAACATTTCTTCCTGTCCTCTTCTGTTTAGGTTTTGGGTGGTTTATTAACACTCTTTTCCCACTATTTCAATTTTTAAAATCATTTCCATGACTCCACCTCTCCTCTAAACCTCCTCCTACCCCTGCCTCAAATTAAAGCCCTTCCTTTTAAAAAGTATAATGAAGCACACGGCCCATATTCTGGCCATTTCCAAGAATGTATGTCTCACTCTGTAGCTGTAATCCCTAACTTCTCTGCCAAGAGATGGGAAGCATGACCCATCATTAGTTGGCTATGTTATAGTTGGTCATCACAGAGATCACAGCTCACAGGTCTTTGAAAGTCATTTTCCTTCACAATGTTGTACTCATAAAACGTTTTCCAGAGTCTATTCTCACTATGCAACATTTTCCAAAAACCCTTCTAGGTTTCTGAGGATCTGTTGTCCCCCTATTTTTTACATCTTACTAATAGTCAATTACATTCACATACCATAATTTGTTAATGCACTCCTCTACTAATGGGCACTTACTTTGTTTCCAGTGCTTTTCCACAAAGAAAAACTGTTGCCGTATTGTTGAGCATATTGGTCCTTTCCCTCTTTCTATCATCCTTCTGGAGTATGAATCTAATAGGGGTATCATTAGATCTAAGGGTTCACAGTTCAGTATGGTCTAATCACTTCACAGCTCTACCAGCAGTGTGTATTCTTCCACAGCCCCATTGAGTTTCCTTTTTTGTCTTCTTTGTCAATCTAATGGGTGTAAGTTGGAGCTTCAATTGTTTTAATTTGTATTTCTTATTACTGGTGATTAAGAACATTTTTTATTCATGTAGTTGCCTTTCATACCTTGCCCTTATTCTCTTGAAAACTGCCTCCTCCTATCTTTTGATAATTTATGTATTAGGTTATGACTCTTATTGCTTGTATCAATTCCCTTTATATCATGAATATCATACCTTTGTCAGAAAAGTTTGCTGCAAATATTGTTTTCCCAATTCACTATTTTCCTTTTAAAGTTGACTGCATTGGTTTTGTTTGCAGAAATATTTTCAGTTTTGTGGAATCAAAATTATTTATTTTAATCTCCTCTTCCTCTATATAGAATTATACACTATTGCTTTCCCTACTCATATGATTTGTTTATATTACTTTTTATATCTAAATCTTGTAACAGTGTGAAGTTTATTGTGGATATGGTTTGAAATGTTGATTTAAACCTAATTCCTACCAGGCACTAAATAAAAGCCAAAAAATTAAAAATTAAAGCTGAGAAATAAACAAAGATAAAGCTGAGAAATACGTATATTCCTTTCTATTTACATTAAGTAAATACCATACAACATATCTAACTTTTCTAAAAGCATATATAGGCCCTTGAGCTCTTATCATTTTGTTAACTTATTCTATGTCTGAGAAGAATGTAGTGAGGTCCGCAACTATTATGGTTTTCCTGTTTCTCCCTCCAATTTAATTAATCTTTCCTTTGTGTACTTAAATGTGATGCCAAATGATGGATATATTTAAATATTAATATTATTTCATTACATACAATGACTTTAAGTGTATGTAGTTTCCTTCTTTATCTCTTTTAACCATATCTATTTTTATTGTTGCCTTAGTAAAGATCATGGTTGCTATCCCTGCTTTTTTGAATTTGCTTCAAGCATAATAAATTCTGTTCTAGTCCTTCATTTTAATCTTGTTTGACACTACTTTAATGCTTTAAATGTGTTTACTATAACAACCTATTTTTGGATTGTACGTTCTAATCAATTTCAATATCCTCCTCTACTTTATGGGTGAGTTCATTTCATTCACATTCACTGTCATGATTGTTCCTGTATATTTTCTTCCATAATAACCTCTTTAATTTTTTTTTCCTTTCTTTTCCCTCCCCCAAACTCTCTTTGCAAAGAAGATAGAAAAAGGGAAGGCACAAGATCAACACTAATCAGCTATAATTAAAGTGGTCGGCTCCTCCTCTCTTCACCAAGCACTGACCCCTATCTTATATACTAATACATGTTAAGATAACGAATATGAAAAAGTTAATACATTCCTATTCAAGTTGACAAATTATGTCTTGTACACAGATTTGTGGGACCAGAATCACTCTTATCCTACAAGAGAGTGTCAGGGAGCATAGGTGGCTATTTATAAAAAAGAGTTTGTTGAAAGTTTAGCCGGGCCAATAATGGCCTATCTTTCTAGACACAGAATTCCATAAATCAAAGATTCTTCATATACAAAACAGGAATAAAAATGCCTCCAACTACCTACCTCAAAGACTTGTTTTGAGAATCCGTTTAAATAGTATATATAAGGCATGTTATATATAGGGGGCAGCTAGGTGGCACAGTGGATAAAGCACCGGCCCTGGATTCAGGAGGACCTGAGTTCAAATCCAACCTCAGACACTTGACACTTACTAGCTGTGTGACCCTGGGCAAGTCACTTAACCCTCACTGCCCTTCCCAAACAAACAAACCACTGTCAACTATTATTTTTATTACTTAATGAAAAAATTTGCCAATACAAAATGCCACCATTTTGCCAGCAAGACATTAGAACTTGAGGAAAAATTAATATATTTTCCCCTCACCTATTTCTACTACTTTATCATGAAAAGTATATTCTTTGTAATGGTATTATTTCATTAAAAGAGATCTTTATTACCATGTTTTGGCAAAGCCTGTTTAAAACCCCAAAGTTACTATTATACTTTTCAGCTTTAATGATAGAGAGGTCATTGCAATTATAGGCTACCAGAGACTGTTTGTTTTTTTTTTAAATTACAGTTCAACTTGCTTTAGTATTTTAGAACACTGAGTAGAAATTTCACTGATTTTATTTTTGTGGGTGAGGCAATTAGGGTTAAGTAACTTGCCCAGGGTCACACAGTTAGTAAGTATCAAGTGTCTGAGGCTGGGCTTGAACTCAGTCCTCCTAACTCCAGGGCCAGTGCTCTATCCACCATGCCACCCAGCTACCCCAAAGGATTGGCTGATGGAACTGAGAATGTTATTACACGTTTTTTTCCTGCAGAGCAATGAGGGTTAAGCAACTTGCCCAGGGTCACATAGCTAGTGTCAAGTGTCTGAGGCCAGATTTGAACTCAGGTCCTCCTGAATACAGGGCCTGTGCTTTATCCACTGTACCACCTAGCTATCCACTGAGTATAAATTTTAAAGCTATAATAGCAACAGATAACAGATCCCTGCCAATTGTGAATCTACTGGAAAAAAAAGAAACAAAAATCTCTAGAATCAAGTGATGGAGGTGGTAAACTGGGCCTTTCAATCACCTGATGAAGTACAGCAAAAATGCCAACATTATTAAAATAAAACTTTTGACCAGTGCTTGACAGGAGATTCTGAATGGTCATAACCTTGAGAAGAGCAGACCTTCCCAAAATGCACATCACATATATAGATGCATTATGTGTAGATGCTTAAAACTGTCTAGTTCATAAAAAATTAGGCAATTATTTATATTTTTCCCATTTTAAAATAGAAAGGGCAAAAACCCAATAAATTAGCTAGAAGAGTCATTACCATTGGAAATTTTTTGCTTTGTTATTGAATTAACAAAAGAATTTGTCTGAAGTTAATGTTTCTAATCCATCTATTGCAGGATGACGGGAAGGGAGGTGTCAGAATCTGAGCTTACGGTCATATGTAACTAAAAAAAATAGTGATACTATTGGCAAAGACAGGAATGAATGAAGGGAGGAGTGCAGGGGAAGGAAGTGCAATGGAATTTATTAATTTGATCATTGACAACGCTATGCTAAGGTTTGGTAAAAATCCAGCAATTCAAACAGTTAAAGTCCAGAATCCAGCTTTCCAGACCAGAGTCCAGAATCCAGCTTTCCAGACCAGAGTCTAGAATCCAGTTTTCCAGACCAGAATCCAGCTTCCTCCTAATGACATCTTACCACTTCAAGAAGACAAAAGAACTCAGAGACCTTATATGAACAGTTTTGTTTTGTTAGTTTTTGCTATCTCCTTCTGTTATTATATACCATCTGTAACATGTACTCTCTGCAGAGGCCCTCCCTCTGCAATACCAATGTCAAAGCGTCGCATTCATGAGGAACTGCCCCTCTGGAAAAAACTTTTCTCTCTCCTTTTTCTATATTGATATTGACATATTATTAGCTAGCATAGGATATTATTTTTGGCTGTTTCATTGAGCAAACTCATTCGTTTTTCAAATGAAACAAAGGGGGGGAATGTGTTTTTAAAAAATGGAAGTTTTAACTGAAACTTAAGAGTTGAATGCATACTACTGAAACGGTTTTTGAAGGACCGCTGGTTTTTGAAGAACTGCCCTTTTAGGGAGGAGACCGTGACGAACAGCTGTATGCCGGCTGCTGCCCGGGAGAGCGTGGCCAAGTACACAATACTTCTGATACTTCCGGGACACCAACTTAAAAAACTGGGTAGTAGAATGGAAGTGCGGGCTCGGCTCGCACATTCTGGCTTCTGAGTTTAGCGGTGATAGCGCATTCTGGTGATCGGCTCTGGTTCTCAGTGGTGGCACGTGTTTGACTCTGGTTCTCAGCCTGAGAGGCAGTTTTGAGTTTTATAAAAGAATATAGACTAAGCTTAGATCTAAGACTATTCATTTGTATTTCTACTTTCCTATTTCCCTATTTAGTATCACCTGTTTGTTGTCTAAACAATAAAGGCTAATGCCTCTCTAATTAAAGCTCAGAGGCTTCTTTTCTTACTGATCTGGGAGATATATAAGGGAAAAGTTAAAAGGGGGAGTTTAATGCTCTTATAGTCAATTTTAAATGTCACAGAAGAAAAGTCTTTCAGCAGTGGTGGCAAGGATTCAAGCAGGTGGAGGTGAGGACAGCCAATCCAGGAATGAAGCAACAGTTCATAAAAGGGCTTAAAGGTGAGATGAGTTGTTGCACACTACATGGGGCAAGTAAACCAGCAGGGCTGAAATCTAATGTGTGCAGGGGAATCACGTAAAAGAATGCAAGACCAAGTTGGGGCCAGATTGTGAAGACCTTTAAATGCCATAGAAGAGTTTATATTTTATGTGAAACATAATAGGAAGTCATCTGTAGCCTCCAAGACTGTGGGCTACCCCCTCCCTTTTTTATACTATATGTCTTTGGATTCCATGAAACTGTTTTCCTGGCTGCCCACCTACCTAACATTTTCCTTCTGTCTCCTTTGATGGATCCTCTTCCTTCTCTCAAACACTTAATGTAGGTATTGCACAAAGTTCTGTTACCGGCCCTTTTCCATTTAGATCTTTTCCTTTGTAACTTTATTCATTTGCAAGCATCACCTCTAGGCAAGAGAATTCTAAATTTCAGACTAATTCAAATTTTATAATTCTATATGATGTTTCTCCAAAGTCCACTTACAGCTCAAATTTAACCTTCCTAAAACAACTCATCATTGACCCTACACATCCTCCTGACTTCCCTGACTTCTATTAGAATCTAAATTCAATTTAGTTTCATTTTTTTATCCCCAACACTTAGCACAGTACCGGGCACTTAGTAACCATTTAATAAATGCTTTTTCATTCATTCCTATCTTTGTCAATAGCATCACTATTTTTTCAGTCACATATGATCATAACCTCAGATTCTGACACCTCCCTCCTCCCCCTCATCCTGCACATCCAATCAGTCTATTCTCCACTAGTCCAATCTACAATTTCAAGAAACACTTAAGATTTCATTAGCATGAATTATTGATAGTATATAAACCCTTCCAGTGGACCAAAGATATTAAAGATCTATGCATCCTATCCATCTCCTGCCATTCAGCATCCTTTATGTTCAGTTCTGTTCCTAGAAGAAAGATGAGTATCCAGGAGAGACCCGTCCTGCTCAAAATGTCAAGCTGGATACTTCCTTGTCTATAGCCCTCTTGAGGCCTTGGTTGCCTGTAGAGAATATCCTTTAATAAAGCTCATTTGGATATGCACATCTTGTATATGGGTTTTCTGCTTTTCTCATACCTAGCACTCAAGCACCAGGCAAACATATGGTCTTATCATTCTTTTTGGATGTTATTAAGAAAAATTGGACAACTAGAAACTGTCTCATATCGTTAGGACTAAAGTACTTCAATTTCATCTTAGTTAAAGACAAGAAGACAAAGAAAGATCTAGATAAATAGATATTCTAAATCTACTTACTAATGATCAATCAGTCAACAAATATTTATTAAGTGCTTTCTATGTGCCAGGCACATTTAGGTTCTGGGAATACAAACACAAAGAATAAATTCTTACTGGCAAAGAAGAAGATTGTATTCTTTTTTGGGGGGGGAGGAAATTGCTTAGGGTCACACAGCTGGTAATTGTTAAGTGTCTGAGGCCGGATTTGAACTCAGGTCCTCCTGAATCCAGGGCCAGTGCTCTATCCACTGAGCCACCTAGCTGCCCCTAGAAGATTGTATTCTGATGGGAAGACAATAAATATAGAAGTATATGCAAAATAAAGAGAACAAAGAAAAATAATTATAAAGCAGTTTAAATACAAAATAGGTTGGGAGGTAAAGTGCTAGAAGTTGGGGGATAAGGATAAAGTGTCATGGAGAAATGGTGTCTGAGCTTGTTCTTGAGGGAAGAGAGTCTATGAAACAGAGGTGAAAAGAGGTCTGTTCAGCTCCTGGGGTGGAAAAGCCCAGAGGATGAAAATGGAGTATTTTCTTTGTTAAGCAGAGAGAAAATTATGTTGGCTGGATCACAGAGTACAAGAGGGAGCGTAACGGTTAGAAAGATGGGTTGGAACCAGGTTGTGAAGAGTTTTGTTTGTTTGGGGTTTGAGGGGATTTTTTGTTTTTTGTTTTGGTTTGTTTGGGGTTTTGGTGAGGCAATTAGGGTTAAGTGACTTGCCCAGGGTCACACAGCCAGTAAGTGTTAAGTGTCTGAGGCCGGATTTAAACTCAGGTCCTCCTGACTCCAAGGCCAGTGCTCTATCCACTGTGCCATCCAGCTGTCCCTTGTGAAGAGTTTTAAAAGAAAAACTAAGGAGTTTTTATTTTATACTAGAGAACCACTGGAGTCTACTGAGTAAGGGAATGACATAGTCACATAGCAGATAGAATGCCAGACCTGGAGTCAGGAAGACTCATCTTCCTAACTTGAAATCCAGCCTCATATACTTATTAGCTGTGTGACCTTGGGCAGGTCACTTCACCCTATTTGCCTCAGTCTCCTCACCTGTAAAATGAGCTGGAGAAGGAAATGGCAAACCACTAGTGTCTCTGCCAAGAAAACCCCACATGGGGTTATGAAGAGTTGGACACACTGAAACAACTGAACAAAAACAACCACAGTCAGACCCGTACATAAAGAAAATTACTTTGGCAGCAATCTGGAGGATGGGTTGCAGTGAAGACCAACCAGAAGACTTATGATAATCTAGGCAGGAGGTAGTAAGGGCCTGAACTAAGGTACTATTGTGTGACTAGAAAGAAGGGTTTAGATGAGAAGGGTTTGCAAGAGATGTCACGGAAGTAGATACAGAAAGAATAGCAAAAACACTAATATACTTTCTAAATTAATCACTTCTATCAATCAAATAATTCAAATAACATTTCTGTTAAGGTTAAAATTGGGATTTTTATATGTTGCTCCTCATTTATAACTAGTAAGGCGGGATATCAATTTATTGTTTCAGCAGCAGCAGCACAATACATAATACCTTTTCCACACTGCCTTACTGAGATGCCTGCTGGACCTTGACAGGAGGTGAATCCCAATACCAATTATATGAATGCTCCTCAGAGATGCTGAGATTTAACTGTAGCTGAAAACACACAGCCTTAAAAATGAATTTCCACACTACTCTTATTCCAAATAAAAGAATATCTCAGTCTCTGCAATTTATTGAACCAGAATTGGGCATAGGATCCAAGATCTACTGATATTTCCCCTCGCTATACAATCATTAATTACATGCATGCCCTTAATTCACTGACAATACCATCACTTGAGATCAGGTGCTCACCACCTTTCACTTGTATTGTTTTAATAATATCCTGATTTAGTCACCCTGTCTCCTCTCTCTCCTCTTTAAGCTATCCTCCAAAAGTACAGTCTGACCATAGCACTGCCCTGCTTAATAAATTCCAATAATTCCTTATTTCATCAGAAGTCAAGTTGGCAAGTAAAGTCCTTTACCTTTCCAGCCTTATTACATGTTAATCTCCTTGCCCTTTTTGCCACTTTTTCACAGAAGACATGCCATCTCCTCTCTCTGTCCCTTTGCTCTAGATGTTCCTCACACCTAGAACACACTTCCTCCTCACTTCCTCTTAGAATCTTGCCACACCTGCTTCTATCTCCACAAGATTTGTGTACACATCCCCTTTCCTCTACACATAGCCACCAGCATAGTTCACCTATACTATTGCGATAAACTCCTATTGAGTTTTCCTGCTTCGAACTCTCCCCACTCCAATCCATCCTCCAGAGCAGTCAAAGTAATTTTCTCAAGTAGAGTTTCAACCATATATCCCCCTTCTCAATAAACCCTAGTGGAGTTGGGCAGGTGGCACACATCTGTCATTCCTAGAGAGAGAAAGGGATGTTGTGACTGCAGATTGCTTGAACCCAGGAGTTCTGAGCGGCAGTGCATTAAGTTAATATAGCATCCGCACTGAGTATAAAGAATCCCCCAAGAGAGAACCTGAGAAGGAGTAAACTGTTCTAGGTTGGAAACAGAGCAGATCAAAGTTCCTGTGTCAAACAGTAGTGGGATCAGGCCCATGAGTGGCCAATACGTTTCCAGCCTAGGGAGAACCAGGCTCAAACAACAACAGTGACAACAACAACAACTTCTAGTAGCCTCCCTATTATAAACTCCCATGTGTGGCATTTAAAGTTCTTTAGAACCTAATATTATCCATCTTTTTGGTCTCCTTGTACATTATTCCCCTCTACAAGTTCCCCAGTTTGGCCATACTGGGCCCACCTGCTACTCCTCACAAACAACACTCATCTCCACACCTTCGTGCTGTCTGATTTTCATGTTTGAAATGCTCTCCATCCTCACCATAGCCTCTTGGAAGCCCTGGTTTCCTTCAAAATTCAGTTGAAGGGTCTTCTGCACAAAATCCTTTCTAATGTCCCCCAAGCCCTAATACTATCGTTCCTAAAACTACCCCGTATTCACATTGCACATGTTCTATATTTACTTACAGATGTACATATTGTCCCCTCCTACCCTATCCCTTAGAAAAGAAGCTCCAGGGGGCAGCTAGGTGGTACAGTGGATAAAGCACCAGCCCTGGATTCAGGAGGACCTGAGTTCAAATCCAGACTCAGACACTTAACACTTACCAGCTGTGTGACCCTGGGCAAGTCACTTAACCCTCACTGCCACACCAAAAAAAAAAAAAAAAGAAGAAGAAAGAAAAGAAGCTCTGAGAAAATAACTTTAACATTCATTATCTTTGTATTCCCATTGCCTTAGACATTGCCTGGAACGTGTCTGTTGACTGATGAGAGGCAGCTAGTAAATAGAATGTTGTCCTGAAGTCAGGAAAAACTAAGTTCAAATCAAGCCTCAGATATTTACTAACTGTGTAACCCTGGGCTAGTCACTTGATTTGTTTGCCTCAGTTTCCTCAACTGAAAAATAGGGATAATTAGCAGCACCTACTACTTTGCAGGGTTGCTTTAAAGATCAAATAAGATATTTATAAAGCACTTAGCGCAGTGCCTCATACACAGTAGGTGCCATATAAATGCTTATTCCCTTCTTTTATTTCTTCTTCCTTCCTGATTGGCATTAATTAACTTCAAAGTAAAGTTCAAACATCACCTCCTAAATAAAACCCTTGCTGTTCCCAGTTTCTAGTGCCTCCTACCCCCAAAATTATCTTCTATTTTGGGTGTATATGTTGTCTCCCATGAATTCATGGCAGGGACTGTGTGGCTTCTTCATATCCCCAGCAACTAGCCTATGATAAACACTAAACAAATGCTTTGTAATTGATAGCCACTTTCTTTACCTGATCATTAATTTGCTTAGTGGAGAATGACTAATATATAGCACAGGGTAACAATGTGTTGTTTTTATTAATCCATCTCACATAGACTACATACACATATAAAAGCTATTGTCGATGACATCGTACTAGACTAATGCAGTTCCTGAAACCACCAACAAATCACATAAAGAAATATTCTTTTCAGAATCAGAAAATTACACTTAAAAATAATCAAATATATTTGCCTAAATCAATGATCATGACAAGTACCTATAATAAATATTTTAATTAAATTTCAATTACTATTTCATTAATCAAAAAATTACTATCACATGAGACAGGTAGCGAAGGGGCACAGTGGAAAGAGCACTAAGCCTGAAGTCAGGAAGATTCATCTTCCTGACTTCAAATCTGGCCTCAGACACTTACTAGCTGTGTGACCTTGGGCAAGTCACTTAATCCTGT
The DNA here is from genome assembly GCF_019393635.1 of Dromiciops gliroides. NCBI lineage: Eukaryota > Metazoa > Chordata > Mammalia > Microbiotheria > Microbiotheriidae > Dromiciops > Dromiciops gliroides. The sequence continues at coordinate 505,683,250 of NC_057861.1, read as the reverse complement.
TTGACTTGGTTTCTCATCTGTAAATGAGCTGAAGAAGGAAATGGCAAACCAGTCCAGTATCTTTGCCAAGAAAACCCCAAATGGGGATGCAAAGAGTCAGTTGCAATTGAAATGACTGAACAACAATCACATGTGACCACAGGAAACAAAACAATGTTTTTTATGAATTTGCTGCTCTACAATGCTCTGCAGAATTACCAGCACATATTAGACGTACAAAAATAAAACGCAATTAAGACTCTGCCAGTTTAACACAAATAGATCATCTTGCAAAAATACATTTCAAGTCTAAATAAATACCACAATGCCCTTCTTGCAAAGAGAATGTGCTTAGAAGCTCAATTTATAAAAGATATTCACATAAAATAGAGCTGACACTCTAACAATTAGCTCAAGACAGTGTACCTACAAGATCATAATTAAAGATGTCAATGATAAAAACAAGACAGCATCCTTAATGGAGGACAAACTGAGAAGAGCATCTACTTCCTCAAAGATTCTCAACAAAATGTTAATACCAAAATACTTTGACAAATTATCACCATACCTTTTCTTCTTTGCAGCTGTGGCACTTAGTAGAACATCTCTTCCAAATCCCTGGCCTAGTATATATACTTATACTTCCATGAAAATTCACTTTCAATTTTAATATAAGTGTAGCACTTAAGGTTTCTTTATATGGTACCTTTTTTCTAAAAAGCTCAGTCATTAACATAGTTTGTATTCTCACAAAAATACGGAAATGAAATTATTTCTAAGGAAGAAAAGAAATCAAATGACTCAACTCAAATCACATAATCATAATTTATATTTAATAGGGCTTGATCAAGAATCTAAGCATCGGGGGCAGCTAGGTGGCACAGTAGATAAAGCGCCAGCTCTGGATTCAGGAGTACCTGCATTCAAATCCGGCCTCAGACACTTGACACTTACTAGCTGTGTGACCCTGGACAAGGCACTTAACCCTCATTGCCCCACCAAAAAACAAAACAAAACAAAACAAGAATCTAAGCATCGATGTTTATTCAGTGGTCTTTTTACTTCAGTGTGGAACGTAGCATACAGTTTTGTCCAAAAAGTCCTGAAGTGGGCGTTAAAAGCCCTCACTTCTCTGCTGGCTCTACCATTTATTAGCCCTATGTCCTTGGGCAAGACATTAAACGACCTCTGTAAGCCTCAGTTTGCCAATATGCAAGATGAAGAAAACAATATCGGTATCTATTATGTAACAGGTACTTGTTCTAACTATTATAAGGAAAGTGCTTTATAAACAGTAAAGTATGACATAAATGTGAGCTGTCATCATTTTTAACTTCATTTTAATTTTCAAATGAGTTATTATTAATAACTAACTCACTCATAAGAGCTAACATTTGTATAACATATAATGGTTTACAAAGAAATATAGATAAGCCTTATTCTCCTCCTCGTCCTCTGTGACCCTGGCCTCATTGCTGTTCCTCACATAAGACACTTTCATCTTCCAACTCAGGACATTTCATTTCATTTCTATCTGCCTCAGTTTTAGCAACTGTAAAATGGAGTGATAATAGTCCCTACCTCCCAAGGTTGTTGTGAGGACAAAATGAGATATTTATAAAGTACTCTGTAAACTTCAAAATGCTGTGCAAATACTAGCTATCATTTTTATGATTATTATTCTCAAAATAAGCCTGTGAAGTAAGCAATTAATCAAACAGAATTTGGAGAAGCATGGAAAAAAATTGTATGAATTAAAAGTAAAGAGAACCAAGAGATCAAACAATATGAAGGTGGGGCAGCTAGGTGGCACAGTGGATAGAGCACCGGCCCTGGAGTCAGGAGTACTTGAGTTCAAATCCGAGCTCAGACACTTAACACTTACTAGCTGTGTGACCCTGGGCAAGTCACTTAACCCCAGTTGCCTCACTAAAAAAAAAAAAAAATATGAAGGTGTCTCAAAAGCCTTACCAATGTAAATGAAAGTCCCACTGAGAAACAACCAAATTCTAGTTATTTATAAAAAAAAACAAAACACAAACACTACTCTTTGTCCAAGAGAATAGATGATGAAACACACTTCCTTCCTCTGGTGGGTACAAAGTATTACACAGAGAGGCAGATATAAGTATTACACAGAGAGGCAGATATAAGTTACTATGTTGGCTGGTTTAACTTTAACTACTTTTTCTGTGTAATAAGAGAAGGTTCCATTTGGGAGGAGGAAAGATATCAAGGAAGGGCCTATGTTATAAAAACAAAAGGCATCAGTAATTTTTATGTAATTCACTAACATAAAATGTTACAAATAGACATTTCAACATACCTATTTTTCCTTCAAATGTTTCCTTGAAACCACATTAGTTGGCCATGATTAGCACTAAAATCTTTAAAGAGCAAGCAAAAAATAAAATGAAAGATAACTTTCTTACCATCATCTAGTCACCAGTGGTAAGTTCCAATTAATTAATCAACTAACTAAAAATGTTTCCACTTTTGTGCTCATAAAGATGGTTTCATCTGCTTTACATAATGACCATATTTGTAAATATGAAAATACACTTATATTGATCTTAGAGTTAACAAAGTACTTTCCTCAAACCTGTGAGGTAACAAGTATATTTATTTATTTATTTATTCATTTATTCATTCGTTCGTTCATTTATTTATTTATTATTGTTTTACAGATAAGGAAGACTGCGTGATTACCAAAAATGACACAGATGATGTTTTTGCTTTGTTTTGGTTTTGGGGTTTTTTGGGGTTTTTGTGAGGCAATTGGGGTTAAGTGACTTGCCCGGGGTTACACAGCTAGTAAGTATCAAGTGTCTGAGACCAGATTTGAACTCAGGTCCTCCTGACTCCAGGGCTGGTGCTCTATCCACTGTGCCACCTAGCTGCTCCTAATAATTAACTTCCAATTCCCAACTTACTCTTTTTTTTTTCAGGGCAATGAGGGTTAAGTGACTTGCCTAGGGTCAGACAGCTAGTAAGTGTCAAGTGTCTGAGACTGAATTTGAACCCAGGTCCTCCTGAATCCAGGGCTGGTGCTCTATCCACTGTGCCACCTAGCTGCTCCTAATAATTAACTTCCAATTCCCAACTTACTCTTTTTTTTTTTTTCAGGGCAATGAGGGTTAAGTGACTTGCCTAGGGTCAGACAGCTAGTAAGTGTCAAGTGTCTGAGACTGAATTTGAACCCAGGTCCTCCTGAATCCAGGGCTGGTGCTTTATCCACTATGCCACCTAGCTGCCCCCCAGATGGTGTTTTGTTTTGTTTTTAGTGAGGCAATTGGGGTTAAGTGACTTGCCCAGGGTCACACAGCTAGTAAGTATTAAGTGTCTGAGGCCGGATTTGAACTCAGGTCCTCCTGACTCCAGGGCCAGTGCTCTATCCACTGTGACACCTAGCCACCCCCCCAGATGGTGTTTTAACAAAGTGTTGAACCTAAGTCTTCTAACTCCAAGTAGTGTTCTTTCCTTTAAATTAGGAGCCTTGATCTTTCTTGTGTCATGGACCCTTTCTCAGAATATTTTTACTTGCATAAAAAGTATGAGATTACAAAGGAAACCAATCCTAATGAAATATAGTTATCAAATGTTTTTTTCTTAAGTTCACAGAACCCAGATTAAGAACAGCTACTCTAAACTTTGATGATTGCCATAAAAACCCATTAAATTTAATGTCAGCCTCCTTGTTGAAAGGAATTTGGATTCCCAGAAGACCCGGATCTACTACCTTTGTGACCTCTCATGATTGTTGTAGTCATTGTCTAGATGCTTTCTGGGTTCTACTTACTTCACTCTATACTAGTTCATGTATCTTTCCATGCATCTTTGCATCTATCATAGTTTTCATTTCTTATAACAAAGTAATATTACATTACAATTATGTACCATAATTTATTTAGCCACTATCTAGTTGATAAGCATCAATTTTGTTTCTAGTTCTTTGCCACCACAATAAAGTACTGCTATAAATATTTTGGTGTATATGGTGTATGGACATTTTAGTCACTTTTTTTGCATCATTCCAAATTGTTTCCTAAAATGGTTGAGCTAAATCACAGATCCACTAAGAATACACTAATGAGCCTATCTTCTCACAGCTCCTCCAACATTTGCTAATCTCATCCTTTGTCATCTCTGTCAATTTTCTGGGTGTGATAATTGGCAGTTCTCTTATAATTAGTGAGCATGTACATTCTTCCATGTGGTTGTTAATAGTTTTCATTTCTTCTTTTGAGAATTGTTTGTCCATATGCTTTGGCCACATATTTTTGGGGGAATAGCTTTTGGTGAGACAGACAGGGAGAAGCAGAAACAGATAGAGACAGAGACAAAAACACAGTGAGATGGAGAGAGGTGGAGAGATCTGTTGGTTGTCAATATCTCTTGGATGCCAAACTGTCATCTGAAAAATTGGATACAATTATTTTTTCCTATTTAACCACTTCCCTTCTTTTCTTAGATGCATTAATTTTGCTTGTACAGAAGTTTTTCATGTAAATAAAAAATCTATTTTATCTTTAATATCTGCCTCTATCCCTTTCATTATTAAGAATATATCTCCCACCCATAGCTATGAAAGGGATATGATCAGCTTCTCTTCTAATATTTTATGGCATGACCTTTAATATTAAGGCCACATTCATTTTGCCTTTTAAAAAATAATTAATGATAGCTCTATTCCAGAATGTCCAGCCCCAAGGCAGAAGTCAAATTCTCTCACCCAAGCAGCGTTTTTTTCCTTCATTAATAAAGAGATGATGGTAGTGGATAAAAGGCTCTTTAAACAGATGTTTAAAGAAAGAGATAGAACAAAATATCTATTTTCAGATAAGGCCAATGGTTTGATCTATTTTGCTCAATTCTAATTTATTATAAGGGAAGACTTTTTATTTTCATGGAGGTGGGCATGGGGGCCTTAGTGGTTAGTAGTAGTGATGCAAAAAAAGAAAAGAACAAAGTGACATTAAACATTTAAAAAAAACATGCATTAGAAAGTTGAAGGCAGTTCATAAGGGGAGACAAACAAGTTTGGAAGTTTTGTTACTATGATGTCAAATTTAATATAGGATTTTTAAAAAACTGTGTAATGGAAATTCAGTTTCATATATAATCATTTCTATTCTTTATAGAATGAAATGTTTGTTTGTTAAGAGCATAATAAAAATTCATTTAAAATTAGAAATTATTTAGCTTTTCCAGCCCATTTTTTATCTATAGGGTATTAAATTCTAAAATTCTCTTAAAATTTTTCACTTTAATTTGTTGGGATATAATTTGGTTCTCTTATTTTTCCTTACACAAATGGGTGTATCTTTATATAAATAGCTTAAAGAAAAGAAAAAGAAAAATATGTTAAACCACTCAAATGAGTTGAACCTATCTCTTGTTCACAGCAGTTTTTGTGAAATCTATAATAATGGACATTGAGCAGAACACGATAGGTAACATCTATCCATCACTGTAAAGGGCTTTTATGCAGCATTTTAATACTTTACAGATATCATTTGAAAGAGAGCTAAAATTAGACTATAAGTTGACTATTGACAAAAGAATATATCTCCAAAATGTTTTATGGAAATGGGATATTCAAAAGATAGAATTTTACTTCATCAGTGAAACTACAAGTGTTCAAGCAAAAAGCAATGCACCAGGAACTGTGTTAGGTACTAGGGAAACAAAGACAAAAAAGCTAAACAGCCTCTGATCCCATGGAGCCTGCAATCTAGCTAGTGGGAAACAACAGGTATGGGGGTGTGGCCATGGGTAAGTGCATGCACGCATATACATAGATGTTCCTGTTCAGTTGTTTTCAGTCATGTGCAAATTTTGATGACCTCTTTTGGGGTTTTCTTGGCAAAAAATACTGGAGGAGTGGTTTGCCATTTCCTTAGCAAATAATGTTAAGTGACTTACCCAGGGTCATACAGATATGTCTGAAGCCACATCTGAACTCAGGTCTTCCTTACTTTAGGCTCAGCACTCTATCCACTGCACCACCTAGCAGCCCCACATATATAAATGTATATTGAAGATATTTACAAGGTAATTCAGGGGGAAGGCACTACCAGGTAGTGGAAGTCGAGAAAGGTTTCACATATAAATGTGAAGTCTGGGTTGAGAGTTGAAGGAAATTAGGCATCCTAATCAATCCAGAATCATTTAATAAGCACCTACCGTGTGCTGTGTGCTGTGCTAGGTGGTGGGAATTCTAATACAAAGAAGGAAACAAAGCCTACTCTCAAGGGGTTGATATTCAAAGAGGCAAGAGTAAGGAAGGAACGCATTCTAAGCATGGGGGACAGGCAGTGAGTACAAAGCAAAGAGACAAGAGGTGAAGTGTTGTGTATGAGAAGCAGTAAGAAGGTTAGTGTGGCTGGATGTGAAGTGAATGAAGGAGAGCAATATATAATAATAAGGCCTTTAAGAAAAAGTTTGGGGTCAGGTTGTAATGGGCCTTAAATGTCATATGGAGAAGTTGAAGCAGTCTCAAAAACCTCTCCCTTCTCAGATTAAAAGATTATACTTATCACCTATACTACCTTATTATCTCCTCTTTAACCCAAGAAGCACTGGGGAGCTAGGTGCTTAAAAGATTCTTTATTTAACAATAAAAACCTCCTTAGTGCATACAAGGTAGCAGTGAGTTTATATTTCATCACCTTTGTTCTCACAATAAGTGAGATGATAAAATAAGGCAGTAGGCTCTTAAGATCTAGAAAAACTAAAATATAAAAAGGCAGCATTACCAAGCTAAGTAATTATTTAATATATCAGAAAATATATCACTTTTTTCTTGAAGTTCCTTAGAAATTTTATTGCTAGAAAGGTCAATTAGAGAAAGTAAATGTTGAAAAAGCTAGCAATGATTTGGAAAAAAGCCAGGTGAATGGAAACATGTTGATATAGTAGAAAGAACAATGGAGTTAAGAGATCTGGTCTTCAGGCCTGATTCAACCACTGTCTGGGTTACCCTGGGAGAATCACTTTCTAGCTCTCAAGTTCTATGATTCTACAGAAAGCCTTAAGAATAGCACATATAAGTTGCCCTACACTTTGTACCCCACCTTCAGTTTCAAATGTTGGGTTCCCGTGCTCTTAGGAGGTAATAATTACCTCATTGTATTTTTTTGTCTGCCTTAATTTCAAACCAGTGACGAATTTCCCTAAATTCAATTAGTCTGATCCTCAGATGAGACAACTGGGCTCTGATCTGAGATCTTTCTAGCTCTGAAGAACCTGGACAAAGTATGTATTCCATCTGTTATAGCCTTCAGGCTCCCAGGATCACCTCCATCACATAGCAAAGTATAAGAGAATTTTAAAGAAAGAAAACAATGAAAAAATTGTACTTATAATATTCACAAGACGCCTGTCTGGGATTCCACTATGATATCCATTGGGATTAGTCCAGGATCTATTAAGTTCAGGAACAGAGCTATAGTAATCATTTATATGACCACTAGATAATGAGTTCCGTTAAATGGCACTACCCAGCCAGGGACACTATTTTGACCCATATTCCAACTTGGGGGGGGGGGAGGAAATAAGAATTTACATGAAACCTACAATGTGCCAGGCACTGTACTAAGTGCTTTATAAATATTGTCTCATTTTATCCTCACAACGCTGAGAGGTAGGTGCCACTATGATCTCTATTTTACAGATGAGAAAATTGATGCAAAGGAATAATAACTCTAGAGGTCATACTTATTCCTTCTTAGGACATGTATAAAGCAATACTCTGACTTAGGGTCGAGGGACATTGTTTTATTCAAAGTGAACCAAGGGGCAGCCAGGTGGTACAGTGGATAGAGTACCGGCCCTGGATTCAGAAGGACCTGAGTTCAAATCCAGCCTCAGACACTTGACACTTACAAGCTGTGTGACCCTGGGGAAGTCACTTAACCCCAACTGCCTCACCAAAAAAAAAAAAAAAAGTGAACCAAGAAGGAGAGAAAGGCATCATGTCATGATGCACAGAGAAACCTACCTTGGAATCTAGAAGAACCACCTCTAACAACATCCTGGCTGTATGCCCCTGGGGAAGTCATTTAATCTATCAGTGCACCAGGCAACTCTCTAAGACATTAAGTTACAGAAAAACTGCTGTTCACTAGGAGATCCCTAAACAAATCACAGGGTTGCACCATCACAACAAAGCAAATCACGTTAACTCATTTTGGCAAAGTTTACATGCTCTGAATGGACATTAATATCCCATTCCTCATCACTAAGAAGTAACAAAAAGGCATAATACCTATAAGAGAAATTATTGAGTCAAGAGTCTTTTTTTTTCTTTCACTGAGTGCAAGAGTCTTCTGGTATAGTCTAAATCTGGAAAATATTTTCCAGAAGCACTTGTGATTTTTTTTAAACTACATTTATGGGGCAGCTAGGTGGCACAGTGGATAAAGCACCGGCCCTGGATTCAGGAGGACCTGAGTTCAAATCCAGGCTCAGACACTTGACACTTACTATCTGTGTGACTCTGGGCAAGTCACTAAATCCTCATTGCCCTACAAAATTAAGTAAGAAAATAAATGAATGAATGAATAGATAAATAGATAAATGAATAAGTAAATAAATAGATGAATGAATGCATACATGGATGAAAAAATAAATGGGTGAATGAATGAACAAATTAATTAATTAATTAACTAATTTAAAATAAGCTATATTTATACAACTACAGTGTGACTTAATAAAAAGAACACTGGATTATGGGTCAAAAAACTTGGGTCCTAGCCCTAACTCTTCCACAAGCTCTCTTTGTGGGTATATTACAATTGAGAAGAACAGGAAGTAATCCTAGGATCATAGATTTCGAGCTAGAAGCAATATTATGGATTATCTAGTCCAACCCCCTCATTTTATAGATGAGGAAACTGAGGGCAAGAGAATGACTTGCTGAAGGTCACACATAGAAGTATTTGAGCCATCATTTAAGCTCAGGTCTTCTGATTCCAAATTGGTATTTTCTATGGTTTCATGTGAACTTTCTCTAATACAGAACGTCTACTACCTGTGGTAGGTGAATTTTAAAATATATTTTGATAACTATATTGCAGTGGAATGTTTCACTTATAATCCTATGTATTTTACTTGATGTATTTAAAAGCAGTACTCTGAGGCAGGGTCCAGAGGCTTCACCAGATTGCCAAAGGAGTCCATAACACAAAGAAGGTTAAGAACTCTTGCTCCAGAATGAAAGTTCCTAGAGAGAACAGGTATTGGTCTATTCTCTGTAGCTGGATTATACCTAGCACAGTGCCTGGCACAGAATAGGGACTTAAAATGCTTTTTTAACAACTTGTTTAGTCAAACATTTCCTGCATTGCATTGTAAGGCAGATAGTGATAAATGATAAAAGATGCAGAGAACTGGAAACACTATTGTTCTGGAAATCAAAAGACACAGGTTCTATTTCGAGTACCATCACCAACTCTTTATATGACCATGAGAAAGCAACGTCCATTTTCTGGGTTTGAATACCATCATCTTTAAAATGAGGGGAGTAATTAGATGATTTCTGAAGTACTTTCCATCTTAAGAGTCTGATTCTATGATAATCCTGCATAGTTTTCTTTAAACCAGGTATAACTGGACAATTTTGTTCTTTCTCTGTCTCTAGCTACAAAGGGTGATTTTTGCTTTTGTTTGCTAAACAAGCATAAACCTTTATTGCATTGCCTTAAGGTAACTTTCTGATAAGTACTGGGACCCTTAGGAGATAATGAGCCAAGTATTAAAATAAGTCTCAATTCTACCTCATTAATACCCAACAGAGAAGTCTTTCTGCTGTTAAAGAGATGCTTTATTAATTTTTAAATTAGTAAGAAAAGAATTTTGAAACAAATTCCACCTTTATACCCAAAGCCACCACCCTAGAAAAATACAACACTATACAATGAAAATTCCATACTCTACAGTGAGTAAGATTTTGTCTAACAGCAATTCACGGATAACATTTCTGAGATCTATTTTCCTCACTAACAAAGGTTAGTCAATCTGTTATTATGAATCAGATGGCGTAAATGTGTGTTTAAGAATGCATATGCTATGTACAATGCTGTTTTCTGTTCCCCTTTATATTATGAAATACTCATGGTTGCTAATGTTTAAGTGCATAACAAAAATTCCTTTTAAGAAAATATATGTTGTTGAGGAATAACTAGTAGCATTTTAACCATATTTGCCAAATAAAGAATAAGAAAAGAAGCCAAAAAGAAAATTGTGTCCAAAAAGATTATGAACAGGATTTTTTTATACTTTACATAGATCCTATGTTTTTATCTTTAGCCAGCAAATATAATTATTTGTATATAAACCAATCCTAAGTAGAAAAGTCACACTGAAATTGTAACAGCTCAATTACTAAAAAGAATCCAAATCCAGACAAACTTTGCAAGATGTAAAATATTACACATACAAAGAACAATTAATTCTAATATTATATAAACTGCTTATAAAAAGAGGGAAAAAAGAAACCATATTCAATACATACAAAAACATGGGGTTTATACTTCAACTAGGGAGGAAAAAAGCAGAAAAATAAAACTATGGATGGACCAATATCCTTAATAAATATTGACACAAATATTTAATAAAATATTATCCAAAAGGATATAGTAGCATATTAAGAAGACTACATCCTATGATGAGGCTGAATTTATACCAAAAATGCTGGATTAAATCAACACTAGGAAAACTATAAACATAACAATCATAACAACAAAAATCATAAAAATCACAGAATTATATCAATAAATGCAGAAGCTTTTGACACAATAGAACTCTTTAAGCTAAAAAAAAAAATTAAGCACAGGAATACATAGACCTTTCCTCGAAATGGTCAAAAATCAACATTGTTTATAATAGAGAAAGGTTAGAGGTCTTTCTAATAAGATCAGGCTGTAAAGCGAAAATGTTCATTATCACCATTATTATTTGATATATTCCTGCATGTTAGCTATGGTAATAAGACAAGAAAAAGAAACTAAGAGAATAAACCTAGGCAAGAATAAACAAAATTATCCCTTTTCACAGATGATATGATGATTTACTTTAGCACACTCTACCAATAAATCTATCAATCAATAAGTATTTATATTAAGGGCCTGTGCTAGACAACGGAATACAAATGCAAAGAATGAAACAATTGTTACTCACAAAGAAATTACATTCAAATAGGGAAGACAAGCATATATAAAAATAAATATACTATAAATATAAAATGAATAAATATAAATATAAATGAAGTAGTTAGTTGTAAGGCAACTAGGTGGCAAAGTGGATAGAGCACTGGGCCTGTAATCAGAAAGACCCATGTTCAAATCCAACCTCAAACACATATTAGTTGTGTGACCCTGGGCAAGTCACTTAACTTCTGTTGGCCCATGTTTCCTCAACAGCAAAATGGGGATAATAACAGTATCTACCTCCAAGTGTTGTTGTGAGGATCAAATGAGATCTGTGTAAAGTGCTTAGAGCAGAGTGCCTGGCATACAGCAGGTATTTAATAAATGCTTCCTTTCTCCCTTCCTTCCTTCAGGAGGGAGGATACTAGGGGATAGAAAGGTAAAATCAGGAAAAGTTTTAGCGAGTTGCCCCTTAAAGGAAATGGGGGATTTTACAAAACAAAAGAAAGAAGGGAATGCATTTTTGGCCACAGTCAACACAACTTCTGCAAGGTAGTAGGATATAAAAATATAAATAATATAATATTTTAAAATATAATGTAAAAATAAACCCACAAACAATCAGTCTTTCTGTATATTACTGACAAAACCCAATATGAGGAGAAAGAAAAAGAAATTCAATTCAAAACTACTACAAAATACATTAAATATTTAAGATTTCACCTTCTAAGATACACATGAGCCATACAACTAGAAAATACTCTTTTACAAAAACATTCTCATCCCTCATTCTCCAGACCAGGCCACCATGCCTCAGGTGTCTCCTCCTCCTCCCCCCTTTCACTTTACCCCTCATTGCCCCACAAAAAAAAAAAAAAAAAAAAAAAAAAAAGAGGGGGCGGCTAGGTGGCGCAGTGGATAAAGCACCAGCCCTGGATTCAGGAGTTCCTGAATTCAAATCCAGCCTCAGACACTTAACACTTACTAGCTGTGTGACCCTGGGCAAGTCACTTAACCCCATTGCCCCGTTAAAAAAAAAAAAGAAAGAAAGAAAGAAAAGAAAAGAAAAGAAAATGCCAGCTGATTTGACAGAAACAAGCTAAATAACTGGGAGTCCAAAATAACTGGAGAAAGATTAATTTCTCATAATTAAGTCATATCAATATGATAATGTTACTTTAAATAATTTACTGATTCAGTGCCTCACCAAGTTATCAAAGGATTAATTTATGAGGTAGAAACAAATAACACCATTTACCTGAGCGGGGGGGAAAAAAAGGTCAAAAAACTCAAGGTAAATTATGAAGAAAAAAAAGGGAAAACACCATATCTCAAATTATATTACAAAAGCAGCAATCATTAAAAGTATCTGGTACTGGTTTAAAAAAAAAAAAATTTTTAAAGTTGATCAGAGGAGCAGATTAGATACACAAAATTCAGAAGCAAATAAATGACCATGAACCCAAAGATCCCAATTACTGGGGTAAATGAAGAATCACTATTTGACAAAAATTACTGGGAAAACTGGAATGCAGTCTGGCAGAAATAGGGTTTAGACCATAATTTTATTCCATATACCACTATAAGCCTCAAATAGATATATATATATGTATATATATATATATACATATATATATAAAAGATTGCAACAAAAATAAATTAGAAAATAAAGAAAGGATATATCTTTCAGAACTCTGGATAGAAGAGTTCTTGACCAAACAAGGAGCTAAAATGGAAAATACTGAGTACATATGATTTTAAAAATTTTTTCACAAACAAAATCAATATATTTTGAATTGTGGACTAAAGAGTGAAAAGTGAAATACCTGTTTTAGTAAGTTTCTCTGATCAAATGCCTGATTTCTTAAATATACAGGGAACTGATCAAAACATAAAAATAAGAGTCATTCCCTAAAAGATAAAGGATCAAAGGATAGAAACAAGCAGTTCTCAAAAAAAGAAAAGTAAGCTATCAAAAATCATATAAAAAACCGTCCCAGATCACTACCAATAATCACTCATCAGATTGACAAAAGTGACAAAAAAGGAAAATGACAATTTTTAGAGAGGCTATGGGAGGACAAATAGTCTAATGTGCTGCTGGCAGAGCTCAAGCATTCTGGAAAGCAATTTAGAATATGTCCCAAAAGTCACTAAACTATGCAATACAACCCTAAGCACAATGCCCCCCCCCCCCCAAAAAAAAGGCCCTATATATACAAAAATACTCATAGCAGCACTTTCCTTAATAGTTACAAAATGGTAACTAAGGGGCTATTCATCAACTGAAGAATGGTAATGTCAATTATGGGATATAACTGCGATTGGATAGATTCAGAGAAAACTGAGACTAGAAATACATGCTTTGGGCTCATTCTCCCAACTTGAAAGGGTAAGCTGGGTCCCCAAAAAGGCAAGCTCTTTTCCCCTTGAGTCCTAAGACTTGAGTCCTAAGGACCTCAGGAGTAGTTTTCTATTACTACAGCTAATGAGGCCCCACTGGTATACTGCCCTCTATTGATTATCAAATGACATGCTTTAGTCAGACAGACAATAAGCATTTTTTCTTTTTTTTTTAAGTATTTACTAAGGTGGCATAGTACAAAGAGTTATTACAAAACAAAAGCTGGTGTCACATTCTCCCACCAATATATACACAGTTCCAAGGAAAGTGGACCCAAGTCCATTTATCCCTCATGAGCAAAGGACTAAACTCACAGCTTCTGATTATTGGAAGTCCTTTTCTCCCTCTATGAACTCCTCAACGAAGTTCCACTGAAGCTCTGGGTAGAGGCCTGAAGGAGAAGCTTACAGGGAGCAGCTTTCATTTGTCCTAGATTCCTGATGCAGACTCTCCTGCCAATCACTGCTAATCCTAAAACACTGCAAAGACAATGATGAGAAGTCCAAATCCTATGACTTTCTAAAGTTCACAAGGTCATCCTCTGGTCAAGAGGAAGGGAAGATAAAGGGTCTTCTCTATCTACCTCCCCTTGCAATTCTCACTCAGGGGCTAGTCTAGAATTGCTCTCTTCCCTAAGCTGTTGGACACTCAGAACACAAGTCCAGCAGATCAACCATGCTCCACCTCTGGAGACAGGCATGATTGACCAGAGGTACAGAATATAAGATATCCATTTTCAGACATGGCCAATGTATGAATTTGTTTTACTTGGCTGCATTTGCAATAAAGGAAGGGAGCTATTGAGGGTGGAGAGGTGATAGTGACAAGCATGCCAAAATAAAGAAGAGAAATATTATTGAAATTTTAATGCATAAAAGAGAAAAGAGTGAAATTCAGTAAGTGAATGGATAAGCAGGACAACTTTGGAACTGTGTTGAATTTATTATGTATTTTTTTTAAAACCAAGCTGTATGGAAAAGAGATTAGTGGTTTCATATATAATCCACCTTTTCTACTCTTCTTTATATGTGGAAATGTCTAAGTTTATTGATGACTGTGAAGGTCAGAATAGCAAAAAACAAAATTTAAAATCCTGAGGAAAAAAGAAAAGAAAAATAACTAACATTAAAATGTAATGCTGCTAGCACTGGCCCTGGATTCAGGAGGACCTTAGTTCAAATCAGGCCTCAGACACTTGACACTTACTAGCTGTGTGACCTTGGGCAAGTCACTGAACCCTTATTGCCTAGCAAAAAAAAAAAAAAAAAAAGTAATGTTGCTTAAAAGCTGATCAGAGAAAATAATAGCAAGTTACATTACATCCTACTTTACAGTTTGCAATATCATTAGAGTTTTGGTTTCAGATTAAACCTTTCTTTCAGGAACTCAAAGTATTCTATAATAGTAATAACTGCTCATGTTTGGATAGTGCTTTCCTCAGAACAACCTTGTGATGCCCATTTTACAGATGAGGGAACAGTGGTTCAGAGGGATCAAGTGAACTGTCCAATGTCATAAAGTAAGCAGGTGGTAGAGCTGGGGCTCCAATCCAGGCTCTATGGCTTCACATCCAGTTTTCTCTGCTTCTCAAGAGAAAGGATATGTTTCCATTTTCTAATGTAGCAGCACAAGCTTTGGGCTCAGCTCAACCCATCTTCCCCTAGCACTGGCAGGTTGGGTCCCCAAAGGACAGCTGACTCCTTTCTCCTCTCAGCGTACCAGGGGATTACCCTGAAGAGTTAGGAAGGGGGGCGGGGTTCTATTGTACCAGAACTCATGAGCCCCCACCAGCATGCTTCCCAGTGATTATCAATTTACATCCATTATAATCAATGATATCAGCAAGACACAATTAACTTTTTTAGAAAGTTACTGACTTAGGAATAATAAGAACAGACATTACAAAGCATCACCCCCAAACAGGAGGCACACTTTCCCATACATACAAACAGAATCCAGGGGAAAGTTGGTTCAAGCGCACGCAGTAAAGAGGATTGCTTGGATAGCCTCCCTGTTGTGGGGTCCCAGTGAAGCTCTTTTTAGGCACCAGGTAGCTTTCTGCAGGACATCTTGTAGAGCCCTGAAGCTGCTCCTCCTCCAGACATCTAGAATAACTTTAGGTCTTGCTGCAGACAACTGCCAGCAGCCACAGCTGCCCCGGGGACAATGCTGGGATCCTCATGGGAAGAACAAAATCTTCCAACTTTCTGAAGTTCACAAGGTCTTTTCTCTGGGGTCAGAGAAGAGAAAGAGACAGATATTCTTTGTCCCCATTTCCCATCACCATCACCAAAGTGGTACAGTGGATAGGGCTTAGAATCAGGAAGCCTCAAGTTCATATCTGGCCTTGGACACTTATTAGCTGTTTGACCCTGTATGAGTCAATTATCTGTTGTCTGCCCCAGTTTCTTAAGCTATAAAGTAGGCATAATAATATCATCCACTTCCCAGGGTTGTTGTGAAGAACAAATGAGATAATACGTGTCAAACCCTTGGCACAATGGCTGGCACATAGTAGGCACTTAATAAATGCTTGTTCCCCTCCCCTTCTCCCTCCGGGGACTTCGCTACACTTCCTTCCATCACTGGGCTGGCCCACCACTGGAATGCCTGCATCTGAACTAGCTTGCTATTTTTTCCAAGCCCCAAAGTCATGACTGAGTCTCCTCAACCAATCCCAATACGCTTCCTATATATCATCATTTTGTTAAACCCAATAGTTTCACTACTTCCAAATTTATTGGACCTCTAGATGTTAGTGCCTTCCACTCTGAAGGCCTTGCCTGTACCTACTTCAATGCCTTTAGCTGACCGATTCAACAGAGTTGTTATCTGATAACAGCTTATAAGTGAGTTTCACTGAGGTAGAGGTGATTGATCCAACTGACCCCCTATCTTTACAATGATATTTGACACGTATGGTATAGCAGAAAGAACCCTGGATTTGTAGTCAGGGGAGCCTACATTTGAATCACAGCTCTGTTCATTACACAACCTATGGATTCTAGGGCCCAGCTTCTTAAACTGTGGGTTGCAAGCCCATATGGGGTCACTTAACTGAATGTGGAGGTCACAAAAATTTGGCAACTGTAAAAGGTTATGCATACCTATTTTATATACCTATATACGCAGGGTCATG
Organism: Dromiciops gliroides; assembly: GCF_019393635.1. Classification (NCBI taxonomy): domain Eukaryota; kingdom Metazoa; phylum Chordata; class Mammalia; order Microbiotheria; family Microbiotheriidae; genus Dromiciops; species Dromiciops gliroides. The sequence goes on along the minus strand of NC_057861.1, from coordinate 505,666,578 downwards.
GAAAAATGTCTCGGGTGAGAAGGGGTCACCAGTGGAAAAAGTTTAAGAAGGCCTATTCTAGGGCACTCTGGGTCTCAGTCCCCTCATCTGTAAAATGAAAGAGTTGTATTAAATGATCTCTAAGGTCCTTTCCAGGTCCAGACATTATTGGACAAACGTACTTCTTCCATGCAACTTTCCCTAATCCCTAGTCAGAAATTATCTATTCACAATGTCTTGTGGATCCCCTTCTCATTAACTTACCATCATCTATTTGTATGATGCTCTTTTGTGTATACCCCTTATCTTCCTTAATAGAGTAAAGCTCAAACATTTATTAAACATTTACCATGCATAAAGGGAAGAGAAAAAGGAAATAAGCATTTATAAAGCACTAGGTATATCTGTGCCAAGTATGTGATCCTCACAACAACCCTGTGAGGTAGGTGCTATTATTATCCCCATTTTACAGTTGAGAAAACTAAGGCAAATCGAAGTTAAGTGACCTGCCCAAATTTGAACTCAGATCTTGACTCTAGGCCCAGTGTTCCATCCACCACAGCACCTAGAGAAAGTCTTCTAAGCACTGAGAACACAAAGACAAAAATAAAATGGTTCCTGCCTTCCAGGTACTTGCATACTACGGGAAGGGTGACAATATGTGCCCAGGTATGTCAAGACAAGGTTATCTATGGAAGAAGAGAACACTAACACCTGTCTTTTCCATTAGCTGATAAGCTCTTTGAGGGCAGGAACTCTCTTGCTTTTATATTTGTACCTCCAGCACCTAGGAAACTATTTGGGACCTCAGACACTTGACACTTACTAGCTGTGTGACCTTGGGCAAGTCACTTAACCCCAATTGCCTCACTTAAAAAAAAAAAAGGAAACTATTTGGCACATTATAAGAACTTAAATGCTTTTTCATTCATACTACATTGCCTAGTTCACTGATACACATTAGGCATGTTTGCTGAATAAATAAATAGGGAAAAGATATTCAATTATCTGTCCTACAAAACAAATCACTGGTGTGTCCTTAAAAATCCCTTGGCTTTAATAACCACCATGGCTGATATAAATGGAAACTGGCTTCTTATCATTAAACTGGGATCTCTACTCAGAATAAATGAATAAGAAGCCCATGATTTCACAGAATTTCTCCTCAGATCAAAAGGTATGATGTTATAAAACTTGGAATAATTGTTATTTATAATAAAGAAAAATTCTTTGGAGAATCAGGTTTTCTTATCAGTCACACTAAGAAAGACATTGAACAGTAATAACATTTTCCATTCTTTTTCCAAAGAATAATTATAATGATAACTGATATGTATAACATTTTTAAATGTACAAAGTATTCCACATATCACTGGCTCCCAAGCAAAAAAGAATATACTATTAAAAACTTGATCCAAGGAATTAGTTGAAGTACCATAACTAAAGATTAAATGAGGGGCAGTTAGGTGGTGCAGTAGATAAAGTACTGGCCCTGGATTCAGGAGGATCTAAGTTCAAATCTGGCCTCAAACACTTGACACATACTAGCTGTGTGACCCTGGGCAAGTCACTTAACCCTCATTGCCCTGAAAAAAAAGTTAAATGAGAAGACAATATAAGCATCACTGGAATAATGGGCATTTCTTTCTTCATTCAAAGATTTATTAAATTTCCTCTGTATAAGAAGCCATCTGATGGAAAAAATAAAAAATAAATAAATGTGATGCCATATCTGTCCTCCATAAGCATATTTTATAATAGGGGAAAAAAGAAATACATATAAACAACTAGAATATAAACAAGAATAAGTTCATAAATATTCAGAGCAAGAAAAATCATGGGGGGTAAGATGAATAGAATTCAAATGAGTGTTTTTTTAATATAAGCCTTGAAGGATGGGTAAGATTTTAACAGGCAAACCTATTTTGGAGATTGGCCTAGCTATAATATTAGGTGGACCTCAGTTATTTATCATTTAAATTTGGGTATACCTTGGTTTATTAAAAATGTTAACATGATTGGTACAACAATACCTTTCTTTCTTTGATGGTCAACCATAATTGAAAATGGCACCTTTTTTTTTTTTTTGAGAAATTAGGTATTAACAGACTGGGGATATGTTTTGTTTTTAAAATGATATGGCCTATTTCTTTGTTCACAGCCAGCATAATCAATGATGTCAGCATAGCGTTTGGAATAAGTGTTGTTAATATGTGCTCCCTCTACTGAATTAGTTGGCTCTAAAGAAATAAAAGATAACACTGCTTCCTACATAAACATTTCTGTGAATTTCTCTCACCAGCCAGAGTAGAGTTATTTCAAATTAAAAATAAAGGGAAGAAGAAATTTAGGATCCAAGGACACATCAGAATAGCTTTCAATATACTGAATATAAAACTATACACCATCACAAAGTCAATTGCTATTCTAATAGGGCTAGACAAAATTTTTCAGGATCTTACGTAAGAAAATCCATTCTAAGTAGGACTTTTCATAAATTTAAGAAATGAGATTAAATACTTCTAACCCTGAAACTTAGTATCTGAAGATCCTATTTTAACTCCAAGTCATAATTTCCTTTCCATAAATAAAGTACCATCTGCAACCTGAGTATAATCCAATTTACCACAAGATAAATGAGATTTCTGTTGTCAAGGCGATTTTATCCTACTTGTTCAAAGAAAGAGAAAAATGGGGGAAAAAACCCACAAGAAATCCTTCTTAAAGGAAGTAAAACACCAAAATTATAGATATAAACTCACCAAAAAAATGCATGGTTTTAAAAATTAAAATCAGTATAACGTCATAACATCATTGGTTTTAGGTAATAAATTTACCTGGCAATGAAAATGCCTTAAGCAGTTAAAGCACAGTAGGTAAAAATGCTTAATCACTAGGAAGAGGGGTTTTGTTTTGGGTTGGGTTTGGTTTTGTTGGCTAGCCTAACTAGTATTACAGAAATCATTTTAAAGCTCCCCAAAATTACTATATAGAATAATAAAATCCAGTTGATATTTTTTTACTCTCATCTGGTGTGTCCTAGAGACATCAAATAATTTAAAAATAATAATTTTATGCCAGAATTTGACAAATATGTTACTATCTTCAAAAGCTTTTTTTACCTACTGTACTTCACCCAACAAATATAATTATAAGATCATATTCAATTTTAAAGGAGTGAAATCGTGATGATTTCATTTATTTGGTCTGTACTCATCTGATTAATAGCATTAACTACAAAAATGTTACCAAAAGAACTCTATTGTTATATACAGATTAGAAATGCAAACATAGTTTTCCCACAACTACAGACTTCACAACTGATTCTGCAGCTAATTTCAAAGAACATTTTGAAAGGCTGAGGTTGACAACTAAAGAACACTACTGCCCCCTGGTGAGTCAAAAGGCAAATGACTTTTAATTCAGTAAGAACACCAGTTTTCCGTGAAACAAGAATAGGACATTATTTTGAGAAGCACTGACAGACAGAAACCTAAGCAATTAACTAAAACAACAACTGGGCTATATACACTACGGCACTACAAGACAAGTGACAGTCTCTTTCATTGGTAAATTTAGTATCAAAACAAGAAAGCCAAAAGAGAAACAAAAGAGAAACAAAATTCAAACAATGTTATTTAATGTGACAGCAGTTAAGACTACCAAAGGTAACAAATGGCAACACTATTCCTATGTGAATGTTAGAAGTGGAAGAATCAATTAATCACCAAGTACTTATTTAGCATCTACTAAATGTCATGCTCAGTGTGAGATGCTAGAGAATACAATGATAATTGTAATAGCAAGCATTTATATAGTGTTTTAAGGTTTGCAAAATATTTTACACATATTATTTCATTTTATCCTCAGAATACCTCTGGAAGGTAGGTGCTATTATTATCCCCACTTTACAAATGAGGAAATTGGGGCAGCTAGGTGGCACAGTGGATAGAGCACTGGCCCTAGAGTCGGGAGTACCTGAGTTCAAATGTGACCTCAGACACTTAACACTTACTAGCTGTGTGGTCCTGGGCAGGTCATTTAACCCCAATTGCCTCACAAAAAAAAAAAAAAAGAGGAAATTGAGGCAGACGGCAATTAAGTGATTTGCCCAGGGTCATACTGCTAGTAAATATCTGGGATGGGATTTGAACTCGGGACTTCCTGACTTCAAGTCCAAAATCTAGCCATTAGGCAATCCAATGAAACAATTTCTCCTTTGAAGGAGTTTACATTCTAAAGGGGGTAACAAGAAGTACATATAAAAACACATATAGTTTATACAAAATTAATAAATACAAACATACACAAAGTAATTTGGGAGGGAGAACGCTAGCAGTTGGTAGGGACAGGAACCAAAACTTTTGTGGGCACAGGAAGCTTTTCAGGTGAGCAATTCAAACTTCCCCTCACAATACTGAAATTTCATCAGCATGGGCACTGCTTTTGACCCAAAGTGACTGCTGCCCCTCTCTAACTTGGATGGTCCAAAAGCTTCCATAATCAGCTCCATAACCTGCAGACAACCTCTTGGAATTGAGGTAGGTTGGTTCTCAAACAACATATATACAATCTATCATCAAACTACACTGCAAAAAACGTCAAAATAATTATTTTCATAATGTATATTGTTCCTCCCTTCAGAAAAACTGACAATACTATTTTAAAGTTTGTTTTTATACTGAGAAAAAGTCATAAAAATGTCTTCAGTTAAGAGAAATGCACTAAATATCTTGTTTTAAGCAATCTTCAATCCAAGATAGAAACAATTTTGCATTCTACATTTACCTTTTTTGTTTCACAGTATGAATTTTCTGGGTTCCTTTAGCCTTTATTTATCCCTATTCTTGCTACAGAACATTTCAGATGTGTCGAGGGATTCCCTTTTCAGAAAGAGCAAAAAAAAAAAAAATTTGTGGGAAAGTTGATGGATTGCAGTTAGGAAATTATGTGGTGATTTTAACAAGTCCAACCTGCTCCCTGGCACAAAGGTCTATCTTTTTAACACATATGTTCTCCTGACAATGCTGTACGGTTTCAAATACCAAAATTCAAGAGTCTATGAAGAATCTGTAGTGAATGACTCAGAGACACATGTTGGGCACACATAAGCTGCAGGATTTTTCCAAAGTTGACCTCTACACACACACACACACACAAAAAAATGGCTCAGAGCAGTGGTTCAAACATTCTGTTCTCTTGAACCCTTTGTACTATTAAAAATTACTGAGAACTTCCTTCAAAGAGCTCTTGTGAATTTGTGTTATATCTATTGACAGTTGTCATATTAGAAATTAAAACATCTAAGTATTATCAGGAAAATATTTTTACCTCACAGACCACCCCCTGAAAGGATCTTGGGAACTTCCAGAAGTGCCCAGATCTCACTTTGAGAACCACTGGCTTAGGGAATACCATCAAGAAAAGATAATCATGTGGCAAGCAAAGCTAGACAACCCCAGTGCTCCACTGCCAGCCACAAAATGGAGAAAAGACCTAGGGGAAGGCCTCCAGCATGTTGGGTAAATCCTCAGGGTAACCGTAAGAAAGAATATGTCCAAAAATCACACAAAATAAGAAGGCATGGATCAGTTGGCATCTTCACTGATGGAAAGAATCCCCACACTGTAAAGATCACAGAGCCACTAAAGTATTGAAGTATAAGCTGGTGGTCTATGATACCAAAAGCTGTAGAAAGGTTATCTTTGAGGTGCCAGGTGAGGCAAAACTAAAGAAAACAGAATTCCACAATAGTCAGAGGTCAAGTAAGCACAATGTAGAGAAGCAAGGATTCTATAAAGCTGTCCACTGAGCAGTAGCGAAAACTATTTCTGTGTGATATTTTTTTCTTTTCTTATGGACTCTCTACCTTGGTAGTAGGTGACTGCTGTGATGAGAGAATAAAAGCAACAAGGGACTATTGCAGAAACTGCTTACAGAGATGAACTGGCAAGCTTTGGGGCGACATTTTGCTGCTACCAGAAAAGAAATTTGCAAGAACAAACTGACTTTTTAGGTTGAGCCTCCATGGAAGATGAAAAGTAGGTACCCTTAACATTTCCCTGCTGCCAACTTGCCTTCTGAGTCCTGGTTTGATTAATTGCATATGAAAGCGTTGTTCCAGCTCTGAAAATTACAAACTCAACTAAAATATGTGAAATCAATTCAAATGGTTTTAAAAAACAGCAACTGATACTTTGTTTTTGTTTTTGTTTTTTTTGCGGGGCAATGGGGGTTAAGTGACTTGCCCAAGGTCACACAGCTAGTAAGTGTCAAGTGTCTGAGGCCGGATTTGAACTCAGGAACTCCTGAATCCAGGGCCGGTGCTTTATCCGCTGCACCACCTAGTCGCCCCCGATACTTTTTTATCATTTGTACATATGCATTTCCCCATGTCCTTTTTAAAAATTTTTATTGATAGTTTTTGTTTATCTCTTCTTTGCCGACAAGGTGAATCATTATAATTATACAATGTTGATTCTCAATGTCCTTTCCATCTACACTGTTGTAGTCATTGTGTATGTGGTTTTTCTGGTTCTGCTTACTTCACTCTTCGATTTTTTGTATAAATCTTCCCATGAATTTCTGAATTCTCCATATTCATCGTTTGTTACAGTGCAATAATATAGATGTATAAATTCATGTACCACAATTTGCTAAATTGTTCCCTAAATGATGGCCATGTACTTTGTTTCCAATGTTCTGAAACAACAAAAAGAGTTACTATAATTATTTTTATACACATGAGACCTTTCCCTCTTTGACCTCTTTGTGATAAAAGCCTAGCAGTGCTTTCTCTAAATCAGAGTATGGACTTTTTTAATAATTTTCTTAGAATGATTCCAAAATGTTTTTCAGAATGGTCAGGCTGATCCACAACTCCACCAATAGTGTATTAGTATACCTGTCTTTCTACAATCTCTCCAACACTGACTATTCCCAAATTGTGACATCTTTGTCAATTTGCTGGGAGAAACTGAAAGGTAATTTTGACTTGTATTTCTCTTAGTAATAATAAATAATATGACTCTTTAATAGTTTTCAATTCTGTGAATAATCACTTGCTCATATTCCTTTACTACTTGCCAAATGGGAAATGGCTTTTAGTCATATGTAAATGTGTTTGTTCCTTATTTATCTGGACTTTAAGACCTCTATGAGAGATTTTTTCTACAGAAATCCCCCTTCCCCTCAACAGCTTCCCTTCTGATCCCAGCCGCACTGTTTGTGCAAAAGCTTTTGCTATTTCATGTAACTGAATTTAACTATTTCATCTTTTGTGACTGCCTGTTTCTTGTCTAGTTAAGAATTGCCATGTTTTGCTATAAGTTGTGAAAGGCATATGCTCTGGTTCTTTTCTAAATTTTTTATTTGTGAACTTGAATATTCAGATTACACACTCACTTTGGGTTCATTAATGACATATGGTTTAAGATGTTGATCTAAACCTAACTTCTGCCAAACTGCATTCCAGTTTTCCCAGCAGTTTTTATCAAGTGGGAAATTATTCCCCAAATAATTTAAGTTCTCAGGCTTATTGAAAACTGAACAATTTTCTAATTCTTCCTTACCAGGCCTCCTGCACTGACCTGCTTTTCAGTATTTTTTAATCAGTAATAAAGAGTTTTAATGATCACTGCTTTATAGTATAAGTTTAGGTCTGGAAGTACTGTTCTCCCATTTCCCTTTTTTTTCTCATTATTTCTCTTAAGATTCTAGACCTTGTGTTCCTCTCCAAATGAATTTTGTGTTTGTTTTTTCTAGCTCTATATAGAAATAGTATTGTATAGTGGATGAAGAACTAGACTCAGAGACCTAGGTTCAAGTCCATCCTCTGACAGTATGGATGTGTGACTTTGAGAGAGTCTCTTTAATCTCTCACGCTCTAGGCAATTCTCTAAGACTATAAATTATAGAGAAGGTACCAACCTACGTGATATGGATGATTTTCCTGACTCCAAAATTCCCTTTATCAATGAAATCACAAGTCCAGTCCCTATCCCTATTTATAAAGTATCTCCTTGATATTTGAGTGGTATAGTACAAAACCTATTTGTTAATTTAGGCATTATAGCCATTTTTATTATATCAGTGTGACCCCACAATGAACAAATGAATAACCTTTCAATTATTTAAATCATTCTTATTTCTTAAAATGTGTTTTGTTATTGGATTTCTATAAGCTCTGATTCTCAAGACAACTGAGATTTCTAACTGCATCATTTTTTTAAATGGGTACATTAAGCTAGTGGTCTCCCAACCTTGCTGATTATATACCCCATTGGCAAAATAACATTTTGAGCATAAAATCTGAATATATATTTATTTCTTTTTAAGTTATATTTGCATGGGGGAGGGGAGTTTTTGTTTTCCATGTATACACAGAGTTAAGAAGATAAGCAAGGAAAGGGGATATAAATATGCTAACAAAGTTCAAATACTTGTCTGTGCCCTGTCATACCTTTATGAAGTATGGAGAAAGTTGTCTGATTGAATTGGAAGGGAATTTGAGTTTGGCTAAGTAAACATACCCCAGGTCCCTATAAAGACAAGCCTGCCAGCCCTGAGATAATTTAAAAGTTGAGGCAGAGAACAGCACCGTGGAGCGTGACCCCTGGACCTCTAAGAGAGGGAATCAGGGTAGAAGAGGATTTTCTCTCCTCCCTGTCCCACCAGTAGAAGAGTGGAACTACAGTAGGAAACCATGACCGGCAAAGTTCAAGAGACTTTAAGGAATAGCTGAAAGAAAGCAGCTTCAAGGATTGTGCCCTATGGCAGCAGAGAAGAAAGCTGACAATGAGTTAGGGAGCAAACTAGCCCCAGCAACTGAGAATGGAACTGTTGGGAGAGAGCAAACCCAAGGGCCACCGCTGAGCAACATACCTCATGGAGAGTTTGTATCTAACAGGGGAAGTAGCTTAAGGACTCCACAAGAAGAAAAAGGACATAAAAGCCCTGTAAGACTTGAGCTATGGTTCTCTTAGCTATATATGCATTCTACATGTGTGCCTCACTAACACTATACTCTAAGTGTGTACCCACTGGAAGACCCAACCCTTTTCCCACTGGTGCTCTGTACATCTGTGGGAGAATGAGTCCTCTAAATGTATGGAGGGGGATACTTCATAAATACTGTTATTACTACGCCATCTAATTAAATGTCTTTGTTTTATGTTAATCGTGTATTTACTGAAAATAAGCTCACTGTTGGGGCTTGTAAGCTATAGTTTTAGGAGTATAGATCCACAAGGTACCCTTCTACACAAGGTAGTAGATGCTATCTAAGGGGCCCAACCTTCAAGTAAAAATGTGCATTGGGGAAAGAGGAAGAGGACAGCCCGGGGGGTACAAGACATGCATGCGCTGTTGTACTAATAATTATGCCTATTATAAAACTAAAACAAAAAGTAAAAATTTTAAATGAAATTGAATAATATTTGATTCTGAAATCAGTAAGGAGCCACTGCAGCTTACTGAGTAGGGGAGTGACATGGTTAGACCTGCACTTTAGGAAAATTACTTTGGCAGCAATGTGGAGAATAACTTAGAGAGGGGAGAGTTTTGAAGCAAGGAGACTTATTGCAATGGGCCAAATGAAAGCTGGTGAGGCCTGAATTAGGATGGTAGTAGATACATGAGTGTTGAGAAGAGGTCAGATGTGAGAGATTTTGTAGAGATAAAAAAGACAAGATTTTACAACTGACTAGATGTGTAGGATGAAGGGAAGTGAGCAGTGAAGAATGACAGAAAGATTGCAAAGCTGTGTAACTAGAAGGATTGCAGTGATTTTGACAAAAATAGTTAAGTTCAAAAAAAGGGATAGGCTTGGGGAGAAAGACAATGTAATGAGATCTTCAATAAAGATCATAACACGACCATGCCTATTTATCCTGAATAATTCACTCTTTCCTGCCAAAAATGAAAAGGTTGGGGAAGATGGGTCTTATTCACTGACCACTGCCTGGGAGCAGAGTCCCCCTGCCAAGGGGCACCTACCATAGCCAGGCCTGATCTGGGGGACAGGGAATTTTGCCTGCATAACTGCTACAGATTCCTGGGTATCAGTTAGATGATAACCATCATGAGGGATGCCAAAGCCTCATATAGCCACAGGGAGCCAGCATTGGGTAAAGTGGAGAAGTGTTGAGCAATAATGGATGAAGGGGGTTCTGTAGTTAGTTGTGTTGGAGAGAAGCCCTAGAATAGGCTATTACAAAAAGGATAGGATGTGACTTCTCCTACTACTACTCTCTCCCCTTTTGAGGGACTTCCCTCTGAGTTCATTCAATGGCCCCCCTTTGGAGACAATATAGACAAAAACATAGCCATCCCACTTAAAACAAAACCTATGCATTATTTAGATGCCTAAAAGCACAACCAGAAAAAGACATTTTGGGGAGAGGACCAAGTGAGGCTAGGAGATGAATATGGCTGGCCCTACAAGGTAACCCAAGACTGCAATAAGAAGAGTGTTTCACAATTATTTCCCCTGCCCATGAAACATCAAATTGCTCCACAATGAGATGCAAGTTGGCATTCACCTGCTGTACATAATTGCAGAAGATTGTCAATTACATGAAGAACATTAGAAACATACAAAATTCTTGGCTCCTTAGGCTTACAGAGCACCCCAAGATCATATAGGCAAGTGTGGCATTAGTTAAGGGTCAGTTAGGTGGCACAGTGGATAGAGCACTGGTCCTAAAGTTGGGAGGACCTGAATTCAAATCTCACCTCAGACATGTACTATCTGTGTGACCCTAGGCAAGTCACTTAACCCCAATGGCCTTACGCATCCGGGGTCATCACTAGTCATCCTGATATATATCTTGCCACCAGACCCAGATGGCTCTGGAGAAGAGCGAGGCTGGTGACTTTTGCACAGTCCTCCCTCACTTAAATCCAACTCACTGCAAGTCATGACATCACCCCGGTGTCTTGGTCCTCTTCGAGAATGAAGGACAAACAAGTTGTGTTAGCCAAAGGAATATTTCTATTGCTGATATCCTCACCTTGGTAAAAAAATAAATAAATAAATAAAAATAAAAGGAGGGGGGAGGGGGAAAAGGAAGAAGTTTAGGTACTTATTTCTTTCCCCAAATTCGAGCAGGCATATACGTGGAAATTTTAGTCAAAAGAAAAGAAAAGCTATGCAAGGGAAGAGGAAGGGAACAAGAAAGGGTAAGTGGATAAGGGGGAAAAAATCCAGTGGTAAATTTGATTTAAACCAAAAGATAACTATGCTTAGATTAAGGACTATTAAGTAGTGGCATGAATTAACACACTATGTTAAAATGAAGTAAGTTCTTACCTATACAGAATTGTAATAGGCCACTTAAAAGCAAAACTTTCAACTAGATGGAATTATAAATTTTCTTCTCCTCTTCACTTATAAAAATTTTTGAGTTCTTCAATTATAATGAAAGAAATATGATAATTACCTTTCATAGACATTTGAAATAGGCATTTCAGTCATTCAAACAATCATATATAAGATTTCATTACTGTGCTATAAAAAATGACAAGCAGGACAATATCAGAAAAACGTAGACTTACATGAATCAATGCAAAGTGAAGTGAGCAGAACCAGAACAGTGTACACAGTAACAGCAATATTGTATGATGATGAACTATGAATGACTGAGCTATTCTCAGAAATACAATGATTCAAGACAACTCCAAAGGATTCATGATTAAAAGTGCTCTCCACCTCCAGAGAAAGAACTGATGGAGTCTGAATGCAGATCAAAGTATACTATTTTTCATTTTGTGTGTATGTGGTAGGTTGATTTTTTTTTTTGGTCTGTGTTTTCTTTCACAATATGACTAATATGGAAGTATGGTGACTGAACATGTATAACCTATATCAAATTGTTTACTGTCTGAGGGGGGAATAGAAAGAGGGAGAGAATTTGGAGCTCAAAATTTTAAAAAACAAATGTTAAAAATTGTTTTGACATGTAATTGGGAAAAATATTCAAAAACAATAAAGATACAAGATTTCAAGGAAATGACATAAAGCCTACCAAAGTACTACTCAGTTGACCTAACTACAGTGTTCACTAAATAAAGCAAAAATCACGTGGCCATAGTCAATTCAAACAAGAAGGACAGGAAGACACGTGCATTCTGTCCTGTTTTGCTGGCACCCACTGGGTCCACAATTTTGTCTAGCTCAGGAAAATAAAGCCAGGCAAATAGAAATGCTCTGAGGAGGTCAGTTCTATTAAGAGAATATTGGGGGCAGCTAGGTGGCACAGTGGATAGAGCACCGGCCTTGGATTCAGGAGTACCTGAGTTCAAATCCAGCCTCAGACACTTAACACTTACTAGCTGTGTGACCCTGGGCAAGTCACTTAACCCCAATTGCCCCGCAAAAAAAAAAAAAAAAGAGAATATTGCCTAACACCTAAAAGGTCAACAAATGTTGAAGTATATGTCATTTTATAATGAGTTAGACAAAGGAAGCTGGAGCCTCTTGTTAATGAGCTAGCCTGGGGTAAACAAAGATTAGGTGCCTTTGGATATCCCAATCATGGATACATCATCTTTCTCCTGGTCAAGGAAAACACTTGATACACATTCCACAGCATCCCATCTTTTTCAGCAGAATGCCCCAATCATTCTCACATTCTTTCTACCCTTCAATTTCTCCCTATCAACTGGCTTCTTCTGTTCTGCCTACAAACACGCCCACCTCTCCTACATACTCAAAGACTCCTCACTGTATTCCAGCATCCCTACCACCTACCATCCTGCATCCTTCAACTTAAACTTCTTGAGAAAGCTACCCCACTTCTCCTCTCACTCAGTTATGAACCCTCTGCAATCCAGCTTTTGATTTCATCTTTTGACTAAAACTCTCTCTCCAAAGCCACAAATGATCATTGTGAAATCTAGAGGCCTTTTCTCAATCCTCATGCTAGTTGATCTCTCTGCAGTATTTGACACTATTGATCCCCCTCTTCTGGAAACTCTATCCTCTCCAGGTTCTCATGATATTGTTCTCCCTTATTTCTCCCTCCCTTCCTCTCTCCCTTCCTCCCTTCCTTTCTTCCTTCCTTTCTTCCTTCTTTTCCATTCTTTCCATTCTTTTCCATTTCCATCTAACCATTCTTTCTCAGTTTCTTCCACTGGTTCTTCATCCAGGGTGCACATACTAACCATGGATGTTCCCCAAATGTCTGCCTTGGGATCTCTTCTCTTCTTCTTCTATATTATCTCACTTGGAAATCTAATCCTCTCCCATTGGGTTCAGATGCTATCATCATCTCTATATGGATGATTCCCAGATGTGTATCTCCAGTCCTAAACCCCTCCTTACCTCTGCCTACTGTTTTCTCTAACATCCTTCAAGTCTCAGTTCCCACCTTCTGAAAGAAGTCTTTGCTGCTACCCTTTCCCCTCCCACCACAAGTGCATATATCTTGTATGTACATATTATTTTGAATGTTTTCTCGCCCCTCCCACAAGAATTTGGTGACTGTCCTTGAGAGCAGGAATCATGGTTTTTGCCTTTCTTGATTAGCACAATGGCTAGCATATGATGTGGATTTAATAAATGCTTATTGATAACATTACATAACGTTAAACTCAGGAGTTCTTCTACAGATATTTTACCTGTCTCCACCCTCATGTCCTCACCCTTACCCTTTACCCTATCCACCCTGATTTCCTCTGGGTGAAGAGGCCTCATGTAAGCAGCTTGAATCATTACCTTAGGAAACTTTTCAGTGATAATTTATAAACTGTTCATTAACATTTCTTTGGCACTTTGCATTAGTGTCACATCTAAAAACCATCTGATGTTCTTGATAAATCATATCAAACTTGTACTAAAAGGGAGCATTGTGGAGCTCAATATATTTGTAAACTCAAATCCAAGTTTTTATTTTGTCAGCAAGTCAATAAACATTTATGAAGCACTTGCTATGTGCCAGGCATAGTGCTAAGTGCCACATTTTGCAAAGAACAGAGAATATTTTAAAAGCCACAGGACCTTAAAATACAATTCAGATCACTGTCACAATTTATGATGAGTGATATTCATTCCTTGGCATGTGTGCCCCCAAGACAATTTTTATAAAACTATTGCAAACATTTAAATATAAGAAGTAATCTATGACCTTTTCCACAATTTCTTCCTATTATAGAATTTAATCAGAAATTTTCCATCCAAAAAGACATCTATCTACAAAAGAAAATAACCTTTCAAAGAAATATTAAAAAGTACCAAATTTCTTTTACAAATTCCTCCAAAGCCTATTTTGTGTAAATAAAGACACACTCATTTGCTACGAATCCATGTCCTCTGATTTTAAATTATCTGCTTTTAACTTTTCCCTTCAGATATTGCAGTAGTGAGACAGATGATACATCCACAAAGCCCCAACTGTAGTCTGGGCCTAAAGGAACACAGTGCACTCAGGTCCCCCAGAAACAGTTCCCTTACCTTTGAATCTTCATTGCTCACTCCGAGTTCTAACACAGCTTGAGGAGACTTCAGCTTGGCTTGATTAGACTGAGCCATTTGAAGGTTAAGCTGCCATCCAATTGTCTCAAGCTACAACAGACAAATACAGATGGAAATCAGGTGGTGCAGAAGCAAAAAAACCAAAAAAACCATCCCACTTTAAGCACAGACCCCTTCATAGGAAAGAACAAGAGTAGCCAAGGAGGCTATTCTTCCATCAGCCTTGAGTTTTCTTCAATATTCATATCCTACAATTCTCCTTCTATTGACAATTTTGGGGTTTTGTCATGTCTATCAGAGTCAGGAAAATTCGATGGTTAATTCTAAAAAATAATGATTCTATTGCAGTGGCCCAAATAACTCCAGAAGACATAAGGAAATCTGCCTCCCTTCTCTTGGTAGAGAGCTTCTGTACAGAACTGTGTCACCAGTTGTCAGACAGGGCCATTGATGTGTCTGCTTTATTAACCTGTCCTTTGTTATATGGTAAGTTTCTATGGGAGAAGGGTTATAGGCAGGTGGCAATAATGTAAAAATGCATCAATAAAGTAATTTTTTAAATAACAGTTGAGAGACTGAAGAAAAACATATAAGAAAGGCAATTAATTACTCTGTGGCATTAATTCCTTTCTCTGATAAGTTCAAAGCATTTTAAAGACATTTCAGTGACTTCGGTAAGCAAATAACAGGTCTGAGTACTGTTATGTTTAGCTGGTTTAACAAACAAGTTTTAGAGGATGCCAGAAAATATAACAGTCAACAATGCTACCCCATAACATTAGGGTTTTTTTGGATTGGTTTGGTTTGGTTTTGGTTTGGTTTTTTGCAGGGCAATGGGGGTTAAGTGACTTGCCCAGGGTCACACAGCTAGTAAGCATCAAGTTTCTGAGGCTGCATTTGAACTCAGGTACTCCTGAATCCAGGGCTGGTGCTTTATCTACTGCACCACCTAGCTGCCACTACATTAGTTGTTTTTTGTTGGGGTTTTTTTTTTTTTGGGGGGGGGGGGTTTTAGTGAGGCAATTGGGGTTAAGTGACTTGCCCAGGGTCACACAGCTAGTAAGCATCAAGTTTCTGAGGCTGCATTTGAACTCAGGTACTCCTGAATCCAGGGCTGGTGCTTTATCTACTGCACCACCTAGCTGCCACTACATTAGTTGTTTTTTGTTGGGTTTTTTTTTGGGGGGGGGGTGTTTTTTTTAGTGAGGCAATTGGGGTTAAGTGACTTGCCCAGGATCACACAGCTAGTAAGTGTGTGTTAAGTGTCTGAGGCTGGATTTGAACTCAGGTACTCCTGACTCCAGGGCTGGTGCTCTATCCACTGCGCCACCTAGCTGCCCCTACATTAGTTTTTAATAACACAAACTTATTCTTTTTCCATGGAATATAAATATACTTCTGAGGTAAGGTAGACCATGAAAAAGTAAAAGTATGATTGTTCAATTTTTTTTCTTAATATATCAAAAGGTATGAGTTTGTCTTGACTAAACTTGCTAACTTACTAACTCCTGCAATGTCAAAATCAATTTAAGGTCTGGTATTCACTTTTTTGTTTGTTTGTTTGTTTTGTTTTGTTTTGTTTTTTAAAATAGGCAATTGGGATTAAGTGACTTGCCCAGGGTCACACAGCTAGTAAGTGTTAAGTGTCTGAGGCCAGATTTGAACTCAGGTCCTCCTGACTCCAGGGCCGGTGCTCTATCCACTGTGGCACCTAGCTGCCCCTCGTATTCACTTTTTAAAGTTCTAAGGACCAAAATGCATTAGAAAATTTTGTGAAATGCCATTTAAATATTTTACTATATGAATGAGTAACAAAAATATAAAACTATGTAATGACACTGGTAAGAATGACACTATCATGACAATTTCAGATTGACCAATGTACTAATTACTTAACTTTAAAAGGATTGCTAAACAATTGGAAATTAAAGTAGTAACAGAAAGCCAAAACAAAGTATTTTCTTTTTAAAGATAATAATTGGATGAGAAACCAAAGCTACAGCCCTGACTCTAGCACAGTACCTTTTAGAGACTAGGGGGTAAAAAGGAGGGAGATGTTGCACAGACATAATCAAATACCACAGGCTAAAAATCAATTAAATGGAACATTTTAAATAAGGACCCTTGATGTACTGATCTTTATCACGGATGTACAATAGCCCAAGAAACCAACCCACAGCTTTTTCTGAGTAACCACATACTACACACATTCAATAAACACATGCTAGCATATTTCTGCTGCCTGGGACAATTCTTGATGCAATATGTCATTGTAATCATCAAAAAGCATTTATTCAACACCCATGTGTATTTTTACAAGACTGGTTTGACCGCTATTATGCTAGTAACATCAAAGAAAGGTAGAAGAGATCATAGGGGTCATCTAGTCCAACCCTATAGATTTGCACATGAAGATAAGCAAGTTCATACGTTCTGCCCATCATCACATACATGGTAATTGTCAGAGACATGACCTGAAGCCAGGTCTTCAGACTCCTACTATACTACAATATTTCCTTGAAATAAAGACAAGATATGTTACACCTGAGAGAGCATATAGGCCATGTATAATAACCTATTTTACATAAGAGAAAATTGGTGCTGAAAAAAGTTATAGGACTTACCCAAAGTCATAAAACATATCCAATCAGTCGCTCAGTCTTCTCATGTCTACCTCTACAATGTCTCTCCCAGCTGTCCCCTTCTCCTCATGCAATAACTACCCTATTTCTGGCCTCCAGTACTTCTTGTCTGGACTACTGCAGTAGTCTTCTGATTGGCCACCCCTCCTCAGAAGTCTCTCCCCCAATCCAATCCATACTCCTCACAGTCATCAAGCTGATTTTCCTAAATCACAGATCTGACCACAGAATCCCACTACTCAATAACCTTCAGTGATATCCATTTGGTCAAATAAAAATGCGTTTGTTTAGCATTTAAAGTCATTTATAGGGGGCAGCTAGGTGGCGCAGTGGATGGAGGACCGGCCCTGGAGTCAGAAGTACCTGAGTTCAAATTCGGCCTCAGACACTTAACACACACTTACTAGCTGTGTGACCCTGGGCAAGTCACTTAACCCCAATTGCCTCACTAAAAAAAAAAAAAAAGGGGGGGGGGGGGAAAGTCCTTTATAGCCTGGTTTCCACTTACCTTTCCAGCTTTACTGTACAAGTACCTTTTACATACCCTCCAGTCAAGTTAAACTATCTTTCTAGAAGTTCCTCACACACGCTATTACATCTCCTTACCTCTGCATAGGCTGAAAAGCCATGTCTCTTCACCTCCATCTCTTATAATCTTTCCTTCTACTTCAAGAAGTTCAAGAATGAGCTTCTACAAAAAGCCATTCCTGATCCTCCCAGCTACTAATACTTTTCCCCCCAAAAAATGAGCATGTATGTATATTGACCTCAGTGGTCAATCTAACCACCAATTGAGCAGAAAGTCCCTCTCACTCTTTCAACTTGTTATCTAGCCAACCTCAGATCCAGTTTTGAGGTATTCATTAGGTTATTAAGGCAATCCCTTTCCACTTCTGGAAGGCTCTAAATGTTATGAAATTTTCCCTTACATAGAGGAGAAATTTGCCTCCCTGCCTCTTCCTCCCATTAGTGCTAGTTCTGCCACCTTGAGCTACACCAAATAAATCTAATCCCTCATCCACATGCCAATCCTTCAAACGTCTGACCTCTTCCCAATGAAAGCACAGGTGCCCCCCCAAAAAAATCCAACTATCTTGTTTCACTGTCATATCTTACTCCTGAGGCATAGAGTCATACACAGTACACTAAAAACCCCAGATCTCTTTCACTGCAGTTTAGCCATGCCTCCTCAGTCTTGTAGTTGTGGAGTTTATTTTTAATACAAATGTAAAACTTTAAGTTTATCTATTTAAGCTGTATGAAGGGTATTGATAATGATATTAAACAGAACAGAGTCAAGGAAAGATCCCTGGGGCATTATACTAAAGGTCTCTAACTATTAATCATTGATCCTCAGGTTCATCTCTAACCATTATTCACTGTTCTTTGGGTATAGTCTTTTTTTTTTTTTGGTGAGGCAATTGGGGTTAAGTGACTTGCCCAGGGTCACACAGCTAGTAAGTGTTAAGTATCTGAGGCCGGATTTGAACTCAGGTCCTCCTGAATCCAGGGCTAGTGCTCTATACACTGCACCACCTAGCTGCCCCTGGGTATAGTCATTTAATCATTTCTAAATCTATCTACCTGTCCTATTAGCTAGCCTACATATCTTCGCCTTATCCCCTAGGATATAATGAGAGATCTCAAATGCCTTGCTGACATCCAAGTATGCTATGCCTCTGTTCTTTCTACCCCACATTCCATTACCTCCTCCGTATAAATACAATTATCATAATACTTAGATGAATGCCCTGCTCTAATACCTCCTTAGAGTGCAAGTGCTGATGGATCCTTTTCAGCCACAGCAAATCATGAAACCGTACACAAAAAAGACACAGACAGATTTTAGACTCTGTCAGTGAAGTTAGTATTCATAATCAAGAGATCTGAAATCATTTGAAGTACTGAGGGTTAGGGTTAACCTATGAAAACTTCTATAATTCCTATCTATATCCTCCTATTTAGATATTTGCTACAGGCAGTTTAACCAAACGCTAGAGATTTTTCTCACTTTCCTGTGACATCAGAAAGATACCAAAAGATATATCAACTATCCTTTCCTCTCACCACATTCCCACCAATCTTCTTTTTGAATCATGTGATTTTTGACAAAAATTTTTTTCTCCAGATCTTCCTGTTTATGATGTGTTATAGCCTACCTTTACCAATCACACAGTATTCATTGTCCTCTGGATGATATTCTTTTTCAATCCTCCAGAGACTGTAATGTCCCATGACCTTTAACCATATAACACCAATACAAGGAAAATACCATTAAAAGGATTGACAGGAGGGGCAGCTAGATGGCGCAGTGGTTAAAGCGCTGGCCCTGGATTCAGGAGGACCTGAGTTCAAATCCAGCCTCAGACACTTGACACTTACTAGCTTTGTGACCCTGGGCAAGTCACTTAACCCCCATTGCCCCACCAAAACAACAAAAAACAAACAAAAGGATGGACAGGGCTTGCAGAGCACACAAGCAACAAGCTAGCTGACTACACATTTTTTCCAATCCCTATGACCTCTCAAACCTCTCCAAAACATAAATTAGATACCAAAGATAAAGCCATTTCAGCTCTCTCTAAGGTCTAGCACATCCAGAATACAAGACTGTTAAAAACAACATACATACACACACACACACACACACACACACACATTTACTGACCCAACCTCACTCAGCACCTCTCCCCAATCTCCTATGGTACCAGCAGCAAAGTTTCACTAGCAGACCTTAGTAGACCCCCATAGCTCAGTTCTCCCTCCTGTTTTCCAGTGTCATAGAGACCTTGCTCCAGAATGTGGAATTTTGCTCAGATCTTAACAGCCAGGTTAGTCACAGCCCTTAAGGAGCAAAATCTTTCCAGGGGAGGCAACCCAGAAGCATCAGTTTCTACGAAGGTCTGAAATGGCAGTGCCAGGGAAAACAGGCCCTGAACTGTTGGTGCCAGGCCAGAGAAGTGAAGAACAGAGGAAGTGGGATAGGTCACACAAAGAGGAAAAGGCAGCATGGGAAGGGGAGAATAGAGAGTTGGGGAAGGGCTGATTGACACTCCATCAAGTGCGAGGCAAGAGTGCAACATCCTGCTGGGGCCAGGTCTGACCACCCAAAAGTCAGTTGGGGCAGAGACCTAGACTGGTGAATCATGAACTGCCATGTGCGGGAGGAAGCTGAGATGCTTTGAGATCCAGCCCCCAAGGAAACTACAATCAGAGGAGAGAGAGTCAAGAAGTGAGTGATAAGGAAAATAAGGGGAAGTGGAGTGGAGATTAAAAATCCCAAAGACTTTAGGAGAAAAAAACACCTCAGACCTCAAATATAAACAGATAAATCAAAGGGAAAAACAATAACAACAGAAAGGAAATATGGCCCCCAAATCTAGTTAATGAGATCAGGCATGTATGAATAAATGCTACACAATAAAGGAAAATGATCCAACACTTGAAGAGATAGAGGATCCTATAAAATTTAAAGAGAACATGGAACCATAATATGTTGTTCCTGAGTAGTTTAAATGAAAAATGAGGATTATGAGAGCAAAAGTTGTGTCCTGCACACCAAAAATAATGAACAGAACAGTGAACTTGAATCTGCAATATCAAGCCTCACCAAAGAAACAAAATAGAGAACAAGAGATTGGGAATGCAAATACACAGAAGTAAAGGGCAACCTAGAATAAGAGAAGAAAAAAAACAAGAACATTAAAAGAAAATATGCTACACAGCTAAATGGTGCTGTAGATAGAGCACTGGTCCTGAAGACAAGATAGCTTGAGTTCAAATCTAGCCTTGGACACTAGCTGTGTGACCCTGGGCAAGTCACTTAATCCTGACTGCTTCAAAAAAAAAAAAAGTATTTATTGTTTAGGGACAGCTAGGTGGCACAGTGGATAAAGCACTGGCCCTGGATTCAGGAGGACCTGAGTTCAAATCCAGCCTCAGACACTTGACACTTACTAGCTGCGTGACCCTCGACAAGTCACTTAACCCTCAATGCTCCACAAAAAAAGAAAAGAAAAGAAAATATGCTCACTGTGCACCTATAGCTCAAAGATAGGATGCAAAGACAACTTAAAAATCATAGGTCTCCCAGAAGAACATGACAAAACAAAAAATGTTAACACCATAATGAAATAATAGAGAACTGCACAGAACTTTTGAATGTAGAAAATGAAATTCCAACTGAAAGAATTCACACATCTCCTCCAGGAAAATATACGAAGCTACAACTCCAAGACACATAGTGATTAAATTTAACAATTCACTTAAAAAACAAGTTCTGCAAGCCATCAGGAGAAAGACCACATTTGATTAATGCATCCCCTTGACCCAATGATTTCACTCATGGACAAATTAGTGATACCCTAATGGACAAGGAATTCAAAGACAAGGGAAAGGTCTCCTATAATTAAAACAGTAATAGCAACGCTTTTTTATGATAGCATAAAATGGAAAACAAAGGTAATGCCCATCAATTTGTGATAATAGAACAAATGTAGGTTGAACAAATTATGGCATATGAAAACTATGGAATATCATTGATCATAACTAATAATAACTATGAAGAATTCAGAGAAACATGGTAAGACCTGTAGGAACTAATGCACAATGAGGAAAGTAAAACCAAGAGAATAATATACACAATGACATAATAAGATAAATGAAAAAAACTAAAAGACATCAGAATTCAGGTTAAATATTATGACCAATTCTGTCTTTATAAAAGATTAATGACTGAATGTACTTAGTTTCTCTTAGCAAGCTAGTTACAGTTGTGAGTGCTTTCCATAGGAAATACTATTCCTCTCACTTTTTTTTTCAACTATTTTTTGGCGCTACAAGGTCAGGGTAAAAGGTTCCAATGATAAGGATAGGGGTATTTGGAACATACATGTGATACAAAAACAAATGGCATTGGTATAACATGACATGTTTGAAAAATTCTAAATCCTTTTCCCGTACTTTATGACTAGAAGAAATTGGCAGAAACAACATATGAAGTAGGAAGGTGTTTTTTAAAGAACGATCCCAATATTAATCAAGGAAAAGTCATCAGATTAGTACTCGGAACACTTTTTCCTCACTTGTAACTGTGAGGTAAATGAAACGGTCCTCAACATTATCAACTGCATTCAGGGAAGAAAAAAAAAAAAAAGAATCCAATGTCAAGTTGGGCCTTATTACACAAAATGTGCTTCTATTTAATATGAATAATGTACTGGCCACAAACATTTCTGTATAATAAAATAGCTAAGAATTTAAATGTTACTCTTCTATTCATATTGCAATTCAGAAAGGTGATGCTCTTTGGAGTTAATCAACACTCTAGGTCTTATTAACAGCAAAAATAATATGATAAGTCCCTCAGAGTGTTAATATCTTTCAACCTTGGTTTATAGGGTGTGTCATAGCTCATCTCACTTTTATAACTTGAGGTAACACATTCCTCTGAGAAACTGTTAGTTATAATGTCAGTTTAAAATGGTAATGAATTCATTATCACTCTAATTATCATATACCGTTTACAACTTAAGATAAAAAAGTCAAAAATTTATAACCAAAATTGTTTTGCAATTTCCTCCTCCCTTCCAACAAATAAAGGTCAACTCTATCACAAGATAAAATCTTAAAAACTGGAAAAATAAAGTTCAAAAGGAGACCTATCCATATTTCTTTAAACTCTTGTCAAAAACAATTTTAGAGCTGGAAAAAGCCTATTCCAACACTCTCAATTTTATAGATCATGTAACTGAAACCTAAAGAGGTAAAAGTGACTTATTCAAGGTGACATTCTGAATTAGTGACAAGAGTCCCAGCTGGAATTCAAGTCTCCCTACTTCCAACCTAGTAATCTTTAAACTACACCAAATCCTTGAATGTTATGAAGTTTACACAATATTCTGTACAAAATGTAAGAAGATGTATGGCAAAAAAATATATCATGAAAGCTTCAACTGCTTCCTTAAACATTTTGATTCCGTTATGAGTCCATTTCTAAAACTCTAGTTGCTTAACTGTTAGCAAATATTGAGACTAAGAAACTGGACAAAGACATAGCTCATTAAAAGAAAATTCAATAAATATTCAATAAATCAATAAAATAACAATAAAATAAAATTATTTCCTATTTTAGAAATCACAAATCAGGAAGCTAACATACATACCAGAAAAATGATCATCTACCTATCCTTTTTTTTTGGAGGGGGGGGGGTGGGTGTTAGGCAATTGGGGTTAAGTGACTTGCCCAGGGTCACACAGCCAGTAAGTGTTAAGTGTCTGAGGCCAAATTTGAACTCAGGTCCTCCTGACTCCAGGGCCAGTGCTCTATCCACTGCAACACCTAGCTTCCCCTACCTATCTTTTTAATGCCCAGCTCCTTCCCAGTACCCTTCTCTACACTGCTACCTATATCATATATTCATTAATACAACATTTTATGCTTGGTAAGAAGAAATTTTCAACCTAATATAGACTGTGTTCTAAAAACTGATTTCTCAACTTGGTTTTTTGAAAGCCAGAAAGTATTGTCCCATAGAAACAATGTTTAAAATGTCAGTCAAATTCCCAGACCAGCCTACAAAAACTTATTTAATACAAAATAAAGCTGAAAGTTCTCTAGAGTCCTAATATAGATGCCTCAACTCTCATGGAGGTGACTTTGGGTTCTTGAAAGCCATGCCATTGGAGCACAACTTCTGGTAATTCCTACCACACTGGCCCCAGAAGCAGAAGGAATCAATTTTCCAAGGAACAACCTAGCTAATAACGAAGAGAATATTACTGTTATGCTGACTACCTGAAAATTTTTCCTCTGGCCATGTTAACCCCGAAACTAATAAAAAATAAAAATTGGTCTCAGTGTTGTGAAACCCCTTCCACATATGCAGTGACAGTAGCAGAGTGGTGAGAAGGAAAACTGAAGGTACTAAGAATCACACAATTTTTGGACCCTCCAAAAATTTCATTTCAACTGTTGGTATGCTAAATGTGAGATCTTTATTCAATGATAAATCAATCTATCAATAAACACTTATAAGTGCCTACTATGTGCCAGGCATCTTGCTAAACTCTGCAGATATAGAAGGGGTGAAAGTCCCTACTCTCAAGTAGCTTACAATTTAATGGGGGAGACAACATGCAAACAAATATATACAAAGCAATATACACAGGTCAAATAGGAAATAATCAACAGAGAGAAGTCACTGGAATTTTCTGGAAGGCTGAAATTTTAGTTGGGACTTAAAAAGGAAGCCAGAAAGGTCAGTAGTCAGCGCAGAGGAGGGAGAGCATTCCAGGTGAGGGAGACAGCTAAGAAGAATGCCTAGAGTGAAGAAATGGAGTGTCTTGTTTATTGAACAGCCAGGCAGCCAGTGTTACTGGACTGAAGAGTGAGTCAGGGAGTAAGACTGGAAAGGTAAGAGAGCTTTGAATGCCAGAGCATTTTGAATTTGTAGGAAGCCACTAGAAGGTTGTGGGGGCGGGGGGGGGGGGGAGGAATGGAGCAGGGAGGAAAACTAGATATGGTTAGACCTGCTCTTTAGAAAACACGTTAGTGGCTGAATGGAGGATGGATTGGAGTGGAGAAAAACTGAAGCAGGCAGACCCACCAGCAGGCTAATGAAATAATCCAGGTGTAAGGTGGTGAGGGCCCTGCACTAGAATGGTGGCAGAGTCAGAGGAGGGGGTATAAATGAAAGACGTTGCAAAGGTGAAATCAACAGATTGGATATGGGGCGGGGAGGGACTGTGAGGAATCCAAGATGATTCCTAGGTTGCGAGCCTGAAAGGATGGGAGGATGGTGCTATCTTCTATAGGAATAGGGAGAGTAGGAGTTGTGGAGGATTTAGGGGGAAAGATAACGAGTTCAATTTCAGACATGTTAAATTTAAGATGTCCACTAGACATCTGTCTGAAAGGCAGTTGGGGGTGTTAGATTGGTGGTCAGCAGAAAGGTTGGAGCAGGAAAGGCAGATTTGAAAATCATCAGTACAGAGCTGGTAATTAAATCCATGGGAACTGATGGGATCACCAAGTGAGATAGTATAAAAGGAGAAGTGAAGAGGATACCTGTGGTTAAAGGGTGTGATCTGGAAGAGGATCCAGCAAAAGAGACAGAGGAAGAGTGAAAGAGGAGGCAGTTTGTTGGAAGAAAATGAATAGAATAGAATCACTGGAACAAAAGGGGATGGGGGGTAGCCTTAGTGAGGCATAGACTACAGGTACAGAATGGAGTATAAATTGCCAGACTCTGTCAACATGTAAGTTGGTTTTGCTTTTTGTTTCAAGAAAGAGCTCTTAGAGAGGGATAATAAAGGGGAAGTGACAACAGCATTAAAAGAAAAAAAAAATTTAACTTCAGTAAAACATTTATTGAGGGAAGTAAAGAGGTGCCAGATTGTAAGGGACCTCAACTGCCAAGGCTTTGCCTGGTAGACAACAGGAAGGCACTGAAGATTTTTGAACAGGAAAATGACATACCTGGATGTGGATGTCAGGAAGATTAGTCTAGCCACAGTATGATTGGAGGGAGGAAGCTATTGCAATTGTCCAGATGGACAATTAAGTCACTGTATTGGTGGGGAGGAGGGGCAGAGAGACTAGAGAAGAAGGGACAAATGCAAGAGATGTTATGAAGGTAAAACTTACAGGACTTGGTAACTGAATGTTGGGAGGTTATTTCCCTATGAGGATAATAATTCCAAAACTAAGCAAATTTATTACATCTATTTCTTGTTGTTGTTCAATCATTCAGTCATGTCCAAATCTTCATAACCCCAAGGAACATAGCATGCCAGGTCCTTCTACCCTCCACTATGTCCCAAAACCTATCCAAACTCATAGTCATTGCTTCCATGACACTATCTATACATCTCATGTTTTGCCATATGCTTCTCCTTTTGTCTTCGCTCTTTCCCAACATTGTCGTCCTTTCCCGTCTTCTCATTATGTGGCCAAAGTATTTAAGCTTCAACATCAGTATTTGTCCTTCCAATGAATAGTCAGAATTAATTTCTTTAAGTATTGACTGATCTGACCTCCTTGCTGTCCAAGGGATTCTCAAAAGTCTTTTCCAGCACCACAATTCAAAAGTATCAATTCTGTAGCTTTCAGCTTTCCTTATAGTCCAACTCTCACAGCCATACATTACTACTAGAAAAACCATAGCTTTGACTATGTGGACTTTTGTTGGCAAAGCAATGTCTCTGTTTTTTAGTATGCTGTCCAGATTTGCCACAGCTTTCCTTCCAAGGAATCTTTTCATATCATGGCTGCAGTCACCATCTGCAGTGGTCTTTAAACCCCAAAATATAAAATTTGACACTGCTTCCATTTCTTTTCCCTCTATTTGCCAGAAAGCGATGGGACCAGTTGTCATGATCTTAGTTTTTTGGGTTGCGTTTTTTTTCTGCTTTTGGATGCTAAACTTCATCATATTTTACACTCTCCTCTTTCATTCTCATTAAGTGGCTTCTTAATTTTTATTCACTTTCTTCCTTCACAGTGGTATCATCTGCATAGCTCAGACTTTGTTAATATTTCTCCCAGCAATGTTAATTCTGGCTTTTGATTCATCCAGCCTGGCATTTAGCATGATGTACTCTGTCTCTTAGTTAAATAAATAAGGTAACAATATACAGCTTTGTTATATTCCTTTTCCCATCTTAAACCAATCAACTGTTCCATGTTCAGTTCTAACTATTGCTTCTTGATCTGCATATAGGTTCCTCAAGGGATCAGTAAGATTATCTAGTACTCTTATCTCTTTGAAGACTTCTCATGTTTTTGTTGTGATACACACAGTCAAAGGTTTTATTAGTATAGTCAATGAAGTAGAAATAGATGTTTTCCTGCAACTCCCTTGCTTTCTCCACAATCTAGCAAATGTTGGCAATTTGGTCTCTAATTCCACTGCCTCTTCAAAAACCAGCCTGCTCTTCTGGTAATTTTTCACTTACATATTGCTGAAGCCTAGCTTGCAGAATTGTAAGCATAATCTTGTTGGCATGTAAAATAAACACAATTGTTCAATAATTTGAACACTCTTTGACATTGTACTTCTTTAGGACTGGGACATAAACTGATCTTTTCCAATCCAGTGGCCACTGTTGAGTTTTCCAAATTTGCTGGCATATTGAGTGTAGCACCTTTAAGACCATCATCTTTTAGAATTTTAAAGAACTCAGCTGGAATTCCATCACCTCCCACTAGCCTTATTGCTAGCAATGCCTCCTAAGGCCCACTTGCCTTCATTCTCCGGGATATCTGACTCTAGATCAAGCGGTGTTAAGATCTTTATAGTATAGTTCTGTATATTCTTGCCACATCTTCTTAATCTTTTCTGATTCTGTTAAGTCCCTACCATTTTTGTCTTTTAATATGCCCTTTCTTGCATGAAAGGTTCCTTTAATAACCCTAATTTTCTTGAAGAGATCTCTTGTCTTTACCATTCTATTGTTTTCTTCTATTTCTTTGTCTAACTCATTTAAGAAAACCTTAGATCTCCTTGCGATTCTCTGGAATTCAGCATTCAGTTGGGTACATCTTTCCCTTTCTCCTTTAGCTTTCGTTTTCTTTCTTTCCTCAGCAATTTATGAAGTTCATCAGAGGACAGCCATTTCACTTTCAGGCTCTTCTTTTTATTTGGTATGACTTTTGTTGCTGCCTCCAGGGCAAAATTGTAAACCTCAAACTATAGTTCTTCAGGCACTCAATCTAATCCTTTGAATCTATTATTATTACTTCTCTAACTGACTTCAAATTCCCCACAAGGCTATGCCACAGCACAATTTTCTGAAAGGGCAGCAGCAATCTATTGTTCTCTAATACCCCCAGGGAAAATGCAAAAAGCATAGTTCACCAATCCTACACCCCACTAGAAAGCTTTAAAAGTTTCCCCTACAAATCAAACCAATATGCATAGGGCCTTTTAGAAGCCTCAGACTTAGGGACAAACCCTGCCTAGCCCTAGACCAGGTCTAGTGCTTAGGGCCTATCAGTTAGCTCCAGGGATGTGGATCAGAGAATCCACAACTGTAAGGAAGGAACCATTCAGACATAAAGTTGTTTCTCATGTTAGAAGATTCTTGGCCAAAAACACTAGTTTCGAAAGTCCCCAAAGAATTCTGATCCACTTAAAAGAACTGAAAATATGTCAAAATATGGTCTCCGTTTCCCAAGAGATACTTTTCTAAGAACTTCCAATTTTCAAGGGTCTTCAATAGCTCTAATAATAATAATAACAGCTAACATATGTAGAGTGCTTACTATTTGCCATGCGTTGCAAGCACTTTACAATTATTATCTCATTTGACCCTTGCAACAAACCAAAGAGGTAGGTGCTATTATTATCTCCATTTTACGTAAAAGGAAACTGTGGCAAACAGGTTAAGTGACTAGTCCAAGGTCATACAGCTAGTACATATCTGAGATCAAAATTGAACTCAAGTCTTTCTGACTCCAGACCCGGCACTCTATCCACTGTGCCACCTAGCTGCTCTCTAAACTTAGGCCAGAGTCACTGAGTAAGTCCCCTAAAAGTACCACAGTCCTTAGCAACGGTTCTAAGGGTCCCAAGAATTCTGAAGAAGAGGGGCGCCCTTTAGCTTTACTGTACCCTCCAACCCAGGTGCAATCTTACCAGGCAACGCCTATAAGGGACATTTCAGTGTAGTCTGGAAGACACTGAAATGTCATGTGACCAACATTCTGACAACTGCCAAATTACTGAGAATGCACATTAGAAGCATTATGGCCTATAAGATATTAAAGAAAAACTTGGCTAACAGTTCTTTGGTAGAAGTAAAATATTTAATTTGTTAATGTTTTCACTTTAAGCCAATTAATCAGTCAGTTAGCACATTTCTGCTTTAGATAAACCTGATTAAAGGTAGCTTAGATTCAAAGCTCCTTAAATTGATTTCTGCATCAACAGTTAAGACTGTTTATTACATTTTCCTGGAGAATGTCCATCTGTTTCAAGCCAAAGTCATTCCTCATCTCTCTACTCTCCCTTTCACTGAGAAGGAAATTAAATTGATTGGAATCTATTACACCAAAGGAACTCAAAAACCTCAAAATAAATGCACCCAAAACTCTAGACATACAACCTTGATGAGAGCCTCAATATAGAGAAAGGAGGGCACACACGACTGCCCATGGTTTCCTTTCTCTGTCTCACCTAGAAAATACCCTTCATTATAAGGAAACTGGGTTTCTACACAGCTCAGGAGATAAAGCACCAGGCTTGGAGTCAGGAAGACATAAGTTCAAATCCTACCTCAGATATTCACTAGCTATTTGACCCAGGGTAAGTAACTTAACTCTGTTTGCCTCAGTTTCCTCAACTTTAAAAAAGGAGCTGGAAAAGAAAACGGCAAAAAACTCCAGCATCTTTAAAAACCCCAAACAGGGTCACAAAGAGTCCAAACACAACTGAAAGGACTGAACAACAACAATAAGGAAATTCAATAAACTGCATTACAAAATAGCAATTTATGAAATAAGACTACCAAATACAAAATGACAGGTTCCATTTTAATCAATCTTGACCCTGAGGCTGGCATCTTATTCTGATCAAAGCAAGGTCAGATTTAAAAGCTGCCACAAGAGCAGTGACATGTGCAGACAACTCCTTCCTACCTCCACTATGATTCAACTAACAAAAAGACTTGGGAAAGCAGTGACGGGAGCAGTATTCTGAGAGTTAGCACTTCTCAACACATTAGAGATTGTTTACTTGTTTTGTTCATAAGGTAAAAGACATTTTTACTCGCATCCTGAAGATCAAGAGTCTTTCTCCATGTTGACCTCATGCTTTGTCATTCAAGCCTTTACTTCTAGCAGCAGGCAGTGTAACCAGTCTTCAACCACCCCTGTGATAGCTGCCTACATACCAAGGACAGGAAAACAAAGGAGAAAAGAAGACAGACAACAACACTAACTGCTTCTGTCAAACTGTGACTGCTGTACAGGAGAAGCAGTGAGGGGCATGCAGAAAGAAGTAGAAATTCACAACAGCAGCAAAACATCTACTTCTCTATAACGGGAACATTGCTATTGCTGTTTTTGCCTACCTCCTTTATGAACCATACCTCTAATTTCACAATGAAAGTCAATGGGAAAATAGGATTCTCCTTTATACAAAATTCTGAGCAATTTTTATGAACAGTCTCTGGGATCATAGCTCTGGAACTAGGCCATCTAATACAATCCACTTTTTTTTTTTTTAAAGAGGAAATTGATTCCCAGAAAGGATCAGGATCAGGATTCACAGACCACCTTGCCTAAGGTGGTATGAATCAAAGTGGCAAGTTCTACTATACAGGTCCTCTGATTATAGACTCAATGCTCTTTCTAATGGACTACCTGCTGAGGGATAACTATATCCTCAATTGACTAAAGCATCTTCCCACAGGCCTCTTCCCATTGTCTGTAAAAGCAATAGTTCTCAAACAGTTTGGCCTATGAATTACATATATAGGCCAAACAAATCCTCAACCAATTTAGTCCAGCCACTTACTAGCACCAAAAATCACCAAAATGAATGTGTATGTGTGTATGTAACTAAGACCCAGATAGTCCATATCTCTGAGTATCAACTCTAAAGCCTTTGATCACGCTATTAATAAGAAGAATGTTATTACTGTTGGCAATTTTAAAAGTATCATTGTATAGTAAGTATTGCCAATTGGTAATAATAAGTATCATAGTAATAATAAATAAAGAGTACTAATTACTTACTTTATTACTTTTGTATAATAACAAGTAATTGCATAAAAATATTGTATCTCAAAAAAAAAACCCACGCCATCCCATTATAAACATTAAGACAAAAACCAATGTGCATCATGTGAGAGTACTGCTCTTTGCTTCCAAAACTACCATCCTTAGAAAACCACTTAGTTACAAAGGATCCCCATTTGATTTATAAATCTACCCTCATAATGAAAATGAATATCCTTAAATAATTCTCACTAAATAAACAAAGTAACAATGATGTTTTGTCTTCACTGAACAGACTAATGTCAATATCTCGTAAGTACAGTATTTACTACATTTTCAATCTTTTACGTGTATTTTGGGACTTCATTGAATAAGAGTGCTTTATATCCAAATATCTGCCTCCACTGTTCATGCAGATTTCAGATTCTTTCAAACACTTATTTTCTCTTTATATAAGGAGTTGATAAAATTGTTTATCTAACACGGTTCATATCAATTGTCTCAGCATTAGGACCAATGACTATGTTGAGAATGGCTTTGTCATAAGGTATGAGATTCACTTTTTTTATGCAACACAATATCTTTCTTAGTATAAGTATTAATACGATTACCTGAAGCACTAGTAAATCAAAGGACAATATAAAACTGAGAAATCCTTAGAAATGTTGCTAAAAAAACAAGCTTTCTACCAGAATAAAACTGCAAGGTTCCCTGAAAAAAGATCTATTACATTCTGAGCTTCTTTTCTATTTTGGTTTCTTTTCAACATGAAATGAAGAGGTAGCAAATGTATCAGGTTTCTATAAATTGGAATTTTTCTCTCATTCCTCCTGAAAAACAACTGAGAAGGCTCCACCTTAAGAGAAATCATCAGCAGAGTCCAGAACACATCACTCTAATTAGAAGCTTGGAACTAATTTAATCAACAAACTTTCCCATATCTGAGACTTCCCCTGGCCCTTGACTTACAAATCCCTGACCTCTTTGTCCCCTACTGTTCAAGATGACATCATTCGGGGGCAGCTAGGTGGCGCAGTGGATAAAGCACTGGCCCTGGATTCAGGAGGACCTGAGTTCAAATCCAGCCTCAGACACTTGACACTTACTATCTGTGTGACTCTGGGCAAGTCACTTACCCCTCACTGCCCTGCAAAAAATTAAAAAAAAAAAAAAACAACTTAAGGTCACTGCCCACAAGTATATATTGATAGTACACCTCACAAACATTTCCTAACAGTAAGCCCCATGAAGGCTACTGAGTCAAAACTGTAGTACTTATCAGTGGTCATACTGTATGGTGTGTGTGTTTTTTTTCAATCGTTACTACATGAGTTCTTTTCATTTTTTAAATAATCACTGCTTTGTTCTAACCTAATATAATGAAAGACTATTGTATTATGATTAATTAGGCTATTTCATTAAATGCTATATCTTATCCCCTTTGTCAGTCAGTCAGTAACCATTTATTAAGCACCTACAATGAGCCAGACACTGTGCTAAGAGCAGAGGATACAAAATAAAGCAAAAGACAGTCTACGTTCCCAGGGAGCCTCCAGTTTAATGGGGGAGACATGAAAACAATTATGAACAAGCAAAATAAATATAGGAGATAATAAACAGAAGGAAGGCACTGGAATTAAGTGGAGCCAGGAAAGGCTTCTTGTGGAAGATGGGATGTTAGTTGGGCTTTGCAGGAAGTCAGGAAAGCCACGAGGCAGAGCAGAAGAGGGAGAGCCTCCCAGGCACGGAGGAGTGTCTGGTTTGAGGAGCAGCAAGAAGGTGTCACTGAACCGCAGGTGAAGGAGTAAGAAGACTGGAAAGGTAGAAGACGGCCAGGTTGTAAAGGCTTTTAAAATACCAAACAGATAATATAGTATCACAGATTTATTTTTTGTTTTTATTTTTTGCAGGGTAATGAGGGGTAAGTGACTTGCCCAGAGTCACACAGCTAATGTCAAGTGTTTGAGGCTGGATTTAAACTCAGGTCCTCCTGAATCCAAGGCCAGTGCTTTATCCACTGCACCACCTAGCTGCCCCCTCCAAACAGATAATTTAATGCTGGTAGTTAGGGGCTAGCCCCACACTCCCCGTCCCAGGTCATGCTCCCTCCTTTATTAGGGGGTAGATTTATTAAAGACTGGCTCCCCATATTCTTCTTCCTCTCTGCCCTGACCCCTGTCCTTATATTTAGGGACCAGACTAGTTAGTTCTTGCCTATAACAGCAAGAAAAGTTTCATTTCTGTCCTTGTATCCCCAGTAGTTAGCCTACTGACAATTGATAAATGCTTGATGCACTGAACTGAATTAAGTCATTTGGCCATGATCACTGATCCAGCTAATTCTGAACCTTCTCACCCCTCACCTAGACTATCACAATGGCCTCCTCCTTGGTTTCCCCATGTCAAATATTAAACACCCAGCCCACAGCCATGTGACCCACAACACTCCTGAATGAAGCCTAGATCCAATTAAAATGTAATTGGGAAATATTTAACAAACCAAATGTAAAATATAGTAAAATATAATAAAATATTAGGGGGCAGCTAGTGGCACTCTAGATAAAGCCCCAGCCCTGGATTCAGGAGGACCTGAGTTCAAATCTGACCTCAGACACTTGACACTTACTAGCTGTGTGACCCTGGGCAAGTCACTTAACCCTCATTGCCACACACACAAAAAAATTAAAATATATATAAAATATCACCTTTTAAAACTAAGTCAATATGTGGCCCACGGGAATCTCTATGTATTAGTGGCTCCCATTTCTATTTGAGTTTGACACAGCTGACCTATAGGACCAAATATGAAGTTCTCTGTTTCATTTTCCAAGCTCCTCACAATCTGTCCCCTTCCTATCTTTGCGGTCTTGGGATATATACTTCTCCATGTACCAGTGATTCCAGTAAATTGGCTGTATAATGCTCTACTTCCTCTCTCTGTGTGTTCGCAATGGCTCTGCCTCCTCCCTCCTCACCTCTCCTCTCACTGTTAGAATTCCTGGCTTCTTTCAAGGCTCAGGCGAAATGGCACGTTTTTCAGAAGGCCTTCATAGTCCCCTCAGCACTTAACTCTGTATGTATTTTGTATGTTCTTAGAAGAAGATGTTATTTATGTATCTCATATACTCGTACATATACCTGTATGTCTCCCCCATAGGAATGAATGCTTCTTGAAAAGAGAGATGATTTTTGGTTTTGTTGTATCACTAGCACATTTCCTGGCACATAGTAAAGGTTTAATAAAAGCCTGTTGGTTTATTGTTTCATAAAACAAAAGGTCTTCAGAAATACTGTATTAGAGAGTTACAGAATTGGGATCAGTAAATAGCATTCTTCTGGAGACAATAAAAGAAGAGCTTCTAAAGGAGGTGTTTTGTTTTGTTTTGTTTTGTTTTGTTTTGTTTTGTTTTTTTCAGAGTTGCTCAGGGCCTTGTTTTAAAAAACCCAGAGCACTTCTGACAAACAGAAAGATATTTTAACTCCACTAACCTGTAATAATGGAAAACCTAAAATATAAAGGAAAAAATATAACCACAAGAAGAAAAACGGTAAATTGATAAAATAGGATACAGGCTAAACAAATTACACCCATAAAGGCAAATGAGGTTATGGAAATGATCACAGTATGATTACGTAAAGGAAAGACAGAAAGTACAAAGGGTGAGCTGTACCCAGATTCTAAGGGGTGCGGGGAAGGAGGGAGGGAAGGATGGGGAGAGGCAAGTCAAATAAAGCACTTTTGTTAACATCATAATTAGCCCTTTGGTTAATTGTGCAGTCCAAATTATTTCTAAAAATGATTTAGTCAAGAAAAAGCTAAGCAATTTAAAATTCTATTGTGTATTCATGGAGCACTTTCCACCAAGCAGATACATATCACTTTAGGGAAGGCAGCTGAGATATCATCTAAGAGAATATACACACCTTTCACACATAAGGAAACTGAAGCCCAAAGATGTGAAATTCTTGGGTATCTGCCAGTTGCAACTAGGCCCCAAAGGCCTCTTTAGTCCTAGTCCAGTGCCCTTCATGCTGCATGCTGCTGCCTCTGATGCCACATTTCCATCAATAATCATAACATTTCTGTGAGATTAGAGATATTGACTAGATTGATTCCCTGCTTTTACCCAGGAAGGTAACAAGAACTTATTAAGCTTTTCCTAGATGCCAGAGATGTGCTAAGAGCTGGGGATAGAAATAAAAACCAATAAAAAAGAGTCTCTGCTTTCAAGGAACTTACAGTCTTTTTTTTTTTTTTTTGCAGGGCAATGAGAGTTAAGTGACTTGCCCAACGTCACACAGCTAGTGTCAAGTGCCTGAGGTTGGATTTGAACTCAGGTCCTCCTGAATCCAGAGCTAGTGCTTTATCCACTGTGCCACCTAGCTGCTCCAAGGAGCAAAAGCAAGGGAAGCTGGGGTGGAGGAATAAGAAGTATCTGGGTAGGATCATGGTAGCAACATCCTTAGAAGAATAAAGCATGGCCAGTGTCTGGGCCCATCCCCAAAATAAAAGCACTGACAGAAGATTATATGGGGTGAAAGTCCCAGACACTGAGGGAAGTTCCAGGATGAGAGGGTACATACAAAAAGTGTTCTTAACCAGATAAAGATAAACCCATAATTCAAGATTTTTCAACCCTAAAAATCTGACTTCCAGTATTCATTATGAAATTCTTAGAAATCATCAGCTTTTGACCATTGATGAGAACTAAAGAGACTACATGAAAGCAATACAATTTGTCTCTCTCCCAATCCTTTACATTTACTTTAGGAAGAGACAAACCCACATCTTTCTTTTCTTAGTGCTCTTTAAGTAATCTTTTTGAAAGTGCTTAGGACTGTGAACTCCCAAAGAGGTTAAATAGTTCCACATGTCAGGATACATATAAAATGTCTATCTAAGCTTTAGCCATATGTTCAGGTGCATTATACATCTAATTTACATTAAAGCAAAATAGACATATATTGCATCTTTTATATATAATTTTTAAAACAAGCGTTTAGTCAGTCCACAAGCATTTATTAAATACTTACTATGTTCCAGATGCTATGCTAAGAGCAAGGGATATTGTAACGATTGGAATGACACCATCTGCTGGAGACTTACTGTAGGAAAGCTGAGGAGAAGGTGCCTGAGGGCAAGGCCATGCAGCTTTTCTTTGGCATCAGGAAGTGATGTTTGTTTGTGGGAGGAAGAGGGGGCGAGGCTGGCTCTCTCGCTCTCTTTCCTCAGGACTCTGGCAGAGAGCGGAGCTAGAAATGTGCTCTCCCTTTAATAGATAGATGAATCTAGGCCTTTCTCTTTCTCTTCACCAAATTCTTATTCTCCTTAATAAATGCTTAAAAGTCTAAACTCTTGCTAAAGCTTATAATTTGTTGGCGACCACTCATTAGATATTTTAGACAGACTAACTAGAATTTTAGCCCCTTACAATATAAAGAAAGGTCCAAAGAATGGTCCCTGATCTCAAAAAGCTCACATTCCAACAGGAGAGAGAACTTACATAAAATTCTACATACAAGATATGTAGAGTAGGAGTGGAAGGTAATCTCACAAGGGAAGGTACAAGCAGTGGAGAAACTGGCAAAAGGCCTCCTGAAAAAGGTTTGAAATCATGTTCTTTTCAGGGTAAGTGTTTGACTTACACATACTTCAGTATAATATGTGTGTGTAAGTGGGTTTACATGAGAAACAGCAGACTAAGCACAAAGAGTCATTTAAATTTTACCTTAACAAGAACCAGCTCTTTAAAAAGGAATTGATTTTGTGACTCTAGAAAAGTTATTTCACCTCTCCTACAGTCGACATGTGTCATATTCTGTTTGGGACAAATAGATAAACCATTAGAAGTACATATTGAGCTCTAGTCTCAAAATCATACAAAAATATTCAGCCTTGTAATAAGAATCTTAATAACAACAGTATATGTATGCACTAAACTTTAATTTCTTTTCATCCTTGAAAAGATTCATTTGTCAAATGATCTTTATTATGCATAAAATCTATCCTCCAAATTGGTCTAAACACATCCCTTCAGGATAACCAAAAGGATACTAAAGAAGACAGCTTTTTTATTTAAGCTAGGTTTCTTACTCCTACGGGTTCCATTCATTATTTGTTGTGGGAAAATATTGTTTTCATTCCAATT
Organism: Dromiciops gliroides; assembly: GCF_019393635.1. Taxonomy (NCBI): domain Eukaryota; kingdom Metazoa; phylum Chordata; class Mammalia; order Microbiotheria; family Microbiotheriidae; genus Dromiciops; species Dromiciops gliroides. The sequence goes on along the minus strand of NC_057861.1, from coordinate 505,629,612 downwards.
TACTCTCAACTATGATATTATATTTCATCAGACTAACTAAAATTAGACTTAATTACAAAATAAGTCTGGTAGTAACTATGGAAATTGATTTGATTTTTCATTCAAACTAAGAATGCAGGACAGTACATGATTTTTTTCCCCTCTTACTAAGTATGTAAACATAATTTCATAATTTGTTTCTTTCTAAGTAAAATATATTGATGTTTTGAATCATAGGATCAAGGACACAGTACAAGAAGGGGATTTAGTGATCATCTAATCTTACTCCTTCATCTTACAGATGGGGAAATCAAGCCCCATAAATGGAAAGAAACAGGCCTGTCAAACCCAGGTCCTTTATCTCTACAGTCAATGCCATTTCTACAGGACTATACTAATTCTGTAAACTTGTTCTCTCTAAAAATGTTATAAAAATGTCACGTAAGTTGAATCCTACCTTTTGGGGGGCCAAAATCCTCTGTCTGAACTTTTCAACTGTATCTTGACCCATACTAGCCCAAGCACTGGCAAATGCTTCCGCTTTGTCATGACTGAGATGAACATTCTCTAATTGTTGTTGGAGAACTACCGGTTTCACATTGTGATAAACAGCCTGTGAAACAGAAGGAAAAAAAAAATATATATATATATACATATATACACATATAGTGCCATTTATATATTAGAAGACCAGTCCTATATCTGTTAACCCAAAGCCACTTTTCTGGTTTTTAAGGTTTTTAAAAATTATTATTTCATATTACTACTAAACCAAATTCTTCTAAAGAATAGCTTACAGAGCCTCACATTGGGCAGAAAGTTGCTGAAACACATGGATAAATCAAGATTAAAATGTTACTTATGCCTGAAAGTTTGCATATCCTAAACGTATCAGATATTTGTATAACCTCCTACTTGTCTTTGGCTTCATAAATTTACTTTTCCTAACCAGTGAGCATTCCCCAGCTACCATTTAAATCAATTAAATACCTAACTTCCCTATTATGTAGAGGTTGGAGGGAATGATTGCAAAGGAAGCATATGACTAGAAAACGAAGCTAAAGTACATGAAACAAAGCACAAACAGGTAAGGGGGAAGAACTACATGTTTACCAACTCTAGGTACAATAGGAACTTAGGTGGGAGGAAGATTTGTATGGACTAAAGGATTATTCTGAGGTGTCATGAAGGAGGTGGGATTTGAACTGAACCCTGAAGGCAGGGAAAAAGAGAGACAATAGTTGGGGATTTTTGAGGGGTTTGGCAGGAGGGAGGCTCAGAGAGGTCACATAAGCAAAAACTCCAAATTTATTTTAAAGGTTCTTTTCCTTAAGTTTTGTTTTGTTTTGTTTTGTTTTGGTGAGGCAATTAGGGTTAAGTGACTTGCCCAAGGTCATACAGCCAGTAAGTGTTAAGTGTCTGAGGCCAGACTTGAACTCAGATCCTCCTGACTCCAGGGCTAGTGCTCCATCCACTGTGCCACCTAGCTGCCCCTCTTTTCCTTAATTTTTCAAAAAATGAAAGAAAGTGAAAAATAGCATGCTTCAGTCTGTGTTCAATCAATATCAGTTCTTTCTTTGGAAGTGGATAGTATGTTTCATCATTAGTTCTTTGGGATTGTCTTAGATCATTGTATTGCTGAAAATAGTTAAGTCATTCATAGTTCTTCATCAAACAATATTGCTGTCACTGTGCACAATGTTTTCTTAGTTCTGCTCACTTCTCACTTCTGCTCACATCAGTTCATACAAGTCTTTCCAGGCCATTCTGAAGTCACCTTGTTTGTCATTTCTTATAGGATAATAATATTTCATTATCATCACATACAACAATTTGTTTAGCCATTCCCCAATTGATGGTCATTCCTTTGATTTCCAGTTCTTAGCCACCACAAGAAGAGCTGCTATAAATATTTTTGTACAAATAGGTCTTTTTCTCTTTTGAGGGATCAGACAAAGTTATTAAAGCTACCCTTAATCATATGAAAAAATGCTCTAAATCACTACTGATTAAAGGAATGCAAATTAAAGCTACTATTAAAAAAAAACAACTATGAAGTAACGTATTGTGATAAAATAATGGAATTTTGCAGACCGCCCTGATTGATTTAGTATTGTTTGAATTGGGTGAGAATGAGAAGCTAAGTACCTACTTAAGGATGATTGGATGGAGGCCACACCTGGCCAGCCCTGAGTGACATGTTGGTATACAACAAGAAACCACTCTCAACCAACCAGTCTGAAGGACCTCCCCTTTTGGGGGAGGAAGAGAGGAACTAGGAAGTGGACGCTCTCTCATAAAAAAACTCTCTTTTTGGTGAGGAGGAATGAGCATGGCAGCAGATGGAGAACAGGGGGGGCCCCTCTTAGTCGTTCGGACACCGGCTGGGTGGTGAAAGATTTCACATGGGCTTCTAGGAAAGGAAATTGCTTTCTTTCTCTCTGGCTATACGGAATTAGATCTGAGCTAGGATTTCCATGCTATAAGGAATCTGTTCTCAATCTCTCTTTCTTCACTAACTTATTTTATTTATATATATATATATATATATATATATATACACACACACACACATACACACATATACATATATATACATATATACATATATATATGAAAATAAATCTTTAAAAGCCTAAACTCTTGCTGAACTTATCAGTGATTTTAGCCGGCTTCCCCCCAAGACTGGGGCGGGGGGGCAGATTAGAATCTACACATTAGATTTTAAACAACACACTATCAAATTAACTAATGACAGAAAAGGAAAACAACAATGGTTGGAGGGGATATGGGAAAAGTGAGACATTAATGCACTGTTGGTGAAGTTGTATACTGATTCAACCATTGTATAGAACAATTAGATACTATTCCCAAAGGGCTATAAAACCATGCATAGCCTTTGGCCAAGCAATACCACTGTAAACAAAATAGGAAAAGGACCTATATTACAAAAATATTTATAGAAACACTTTTAATGTTGGCAAAGAACTGGAAATTAAGGAGATATCCATCAATTCAGGAATGGCTAAACAAGTTGTATATATTTGTGATAGAATACTATTGGGCTATAAGAAATGATGAGCGGGATGCTGTCAGAAAAACCTGGAAAGACTTACATGAACTGATGCAAAGAATCTGCTATCCATCTCCAGAGAAAGAAACTGACGGAGTCTGAGTACAGATCAAAGCATACTTTTTCTTTACTTCCTTTATTTTTCTTGGGGGTTTTTTGGGAGGGGGGGTCCTATGTTTTCCTTTACAACATAACTAACATGGAAATATTTTGCATGATTGCAAATGTATAACCTATATCAAATTGCTTGCCTTCTTGATGGAGGGGGAGAGGTGAGAGAGGGAAAAAGAGAAATTGGAGCTCAAAATTTTAGAAAAATGAATGTTAAAACTTGTTTTTACATGTAATTGAGGAAAAAATTAACAGAAGTTTAGCTTACTATAAAAAAAAAAGTAAACACATTAGTTAGGACTTGTAAGTCATGATTCCAAGTAGATTTGGACCCATAAAATACCTTGAACTTGGAGTACCTATCCTAGGGGATCCATCTGTAAAAGGCAGGTACCTTAATTACCTTAACTAATAAGGTAATTAAGACTATTCCTTACAAATATAATTTTCAATAAGAGATATTACAGATTACAATTTGAACATTTACCTTGCTTTAAAAAATATTTAAAACAATTTAATATTTTTAAACAAGTTTTACTAACAATTTGTGAAATGAAAATACCTGCTCCAAAATAAATGATATTGTTTCAAGAACCAGATGAAGATCTTGTTTCTCTAATGAAAATGCAGCTTGGAGTTTTTCTTCTTCCTCTTCACTGAAACTGTTCTCAGTCTGCAACATATATAGGAATTTGTTAGCTTTCAATCAAAAATTCATATCTCTAGCCTTCAAAAGATCCTTCTACTTTGATAAGAAAGCCTTTTAGAAAGAAAGTACAAATTGGGAAGACAAAATTACTCCAGACAGGCAGGAATCAATGAAAAGAATACTTTGTAATCATAACACTACTCTTATTTCCCATTAACAATCTAAAGTCTGAAGTTCTATAATGTGTAGGTAGTATATAATATATCCTGACTAGTATGGCTGATGCAGTTACACTAAGACAGTTAAGAACAATGTGTTCAGGCTACTGTTTTTTCTGGCCTTTTCAAAAGAATCCCATTAGTCTGAAGATATCACCCCCTAACAAAAGGGTCCCAAGTTACAACAGTCCAAAATACAATAAAAGCTTTATCCCTCAATTTACAGATGAGGAAACTGAGACACAAAGAGGTTATATGACTTGTGTAGGCTCACACAACTTGTAGGGGAAGGCTCTAAAACTGAGCTTCGAAAAAATAACTTTCCACATGCACCATGTCAATTTCAATCTCATTTAAAATACAAAACAATAATTGTGTTAACATTAAATAAGAAACCCCACTCTCCAAGCTGTGCACAAGGATGTGTACTAAAGGAAAACTATTTGGGAAATTCTATTGCTTTAATTGAAGAGACTCGGGGGAAAAGGGGTGGGGAATGGTGGAAGGGAAGGAAGAGGGGTGGAAGGTCTTATTTCCTCTGTTATTCACACAGAATCCAGTAAGCAAAAGCATTTCCAATTTAACACCATTAATTGGCCTCACAAAAATGAAATTCCAAGGGCCAGTTAATTCCATAGGAATAGTGTTATAAATAGACAATCATACAAACAATCTTAGGGAAAAACTTTGTGACTTTACAATATTGTCTGGTCATAACAGCATCACTCAAAACAGTCTTATGGGATCTATTTCTATATTCTTAAAAAAGTGTGGCCTGCTCTTTTTTCCTCCTTCCACTCTGAAAATGGACCTCTCCCTTCACAACACACAGAGTCCTTTTTCTCTTTTTTGTCTCTCTTCATTCTTTCCTTAGTGATCTTCTCATTTACTTCCACAGCTTCAACAATAACCTCTTCATAGATGATTCACAAATTAGTACTTCCAGCCTAACTTCCCTTTGAGCTACAGACCCAAATTTCCAAATGCCTGCTAGAAATCTCCATCCTAGATATTCTCCCTGCACCTTAAGGTCAGCATGTCTAAAACCAAGCCCATCAATCTTCCTATCTCATCATCTTTCCCCAAAACCTATTCTTCTTAACTGGCATTTCTACTGATGCTTCTCCAAATCACCCAGGTTCAAAAAGGTCAGCTTTGACTCTTCCCTTTCCCTACTCCTTCACATCCAATCATAATCTATGCTACTCCCACACTATTTTTCACATCTTATCCCTCCCTGATACTCTCACTACTACCACCCCAGTTTGTTCCTTCATTACTTCTTTTTTTTTAATGGGGGGGGGGCAGGGCAATGGGGGTTAAGTGACTTGCCCAGGGTCACACAGCTAGCAAGTGTCAAGTGTCTGAGGCTGTATTTAAACTCAGGTCCTCCTGAATCCAGGGCTGGTGTTTTATCCACTGTACCACCTAGCTGCCCTCTCCTTCATTACTTCTTTTTTTTTTAATTTTTTTTGTGTTATTATTCTTTATCATGTAGAAACCTCCTTATGATTAGACCTGTCCAGGCTGTTCTAGCTGAGATAGCTCAGGGGCATTCTTTTTTTTTTTTTTTTTTAGTGAGGCAATTGGGGTTAAGTGACTTGCCCAAGGTCACGCAGCTAGTAAGTGTTAAATGTCTGAGGCCAGATTTGAACCCAGGTACTTCTGACTCCAGGGCCAGTGCTCTATCCACTATGCCACCTAGCTGCCCTCTCCTTCATTACTTCTTACCTGAACTTGACTTGTATTCTGTTACCTAGTCTTCCCCCATTCTAATTTATCACACATCCCTGTGCCAGTTTACTCTCCACCCTCTCCACAACCACTCCTCCCCCTTCAGCCCTCCTTGTTCTCCCAGCCCCCAGGAGCTGGAAGAGCTCACCAGCACCCAGGCTACCTGGGAGTCTCAGGGAGTATCATACTTATGTCCTTTTTTTTTTACTTTGGTTTTTTTTTGGGGGGGGGGGCAGGGCAATGAGGGTTAAGTGACTTGCCCAGGGTCACACAACTAGTATGTGTCAAGTGTCTGAGGTCAGATTTGAACTCGGGTCCTCCTGAATCCAGGACCCAAGCTTTACCTACTGCACCACCTAGCTGCCCCTGAGAATCATACTTATGTAAATCATATTTATGATCATATAACTTTTCAGTTGAAAAAACTTCAAAGGTTTCCCCACTGCCCTGCAATTTCTTAGCCTGGTACTCAACATTTTTCACAACCTGGCTCCAGACTCTTCCCACAGTTTTTTTTTATTACATTATTTTTTTTTTTTTAGTGAGGCAATTGGGGTTAAGTGACTTGCCCAGGGTCACACAGCTAGTTAAGTATTAAGTGTCTGAGGCCGGATTTGAACTCAGGTACTCCTGACTCCAGGGCCGGTGCTCTATCCACTGCGCCATCTAGCTGCCCCCCCTCTTCCCACAGTTTTATCTCATATGCCTTCAGATGCTATCCCTTCAAATTCAAACTGTTCCATAGGGAATAGACTTGCTTTTATCTTAAATCTTTTCCTTTCCGACTCCTTCCATCTTCTGGCTCTCACTGAGACCTGGATCCCTCCTGTTTGGGTGGGGTGAGGAGGAGTAAAGTTTCCATGTCAATCCTTTTCGGCACTGGTTGCATTCATACCCCAACTCACTCGTCAAAATGGGGGAGTTGGAATGCTCCTTGCTCCTCATGGTCATTTACAGACTCTCCCTCTACCTGCATCACTTCAATAACCTCTCCTCCTTTGAGGCTCACTCAATACATGTTTACTCCACAATCAAGATTCTGGTAGGTATTATCTACAGACCTCCTCTACAACACAATGAGTTCAGTACCTTGGTCACTGTCTCTGTCTCTGTCTCTGTCTGTCTCTGTCTCTCTGTCTCTGTCTCTCTCTGTGTGTCTCTGTCTCTCTGTCTCTGTCTGTCTCTCTGTCTCTCTGTGTCTCTGTCTCTCTCTGCCTCTCTCTCTCTCTCTCTGTGTCTCTGTCTCTGTTTCTGTGTGTGTGTGTGTCTCTCTCTGTCTCTCTCTCTGTGTCTTCCCACACTTTCCTTTCATGCCAGAGAACTTCCACACACATACCAACATTTCCTCAAACACTCTCTCACCTTCAAATACTTGAGCTTGCTCATTTTCCATGAGCTACTCCTCCTCCCACCTCATCTACACAAAGATAATCACACCCCTGATCTTGCCAAAACGTAAAACTGTTCCACATTCATGAACTCTGAAATTCCCTGATCTGATCATACATTGTTGTTATCTCACCTCTCCCTCTGCCTTACACCTCCTAAGCCTGTTCTCCATCCTCCTGGCAAATTCCAATCCCTCAACCCCCTCAATTCCTTCCCAGGCCATCATCCCACCACTAGCTACTCTCCTAACTTTCCCATCTCGACATCTTTGTGAACAAGTCCAACTAGACCATTCTGTTTTCTTGAGTCCTTTGTCCCCTTAACCTATCACTGATCCTGCCTTGCCAATCCACCTTGGATTCCTCCTACCATCAGGTACTTTCACTCAAATTCACAAACTTTGCTAAACAAAGCTGGAAAAAAAAATCACAATACCATATTGACTAGGTCCAATCCAAATTTACGTTACATAATCTCAACTGGGCCTTCACTGCAGCAAGGCAATCCTTTGACATCTCCCTAATCAATTCATTATGCCTCTCACACAGTAGCTTTTCCAAAGCTTTGTATCCCTCCTCTAACCTCTCCCATCCTCTCAGGTAAGAATCTTGCCTTTTTCACTGAAAAGATTAAGGTCATTTGACAAGACTTTCCCTCCTCACATCACTCACATGTGTTCTACCACTAGCTCCTCCTTCATTCCTCCTTCACATGAAAAGGTAGCCCTTCTCTTTGCCAAGCAAACACAGGATCCCATGCTATCTTATCATCTACAGAAGATTGTCCTATCACCCTTATCTTCTCACTAATCTTCAATCTCTCCCTTTCTACTGGCCACTTCCCTACTGCCTAGAAACACACCCTTATCTCCATCCTCAAAAAATCCCCACTTGATCTGCCCATCCTCAATAGCTATCATCTCAAATTTCTCCTCTTTGCCTGCAAAACCCTTTGACAAGAGTACTATCTGTACCTCTACTTGCTTCTCTCCCTCTCTCTCCCTCTCTCTCCTCTCTTTCTCCATAACTTTCCATTCTGACTTCCAACCTCATCATTCAACTGAAACTGCTCTCTCCATTTGCCAGTGATCCCTTATTGCCAAATCTAATGGTCTTTTCTTAATCCTCATCTTTCTGGAGCTCTCTGAATTCTCTGACACTGTCAGCTACCTTCTTCTCCTTGACATCAATTAGGGAATGGCTGAACAAGATGCGGCATATGATTGTGGCGGAATACTACTGTGCTGTAAGAAATGATGAAGGGGATGGTTTCAGAAAAACCTGGGAAGACTTAAATGAACTCAAGCAAAGTGAACTGAGTAGAACCAGGAAAAGAATCTACACAGTAACAACAATGCTGTAAATATAATCAACTGTAAAAGACTTATTAACTCCTCTGATCAATACGATAATCTACCACAACTCCAAATGACTCATGATGTAAAAAGCTATTCACCTCCAGATAGAAAACTGACAATCTCAGAGTACAGATTGAAACATATTTTTTTCCTTTATTTTACTTGACTTTTTAGAAAACATGGCAATTTTTATAACATTTTACATGACCTCATATGTATAAAGGTTATTTCTTGCCTTCTCAATGGGTGGGGGAAGGGGTTGCAGGAAGGAGAATTTGGAACTGAAAAATCAAAATTAAATTTTAAAATTAAAAAATTAAATTCACAGGTTCTAAATAAAGAAAAATATGTATAGGATAGAAAAGCCCATAAGCATGTTTATAAAAAGAACTGGGAAAAAAGCATGTATATGATTGTGCTTACAAATCACAAAGGATCATATAATAATGGTTTACATTTATTAGTAATATTTTTACTATTAAGACAAAGCAAATCTACTTCAGAGAGCACAGAAATTCCAAACTCCAGTATCTATTTATGCCACCCACTTAATTTCACTCATGAAACAAAAGTAGAGAATAAGCAAAAACTACATAGGAATTTTAAGTATACAAAGCAGGAGACCTTGCTATTTTTACCCAGAGGAATAATGTCACTATATTAAAAAATCCCCTGAATTTAAAATATCATCAAAAGTGCAGTGGGGAAAAAAGGGGTGGGGGGGAGCAGTGGAATAGAAATGTTACAAGTTTGCCAAAAGCAAATATACAAACCTTCAAGTGAAGTTTCTGAAGAATTCGGGTGAGCAATCGAGGAAATCTTCCAGTATCTACTGCATTAACCAGAGACACTGCTTTTTTCATGCTATATAGATTTAAAAACAAAAAGTTAATTTTTTTTAAATGTAAGGGGAAATATATTAGTTACAGTGCTCTATGAGCTATTTTATAATTTCTAGATTTTCTAGGTACTCTAAAGATAGATACTTAGTATTAGTATGCATTAGGGCAATACTAAAGAAACACTGCAAAAATATTCCTATTTAAAGGGCTTTCCATGGAAAAGGCCTGTTGGTTAAATTCCCTCTTTTCTTTGTAATACCTTTTGCCTGGTAATGGCATAAATTTATGGGTAGGAGTCTAGTAACAATTTAACATAAAGTGATTGACAGCAACAAAAAAACTTTCAGATAAAAAGAGATTATAATAAATGCACAGAGAAAAGAACTAAAGAATAAAATGCTGAAAAAATGTACAAAATAAAATCATTTGTTGTTACTAAACATTCACATGCATTTCGAACCTGCTTTGATTATAGTGATTTTGAAGTCATACTGAATAAAGAGAACAATATGTGATGTCACTGTGCAAGGTCCTGGCAATTAAAAAAAAGGGGGGGGGGACCAACCCAGTACAGTCCTTCCCCTCAGGATGCTTATAGGACTCTCCTCATTATGACCCAGGGCTCTGATAGGTGAACAAGTCCCAGGCCTAGCACAGCTACTTTCTGGTCATCTCAATGCCATGCTTTTCTATACAACTCTAGTTATATGTATTCACAAGAAAACAGATTTACAACAGCAAGGGATTTCAGGAGTCATTAAGACCGACCCTTTCATTTTACAATCAAGGGAACTGAGGGCTTGAAGGGTTAAGTGACTTGCCCAGAGTTTGAAAAAACAGGAATGTTGGTTATTATCTAAGTCCTGTTCTCAATCCACTGCCTTCCCCTATTACAGTGATGCCTATCCCTTTTGTGTGTGTCATGGACCCTTTTGGCAGTATGGTGAAGCCTATGGACTCAGAATTATACTTGTAAGAAATATAACATATAATATACATTAAAATAATAATAATAATAATAAAATACATAAAATTACAAAGGAAACTTTACATGTTGTTTAAAAACAAGTTTATAGACCCTTTTTGAATGTTAAGCTCCTTGAAGGCAGGGGCTGTCTTGCTGTATTGGAATCCCTAGTGCTAATAATAACAATAATAACAATAACAATAATATTAGCTACTATTTAAATAGTACTTTAAGGTTTACAAAGTTCTTTACATATGTTAACTCACTTTATCCTGGAGAATAGAACGTTGAGTTAAATCTAGTAAGATGAGATCCAATAGAGATCAATCTAAAATCTTGCAGTTGAGCACACAAAAAAATCAATTTCAAAAGTATAACATGAGGGAAGTATAGATAGGCAATGGGTTTTCTGAAAAAGATATGGGGGTTTCAGTCGGCTGCAAGATAAATATGAGCAAACAGTGTGATGAATCAGCCTGAATCCAATGTGATTGATCATGGGCTACACTGAGGGACGGAGCTGCCAGAAAAGCTAAGCTAACAACAACAACAATGACGACGATGATGATGATGATAACATTAGCTAGCATTTATATAGTATCTATTATGTATAGCGCACTGGACTATTTACAAATATTATTTCATTTGATCCTTACAACAGGATCTGTAAGGTCGGTACTATTACTATTCTCATTTTACAGAAGAGCGAGAAAGAAAGGTTAAGTGACTTGCCCTGGGTCACACAGCTAGTGTCAGGAAGGATTCGAACTCAGGTGTTCCAGACTCCAAGTCTGGCATTTTATCCACTGCTTCACCTAGCTGGTTCCAAGTATAACATCTGACAGACGGTAAGCATTTCATAAATGTTTTTTAATTCATTCATTCATCAAAGCAGAGAAGGTACAACGAGCTACAGACAGTGTGTGGGCTGAGAAATGAGAGCGAGGGGGTGAGCGGTGGGGTGGGGGTGCAGGGGAAGGTAAATGACAGCAGGAAGGGGAAGTCGAAGCCCCTGGCACTGGCAGCGAGCGCATGGGGGTGCCAGAGAGGGGCGGCAGAACAAATCCGCCCCATCAAGGCACAATCTCACCTCCTCCTGACTTGACAGACCGCAGCGCATGTCCACCCCCAGGCTCTTCGTTCCACTCCCCACAACAAGCCCAGCCCGAGGCAGCTGCCCTGCCGGTTGCCCGCTGCCCGCTGCCCCTTGCCCGCTGCCCGCCTCCTTACACTCCCTAGTGCCTGCTGCCCGCTGGAGGGCGCCCCAGGGGACGGAGTGGAAAGTGGCAGAGCCCGCCTCCCGTAGGCCCCGGTTTCTCTCCACCCTCTCCACAACCGCTCCCTCCCCCTTCAGCCCTCCTTGTTCTCCCAGCCCCCGGGAGCTGGCAGGAGCGCACCGGCACCCAGGCTACCTGGGAGTCTCGGGGAGAATCAGCTGGGTCGCCGCTGGGGCAGCCATCCTCTTCCACTCAGCCGCTTGGCCGCCGCCTCCAGTCAGCTGCTTTCTCGCCGAGCCAATGGAGTGCCAGGGAAGGGGACGCAGACAGAACCAATCCCCACCTTCCGCTGGGAATCGGACCTCGAGGATTGGCCAGCCCTCTTCCGGGAGCTCTGCAAGGCGGTGCCGCTGCCTCAGCTTTGAGCAACCGATTGGCTACTGCGCTCTTACCCCCGCCTTTCCGACTTTGAGTAAAGGACGGGGGCCGGGCGGGGGGGGGGTCACCTAAGTTAACTCTGATCTAAAACCCATCACCTGGTGGCCAAGTAGTGAGATTCCTGGAACTTGGCTAGACCATTTTGTCCCGCTAGAGAGAGGATCTGGGCTGGGAGGTCTTCCTTGGGGACTGTGAAGAGCATTCCTAATTATTGCTCAACCTCCAAGCCTGAATCCTGGTCGAGGTCCAGTCTGAGTCAAGTAAATAAACATTTAACAAGGACCAATGTTCCCTCATTGCAGTATGTTTCAAGCACTGTGCTAAACTCAGAGGGCACAAAAAAAGAGGCAAAAGATGGTCTCTACCCTCAAGGAGTTTACAAACTAATGTGAAGACAACATGCAAGCAAATATATACAAGGCAAGATAAATGCAGGATAAAGAGGAAATAATTAACAAAGGGAAAGCACTGGGATTAAGAGAAGTCATGGAAGGTTTACTGTCGAAGGTGAGATTGTAGTTGGGATTTAAAGGGAGCCAGGGAGGTGAGGAGTTGAAAGGGAAGAGGAAGAGAATTGTAGGCATGGGGAGAAAATGCCAGTCAACAGATAGAGTGTCTTATTCGTGGAATAGCCCGGAGGTGAGTCTCACTGGATCGAAGAGTATATGTTGGGAAGTAGGATGGGAAAGACAGGAAGGAGGGTAGGTTATGAAGGCTTGGAATGCTAGAGTATTTTGTATTTACTCCTGGAGGCAACAGGAAGCCACAGGAGTCTTGTCTTTGTTTCAGGTTTGGGGGCTTTTTTTTTTTTTGAGGTGGGGTGGGGTGGACATGGAAATCACGTTGGTAGCTGAAAATGGAGAATGGATAAGAATAAGGAAAGACTTGAGGCAGGCCGACCCACCAGCAGACTATTGCAGCTTCGAGGTGATGAGGGCCTGCACCAGGGTAGTGGCAGCGTTAGAGGAGAGAAGGGGCCATATGTGAAAAGTACTGCAAAGGTGAAATCTACAGGCCTTGACAACAGATTTGGGGGGAGAGGAAAGAGAGATAGTAAGGAATCCAGGTTGCTGTCTAGGTTGTAAACCTGAAGGACTGGGAGGATATCCTGGTGCCATCCTCTAGAGTTAGGAAAGTTAGGAGGGAGGGATGGGTCTAGGGGGAAAACTAATTAGTTCTGTTTGGGGCATTTTGAGTTTAAGATGTCTACTGACATTCAGTTAAAGATGTCTGAAAGGTAGCTGGAAATGTGTGATTGGAGGTCAGAGAGATGGGGAGAAGATAAACAGATTTCAGAATCATCAGCATAGAGGGAAAAGAGAAAAGGGCCCAGGACAGAAGCTTGAGGGACACGTGTAGAAAGCACAATGTGGAGGAGGATCCAACAAAGGAGACAGAGAAGGTGAAGTCAGAAAGGGAGGAGAACCAAGAAACATCTCAAAAACCTAGAGAGAAGGGAATATCAAAGAGAAGTAAGTGATCATCAGTGTCAAAGGCTGCAGAAAGATCAAGGAGAATGAGGATTGAGAAAAGGCCACTGGATTTAGCAACGAAAAGATTAGTGTATAGCCTATATCAAATTGCTTACTGGCCCTGGGAGGGGGAGGGATGGGAGGGTAGGAGAAAAATTTGGAACAAAAAATATCTTTACATGTAATTGAAAAAAATTTTAATTAGTTAATTTTTTTGCAAAAAGATCATTAGTAACTTTGGTGGAATGATAAAGTTAGAAGCCAGGGGAAATTAAGAGATAGGAGGGAAAGTGGAGGAGAAAAACAGAACATCAATAAAACATTTAAGAAGGAAAACAAGTGAGCAAAGGGCAGTGAACAGGAGAAACATAGGATAGTTGCTTGAAGGGATGGCAACAACAAAAAATTAAACACTAGTTTCTTAGAATAAAATAGAGACATTTGACACTGAGTTCAACTTAACACCTATATAAAGTAAACATATATAGGTATAATCTGTATGCATATATGTATAATATGTATACATGTATATATATATATTTATAATCTCTTGGAGTTAGAAAAGAAACACTTATCAAAATGATATCTAAAACTCAATCATCAAGCATTTGTTCAATATTTAGCCATATGTCAGGTACTGGAGATGCAAAGAAAAACAGTCCTTGCTCTCAAGAATTTTACTTCTAATAGAGGAGACTCTCAGTCTCTTTGTCTCTGTCTCTCTCCATCACCCACCACCACCCCTACTCCCCACCCCACTGGATTTTCTTTTCAATATCAATCAATTTTTATAAGGTACAAACAGAAACCATGAAGAAATGAAAAAAATTCCACTCAAAGTAACAAAATTCAGAAACTATCTTGGAATTAATGTACCAAAATACACTCAGGACTAATACACTTTTTTTGGGGGGGGGGGGCAGGGCAATGTGGGTTAAGTGACTTGCCCAGGGTCACACAGCTAGTAAGTGTCAAGTGTCTGAGGCCAGGTTTGAACTCAGGTCCTCCTGAATCCAGGGCCAGTGCTTTATCCACTGCGCCACCTAGCTGCCCCCCTAATACACTCTTTATAGAAATGAAGAATTAAATAATTGGAGGGAGATTCAATGTTTATTGTCAAGCTGTGCCAACAGAATAAAAATAGCTATTATATCTAGATTTATTTTCCTCTATACCAATAAAACTGTCAAATGTTCACTTTGTAGTGTTAGACAAAATATTAACAAAATTCATTGGGAAGGACATAAGCCATCCCACTGGATTATAAGAATTCTCTGGGGGGGGGGGGGAGCAGCTAGGTGGCGCAGTGGATAAAGCTCTAGCCCTGGACAAATCTGACCTCAGACACTTGACACTTACTAGCTGTGTGACCTTGGGCAAGTCACTTAACCCTCATTGCCCTGCAAACAAAATAAAACAAAACAAAAAAGAATTCTCTGCATAAGCAAAATAAGGCCAATCTAGGTGTAGGGAAAGAAAATAAGTTTCGGGAGAAATAAAAAATGCATCAATTAGGGGGCAGCTAGGTGGCGCAGTGGATAAAGCACTGGTCTTGAATTCAGGAGGACCTGAGTTCAAATCCAGCCTCAGACACTTAACTAAGCTGTGTGACCCTGGGCAAGTCACTTAACCCTCATTGCCCTGAAAAAAAAAAAAAGAAAAGAAAAAAATGCATCAATTAGTTGAATTCTGCCTGGGTTTTAGAGAACTAGAAAGTGGGGAAAAGGGTACACTAAATAGTTTATTTTAACCTACATAAAAGATTCTTGAAGCTATCTGGTACTACTTTTTATATATACACACTACATAGAGAAGTAAAGGGATGCCATAAAGAAAAGTAGGATAAGATACAAAGTCCAGTGCCTTGTCCTTTGAAGCTTTGAAGTTGAACATTTTCTCCACATTAAAATTTTTAATCCATTTAAGTTGGAAGTTATACACAAATATTATGAAGTAAAAAAGTGTATTGTTTAAAGCTGCTGCATTGAAAACCATGCCGAAAATTAAAATATCTTGAAGTCTCACCTCATACCCATCAGATTAGCAAAGAAAACAAGGGGAAATGGGAGGACAGGAAAACTGATGGGGAAATGTTGGGAAGTAGTCCTATAATTCAACCACAAAATTGTCACTAAATTGAGCCTATCCAAACACCCAGCAATACTATTTGTGTGTGTGTGTGTGTATATATATATATATATATATATATATATTTATTTATTTATTTAAATATACATATATATGTATATATAATACCTCAGAGTATTTTTAGAAAAGACACATGCAAAAATATTTACGACAGAGCTTTTTTGTAGTGGCAATGAACTAGAAACAAAGTGGGTCTTCAGTTAGGGAATGGCTGAGCAAATTTTGGTAGATTAATGAAATAGAATATTTTGGTAGATTAATGAAATAGAATATTTGGTAGATTAATGAAATAGAATATTATTGTGTCATTGAAAATATAAATATGACACATTCAGAAAAAAACGAGGCTTATATGAACTGATACAGAACAATTTCTACAACTGTCATACACCATCATAGAACTCTAATCAATGCAGTGACCTATTCTGACTACAGAAAATTGATGGATACTTCCCATTTCTTGGCAGCAGTATAATGGCCCAGAAATACAGAATGAGACCTACATTTTCAGATAGATCCAATGTGTTGATTTTTATTTTTTGTTTGACTACACCTATTATGCCATGTCATATACATGTTAAAACTAAAGTCGATGTACCAGAGATTCTGTTTCATATACAATCTTCCTACATCTTACTCCCTGACACATACTCTTTGATCCAGTGACACAGGTTCCAGTGACACATGGATTTTCCATGAACAAGACTCACTTCTGGGCATCTTCTTATTCTCCCAACTCCCCCATTCCTGGAACACTTTACCTCCTCTGACTACTGACATCCCTGGCTTCCTTTAAATCCCAACTAAAAGCCCATCTTCTACAAGAAACCTCTCACAGCCCCTTTTAATTCTAGTGCCTTGGGGGATCTAGGTGGCACAGTGGGTAAAGCACCAGCCCTGGATTCAGGAGGACCTGAGTTCAAACCCAGGCTCAGACACTTGACACTTACTAGCTGTGTGACCCTGGGCAAGTCACTTAACCTCAATTGCCTCACACACACACACACAAAAAATTTCTAGTGCCTTCCCTCTGTTATTTCATATTTATCGTGAATATAACTTGTTGAATTTCATATTTATGCTGAATATAACTTTTGTATAACAACCCTTCCAGTGCTTGAAGGCAATTAATTAGTAAGTCTTCCCCTAAGTCTTTTCTTCTCCTGTTTTTGCAGTTTCTTTAACCAGTCTTGATCTGAGATCAACTCAAAGCCCTCCACCATCCTGATTACTAACTTAACAATGTCTTTACACTATGATGCCCAGAACAATGTGCCAGATGTGATCTGATGAGGGCAGGGTAGTGAAAGAACTGGAAGCTTTGCCTCTCAATGCAGCCCAAAATTACGTTGGCTCTTTTGGCTGCCACATCACATTACTAACTGCTATTGAGTTTACAATGCACTAAAATCTCCAAATCTTTTTCAAACTGCTACCTATGCCTTCCCCAATCTCTTCTGAAAGAAAATCTGCCTTTGTCTCATCATAAAATTTTCACCTCAGACTCCAATTTCAGCCTCTACGGGCTTCCTTATACATGTAGATTCATAAAGCTAGGTCTCCACTTTTAATATTGATCCCCACTGTAATATTAAAACAAAAAGAGGAGAACCAAGACTTGGAGATGTTGGCGAATTGACTTTATCCCCAAAACTCATTGTGGGTGAGGCTAGAAAGATCTAACAACAAGATGGATTCTAGGTGGTTAAATCCAGTTACCTAATTTTATGACTGGGGAACTAGGTGGTGTAGTAGAATGGAAAAGTGCTACACCTTGAATAAGGAAGACTCCAGACACTGTGTGACCCTGGCCAAGTCACTTAACCCTGTTTGCCTCAGTTTCCTCATCTGTAAAATGAGTTAGAGAATGAAATGGCAAACCATTCCAGTATCTTTGCCAAGAAAACCCCAAATAGGATCACAAAGTCAGACATGACTGAAAAAATGATTGAACAACAATTTCATGACTACATAACAAAGAATGGTGGTAGCAGAAGCAAAAAATGTTAAGACAAAGTATAGTTAAGTATAACCATCTTTCCACCTAATCTGATTTCCAGTATACAGAACAGTATTAGTACCAAATACTAAAAAACTGTTTTAAGTTTGTTCAACTTAAAATTCACAAGGGTTATCTTCTTCATCAAAACCAACCTTAGAATGATGAAAATAGCTTCAATTATTGAAGTAATCACTTCAATCTTCCACTTTAATATGAATATAGGAACTTAGTTTCCTGTTTGGGTGCTGAGGTGGGGAGGGTATCATTTTGTGTTTTTTAAATTGTCAAGTAGAGATTGTATATATTAAAAGTGATAGAGAATGGAACCTTTATGTAAACACTGGTAAAGTCATACTAGAGATATAATCTAGTATTTCCACAAACTCAGTAGCATTTCAAGACTGTTTACATTGTAAAAAATGTAATAGATAATAAAAAATTGAAGTATATTTTTCCACAGACACATTCAAAGTTCTATACCTGAACATGAAAGCCCAGGACTTTCAAGTAAGAAGGGAACTTTGAAGTGATTTAATATAACCCACTTGTTTTTACATAGACTGAAACCCAAGATGTGTAGTGAATTCACCAAAGTCATACAAGCTAGTGAAAGAGCTGGGACTTGAACTAAGCATTCATGGTGGGGGCAGCTAGGTGGCACAGTGGATAAAGCACTGGCCCTGGATTCAGGAAGATCTGAGTTCAAATCTGTGCTCAGACACTTGACACTTACTAGCTGTATGACCCTGGGCAAGTCACTTAACCCTCATTGCCTTGCCACCCCCCCAAAAAAATTCATGGCTCCCAATCCAATGTTCTTTCACAATATTACATACTAATGCATTAAAACAATTTGTTATAGCTAATAAGAGAAGATAGTATAAATAAATCATAATGGCTCACAGGATCATAGATGTAGAGTTCATCTAGATCAATGTAAGATCACAGGATATGATCATCAGAGGCCATCTAGTTCAACCTCTTCATTTTACAAATGAGGAAAGTGAAGCCCAGGAAGATTAAGCAATTTGCTTAATGGCAAATAGGTAATAAAGAGCAAAGCAAAGATTTAAACCAAGTTTCTGTGGCACTGATCTATCCCTTGTTCCACCTCACCATGTTGCCTCTTTCAAACATTTTATTTTTCTAATGCAGAGAATTTGAGGAACTCCCTCATTTAACAGATCAGGAAATTCAATTCTTCAATATTAAATTTAGAAAAGCTTATCACTAAAGCTAATGTGGTTTGTGATACATCCTTCCTAGGTTGGAAATCATCATGAATATGTTTTATAACTAGTAGTTTTTGTGACTGGGGAAGGAGGAAATAGCAAAGTTCCCCCTGGATCATGGTGAAGGAGGAAGAACCCTGTCCCATGGTATATATTACCTGTATGATAGGGTTCTATGGTACAGAAGGACTAGGCTCTACTGGATGGAAGTATGCCCTTGATTACTCAGAGGTTTTTCTAGATTGTTGAAGCATACTGTCAGGTGGGACTACTTGGCACCCTCAAAATTTCCTGGCTTGAGACAAAGCTGCAATGGTTAAGCTCCTGAGGTCCCTAGTTAGAGCTCTTCAGTAGGCACACATGAGCATAAATAGTTGTACCAGCATGCTAGCATACACAGATCTAAACCACATGTATTCCTAGAATTTTGATTTTGACACTTAATAAAATAAAACTCCTAGAGATACTCATACATATTCATGAGACACACTGACAGTCTTGAAAGATAGCCAAGTAGCAGAGGGGGAAAAATCGATTAAACAGAGATTATACTGACAGCCTAATTTCCTCAGTTAATATAATCAGATAATACCATTGGAGTTCTTGTTAATCTGAATTTAGTGCAAATAACCTAAGTGTTTTATTTACAATCAGATTTTTTCCACTTTATCTAACAAGAATCACAGACTTACAAAAGAAGTCTCTTGATTTATATAAATCTTTTTAATACTTATTTCATACCAGAAACCTTTTTTTTGGTGGGGCAATGAGGGTTAAGTGACTTGCCCAGGGTCACACAGCTAGTAAGTGTCAAGTGTCTGAGGCTGGATTTGAACTAAGGTCCTCCTGAATCCAAGACCGGTGCTTTATCCACTGCGCCACCTAGCCGCCCCATAACTGGAACTTTTGAATGCATTGCATAAAATTTGGCTCAAGAAGAAAAAATCTACAATAAAAGAAATTGCATCTCTTTTCCCCTTGAAATGTTTTTTTTTTGTACTTTACCTGTGTTTCTGTAAAAGAGATATAAAATATGTACGTGTAATAGCTGTGCATATTCCATTTGCTTAAATTTTACTCTTTGGAAAGTAAAATAAAAATATTTGTACTATATTCTTCCCCTAAAGCATAAAGATCATTTTCAATTACAAGAAGTGGGAAAAAGGTAGGGTTTTTTAAAACCTTAATGATTTAAAATCTATTTTTTTCCAGATATGAAAATAGTACAACTAGTAGTATATTGGAAAAGCATCTGACTAGGAGCCAAGAGACCTTCATTCTAGCATTCTACATCCTACCATTAATTAGCTTTGTCACCTTAAGAAAGTTGTTTCATCTTTCTGTACCTCAATTTCATTACTGTAAAATGAGTGAATTTAAAAATAGATCATTTTGAAGAATACTTCTAATTCTACAATTATATGATTCTAAATTATATACTCCCTGAAGTTACTTTTAATAATGAATTTTTTCACCTACTGCAAAGATGTACATTGCTAATGAACACTTTAAAGGATCTGGCCTTGACACCTTTGCTTTCTTCTTCTTCCAATTTATGATACAATGGAGGACAAGTCACACTGAACCCTGCAGAAAGAAGCAATGGAATAGCAATACAAGCCACTGCACTACTCATCCTACAACAACTTGGTAAGCATGGAATTATTGCTAAGAATTTGGTGTTCCTTTACTAAGTAACATTATTAAAAGTTTTAGAGGGTCATGAAGTTGCCCTGAATCATGATGGTTAAACAAAGTAAAGTTTTTAAAACCATAGAAAGTAACGTTTTAGAACCTTTTCATGGAGGGGAAAAGAAATATAAACAGCACACACACTATGTAAGTATAATTTATTTAGTCTAAATACTATGACTTTAATAATTTCTATCCAATCACTCTAATCCTATTTTTCATAGCCTTAATGACTTTCTACTATAACTCATAACATACAGAAAATGGTGATATCTAAAATACAAAAGAAACTCAGAAATATTTCCACAATACCTGCAATAGCATGAGGGGGAAAAGTATTTCAATTAAGTACTTAGTTACATGCTATCTCTTATAACTACTTATTAACATACTATATAGCTTGAAACACATAAAAACAACATGCTTTTAAAAACAACTCAAAAAAACCCTCAAATTTTCTTGGTTTTGTTTTTTGTTTCCACTTTCAAGCGTTAGTTGAAAAGTGAAATTGGGCTCTTGGCTTTAAAAAGCGTTACTACTTCATAGTCTATATGAATCAAAGATAATTTTTTGTTTATGGAAAACATTCCAAATAATATGCAAATTTTAAATCTTAAGGCAATTTCTAAACTAGATATTGTGACAAATGAAACTATTACAAAAATGAAAAAGAAAGTGAATGATTCTATTCCATTATGCAAAAGAAAATGTTTTCTTTTTGGCTTTTGGGACTTCTTAAAGATTAGAAAACTATAACTGAGGAAAATCTGGATTAGCATGTCTAAGTGGAGGTGCTTTTCTGATTGTTCACCATAATGAAATTATTTTTTCATATTAATCAGACATTTTGAAAAGACAAGATGAAAAATGTTTAGACAATAATAGCCTATTCTGTGCTTAGTATGTAAATGAGCACAAAACTTCTCACAAAGACTTTAGTCGGGAACAAAAAATGGCAATGTGCTGATAATATCACCAGCCTCGGTTACAATATCATCATAGACCCATTTTCTATTACAGCGGCATTCTGGTCCACATTTGTTTGAGTTACACTTGGGACATGGATAGAAGCAACCTAGGCAGTTCTTCTCCAGGCAGTCACATAAGTCTACATCATTACAAATCAGCCGGCCATTCCTGTCATATTTCTTCATCACTCTGTAAGAAAAAAGTCATGACTATAGTTCACTTTGTTTTCAATATTTAAAGTGAGTGATCTTTAGGTAAACTTCATTTTTAAAAACTCCCTTCACGCTGTAGTAACAGCATTGTGGTTAAACATAACAATATTTCTGGATACAATTTGATAGTGACAGCAAAGAAAGTTCAAATCAACGAACTATGAACAGGAAAGAAAACCAACTATTCAACGAGTCACATACAGTAACACCTCATTTATCCGGCAATATTGAAGAATTGTGTTCCACTTAAGGGAATTATTTTAAAAAGATAGCTTAAATTTAGACCTTTAAATTCCAATTTTAAAAAATGTTTGGATGGAAATCTTTCTAAATTGCATTTTACACATACCTTCTACTAAACATAGTAAACCCTTTCTTGATGATTCAGGAATATAAATTATCATACAGATATTTTTTTTTCTATGACCTTTCCTGCTGTTGGGCATCATCATTTCTGCTGTCAAGATCATCTGACTCCTGCGGTTCTCACCTTTTAAAACTGTTTTTAATATGCTATGGTCTGAGAAGTCAGAAAGCCAAGGCTGTTAGAATTGTATATAAATACAAAATTTTCCTACAAAGTGTGAGAGCTTTAGTGCACTAGAATTGTAATAGGTAATGGCACTTCTATTAACAGAGAAAGCTTCATAAAAATAATTCCTCATTTGAAAAAAATATCATTAGTATTGTCAAGATGATGTGCCTTATGTTAGTATAACAAAAGTGCCTCTGTAAAACTTGCATTTGCTCATTCCATATTGGTCATAAATAGAAATGAACTTTAGTAAAACTGTTTAGTGCCTCCTTTGCCTCAAGTATTCTCCTCCAAGTGGCAAGGCATCTATTACTCCCCTCAACTTAAAGTGCCTAATGCCTTCCTCCTTTCTTCATCTCTTTCCCCTTAAAATAACAGAGAAAGATCTGACAGCATTATTTATCTTACTGCCTGACATCTATTTTATTATGAATGAGTTTGTCGATACTAACTAGTATTGTCAACTGAACTGGCACATTTCTTTAATTGTGAAACAAAATATTCTGTAAGGAATTCCAGGTATCAAGAAGCACATTAGGTTATTTTAGGTATATGTATAAGAAACAGGAGAAGGAGAGAGATCCTCAAAAATTATACTACTTCATGACTGGAAAGAGGGGAGGCAGAGGAGAAGTCTCAGAAGTCAAAT
Source organism: Dromiciops gliroides (assembly GCF_019393635.1). Lineage (NCBI taxonomy): Eukaryota > Metazoa > Chordata > Mammalia > Microbiotheria > Microbiotheriidae > Dromiciops > Dromiciops gliroides. The sequence goes on along the minus strand of NC_057861.1, from coordinate 505,606,727 downwards.
TCCACTTCCTGTAGATTCTTTTCTTAAGAGCTGGAAGGGATCTTAAAGATGTGCAACACCTTCATTTTATAGATGAGAATTCTATGCTCAGAGAAACTAAATAACATGGCTGATGTCAAACAGGCAATAAATAACAAAGCCAAAAGATTTAAACATGTTTGAATATAACTCCAAATGCGCTATTCAATTTGATCTTAGCCAAAAAAGACGAGAAGCAATTCTATATATTACCCCAGAGATTCTATATTCCTAAGAGTGACTAGGGGCAGAGATACTTTTCTCTCTTCACCATCAACTTCTTCCAGACTCTAGAACCTTCCTTGACCTACAGAACATACACCAGGAAATTATTCTTCCTCCAAATGATAAGTCTTCTTTATATCATCTCTAATAATGAAGTTTCTAAGCACAAAGTATGTAATTGTAACACAGTTCCTTTAGTAAGAGGTATTACTGTATTACAAAGGCTCAAAGACTATTTTTTTTACTTACTTCCTGCTTCTTGGCTGTATTCCAGATGGCTGAGGATTCCGTAAGCCTGACCTCCGGATAAATGGGGTACTACTGTAATTTTAAAAAGCTTTTTTTACAAATCACAAACCAAAAAAAAACCCCTCACAATTACAAATATTGTGTAAAGGAAATAATCTCACACTCTTATATGGTAAATTATTATCTTACTTGTTCACAGAAAAATACTCATTCATCTTTGACATGTGGGCCTTCTTTTTCTGCTCTCTGGTTTCAGGATTGAAGTCTGCAACCTGAGGTCCTGGGTTTTGAAATGCTAAGGATTTTAATTGTCGCTCTATTTGTTGCTATAAAACAAAACAAATAAGACTTGTTATTAACTACAACTTCATAGTTTCAATATTGTTTTACTTTTGCTCAAATTGTATTATTCTTATTTTTTACTATAATGGCATGAAATATATAGATGTTTTACACCAAATTCTAAAGTGTTTGAATTTTTCAAGAAGTTAATTCTTGTCATTGTTAGAAATACATAAACTCTAAGACCTTTATTTTATTTTAAAAGGTCTTAATATACATACTAATAAAACTACCAAAATTATTTTATAGAGCTAGAAAAAATAACAACAAAATTCATCTGGAAGAACCAAAGGTCAAGAATATCAAAAGAATTAATTTTCAAAAAAGCAAAGGAAAGTAGCCTAGCCATACCAGATCTAAAACTATATTATAAAGCAGCAATCATCAAAGCTATTTGGTACTGGCTAAGAAATAGAGTGGTGGATCAGTGGAATAGGTTAGGTACACAAGACACAGTAGTAAATGACTATAGTAATCTATAAACCTCAAGACTCCAGCTTCTGGGATAAAAACTCATTGTTTGATTAAAAACTGCTGGGAAAACTGGAAAATAGTATAGCAGAAACTAGGCATGAACCAAGATCTCACACTGTATACCAAAATAAAGTCAAAATGGGTACATGACTTAGACATGAAGGGTGACACCACAGGAAAATTAGGAAAGGAATAATTTACCTGTCAGATCTATGCAATGGGGAAGAATTTATGACCAAACAGGAGACAGAGAACATTATGAAATACAGAACAGAACATTTTGGTTACATTAAATTAAAAAGTTTTGCACAAATAAAACAAATGCAACCAAGATTAGAAAGAAATCTGGGGAACATTTTATAGCTAGTGTTTCTGATAAAGACATCATTTCTCAAATATAAAGATAACCAAATCAAATTTATAAGAATACAGGTCATTCCCTAATCGAGAAATGGCCAAAGGATATGAACAGGCAGTTTTTAGATGAAGAAATTAAAGCTATATACTACTGATTAGAGAAATGCAAATTAAAACAACTCTAAGGTACCACCTCACACCCATCAGATTGGCTATTGTGACAAAAAAAGAAAATTATAAATATTGGAGAAGATGTGGGAAAATTGAAACACTAATGCATTGTTGGTAGAGTTGTGAACTGATCCAACCATTATGGAGAACAATTTGGAACTATGTCCAAAAGGCTATAAAACTATACATACCCTTTGACCCAGCAATACCACTAGGTCCATATCCCAAAGAGATCATAAAAAGGGGAAAAGGACCCACATGTACAAAAATATTTATAGCAGCTCTCTCTTTGTGGTGGCAAGGAATTGGAAATTGGCTGAACAAGTTGTGGTATATGAATGTAATGGAATACTAATGTACTATAAGAAATGATGAGTAGGCAGATTTCAGAAAAACCTGGACTTACATGAACTAATACTGAGTGAAGTGAACAGAACCAGGAGAGCATTATGCCCAGTAACAGCAAAATTGTGTGATGATCAACTATGATGAACTTAGCTTTTCTCAGCAATACAATGATCCAAGAAAATTCTAAAAGGACTCATGATAGGAAATGTTATCCACATGCAAAGAAAGAACTATGGAATCTGAATGAAGATTGAGGTATACTATTTTCATTTTGTTTTTTGTTTTTTCTTTCTTGTGGTTTTTTCCCTTTTGTTTTGATTTTTCTTTCACAACATGACTAATGTCAAATATGTTTAACATGATAGTATGATATAACCTATATCAGATTGCTTGCTGTCTTGGGGAACGGAAAATGAAGGAAGAGAGGAAGAAAAAATTTGGAACTCAAAATCTTACAAAAATGAATGTGGAAAACTATCTTCACATGCCATTGGGAAAAAATAAAATACTATTAAGTGAAAAAATAAAAATAAAAATCCATCTGCACAAAAAAAGTCTTAATTTAGCTAAATACCACCACGACAGAAGAAAAAAATCCTTATGCACCTGGCAACTATAGGCAAGAATTGCTAACTTCTGCCCTCATAAATTTATTCCTTTCTCTCCACTTACACATTCTAGTTCAAGGCTTCATCACTCTCATCCGGATTACTGCAATAGCCTTCTAATTGGTCTCCCTGCATCCAGTCTCTCTCCTTCTCCAATTCATCTTCCACACAGATAGCAAATTAATATTCCTAAAGCATAGGTGTGACCATATCATTTCCCTGCTCAAAAAACTTCAATGGTTCTTATTACCTCTTATACAAACTCTTTTATTCCACAATCTCACTTCTGCCTATTTTTCCATGCTGATTATATATCACTCCCCATCATACACTCTTCTTCTAGTCAAACTTTCCTACTTATAAGATTTAAAGCTAAAAGACAATTTAGAAGTCATCACGTAGACCCTCTCATTTTACAGATGAGCAAACTGAGGCACAGAGAGGTGACGTGTCCCACAGCTATTAAGTTCTTGAAATAGGATTTGAAACCAGGTCTTTCTGACATGAAGTCCAGCACTACACCATGCTGCCTGTACGTGATCTTTCATTTTCTATCTCTATGTTTTTTTGCACAGGTTGTCTGTTCCCTGAGCCTCCTCACTTCTGCCTCTTGAGTCAATCCCTCAACTTCTTTCAGAGCTCAACTCAGCGAGAAGTCTTTCTTGATCCTTTCAATGACCAGTGGCTCCCCACAAATAACTTTGCATGTATTTTGCATTTAATTGTCTATTTTTGTGCTGTTTCTTCCTCACTGCAAGCTCCTGGAGGACAAGGACTGGTTTGTTTTTGTCTTCGTGTTCCCAGTACCTAAAATAGGGCCTGGCCCATAATAGGCACTTCATGCTTGTTGAAAGAATGACTAAAAAGGATCCAGGTACCTGTAATATGTAGTAGATCAGTATAAGTTTCCAAATATAACAAGGTGTTTGGACTGATGTCCCTGTGGGACAAGGAAAAGGTCCAAAACATAACTGTGAATTCTTGGAACTGCAGTCATTGACAGATGGTTCTCTTCCCAACATGGGAGGGAGGAAAACCATCATGCCAGGGGCAGACTTTTCCACCTTGACTGCCATCTGCTCTACTCTCTTACAGAAGGAAAAACTCCAGATGCAGCAGAAAGTTCAGTCCTACCTCTGAAAGTTCAATAGTCTCATTTTCTCACAAGGCAGAAAGGGAAATTTCTCTGGGACTACAATTCCCAGAATTCATGACTGGGTTTTAGAATTTCTCACTGGCTTCCAGATGAAAACAGTCCAAATATAGTTGAACCATTATAAGGAGCCTAAGCATTGACCAAACATTATATAAATGGTATTCACAATACAGAACTCAATCCTAGAGCAGTTCTATAGCCTGCCTATTTCCAACCACTATCCTTATAAAAAATATTCTATGGATGTGGATTTGAATAATGTGAACCCATAGAATACAACTAAAATGATGGACATGTTTAAAGTGAGGGATTTATTTTTCATAAATCTCAGAGAGCAGGAAAATTCTCACTTAAACTGGTCATTTGACCAAATTAAAATCACTGCTGAGGTAAAAATTATTGGATTTTTAGCTTTCAAATTACATGTTAACAAAAAAAATAAGAAATTCAAGTATTTGTATGGCCATTTTGAACAGAGAAATAGAAAGACTTCTATTTTGAGGAATATTAAGAATATCAAATTATGCCGCAGCTAGGTCATACAGTGGATAAAGCACTGGCTCTGGATTCAGGAAGACCTGAGTTCAAATGTGATCTCAGACACTTGACACTTACTGTGTGACCCTTGGCAAGTCACTTAACCCTCACTGCCCCACCCCACCCCCCAAAAAAGAATATCAAATTAAGCACAATAAAACTTGGTTTGACCTTCAATAGAAAAGAAACTAACAAGCAATATTCATTAGATATAATAAATTGGAAATAAAAATCACACAAGCCATCAAAATATAGCTTAATTGTTATGAGGGTAAATCAGCCTAAAAACTAATAAAGATTATTTTTTCTCTGCCCTAAAAAATACTTGTGATTCTTGTAATGTCCAAATCTGGTCTACTTGTAGAAATGGCCTCTGAAGTCACAAACATTACTTTTTTTTTTTTTTAATGGGGCAATGGGGTTAAGTGACTTGCCCAGGGTCACACAGCTAGTAAGTGTTAAGTGTCTGAGGCCGGATTTGAACTCAGGAACTCCTGAATCCAGGGCCGGTGCTTTATCCACTGCGCCACCTAGCCACCCCCAAACAATACTTTTTAAAATCACATCACTATAACACTCTAAGTAAAAATATGAGATCATTAATTTAAATGAAAAAACATGAACACACCAATATTTTACTCTGAAAGCACAATTTTATTGCATTGGGCTAGGAATTAAGAGATAAGAGTTTTATTTCAGTTCCAATATAATATTACATAAAACCAAAGAATCATAACTTAGAATTCATCTAGTCCGTCTCCCTAAAGGATATTACCTAAAGTGTTTTGTTTCTGATGCCTCAGTATACTTAATTGTACACTAAAGCTAGTTTTTCCTTAAAAGGAATTGAAAAGATCATAAAGACTTGATTAGTACAGAAGACTGAAGCTTGAGCCACTGATACAATTTACCTGAAAACAAAAGCCAGCATGGAAGAAATCAATGGCTTCTTTCCTAGGCTCAACATGGGCTTCTGACCTGCAAATGCCAAGGCAAGGAATCTGTGCCCAACTGAATCAATGCTGCATCCTTGAGGAATATCTTTTCCATGCGACTGCTAAGTAAACTTCCTTTTTTTAAAGGAAATTTTTAAGAAAGAAAAGAAATGGCCTACAAGTATCTCTTTTCATTGAAATACCAAACCTGTACCACTAGACATCCTGAGTCAGGCCTGGATTAGAACATCTAGTTTCTAATCCAAAGCAAGGCTGAATGGGTGAATGATGTTTCTAAATTATGTACTACTTGGTGTCACTATTCTAGAAATTCCTAAATTATTAACAAATTACATTTCAAATGATTGTTTTCAAGTCAACTTTTTATAGCTCAAACCCCATTTTCCCATAGAAATAGTGTCACAAAATACGATTAGGTTCTCAAACTAGGCCGCAAAAAGCTCATTAAACCCATAATGTATCTCAGGTTTGAAACCCCAGCATGCTTTATAATACATAAAAATGTTTCTATGAGGAAATACACTCAAGAATTTCAACTGGAAACATCAGGAGGAGCCTGTCTCTCTTCCCACAAGGTAGCCCTGGTAAAGCTCTTCTTTTACCACCACCACCTCCTGGGAAGTGGGAATAGAGACTTGCCAGGCTCCAAGATTCTGAAGGACTTCCATTATCTGAGGTAGGGACTCCCAGGGGTAGAGAAGAAAAGAACTAGATTAGAGGCAATAGTAGCAGGATCTGCTACAGTCATGTGGATAGGGACAGATGCAAGGAGGGCAATCTCTAGCAGTCTGCAGCTGTCAGAAGAAAAAGTGTGGGCTTGCTATTTATTTCATTAGCACAATGACTGGCAGACACATAGTAAGTGCTTAAAATCTTAATGATAGGTATATTAAATTCAAAAGAAATCTATGGTTAGGGTTACATGACACAAGGAATCCCTGTATAACACTAATGAGATTCTTATTTCATACCAGTTGTTTCTGTCCAATTTGACACTCTCGCTCAGGAAAATTTGAGTCTGCATGTTCTTGAGTGGAACTCTTTTTTTCATTATCAAGTTCAGATGGTTCACTCATTTCTGATCACTAAAAAATAAATTCACAAAAGTGACACATTAAAATATTGTGCATTTGGCAACATAGAGATAGTTTATATATTACCAACTTGAGCTAGCACACTATTTTATTCTCTTTTTTATCACTAAAAATCTCAAAAAGGGTAGTTGGGCCTCACTACCTCTATTTCTGCACCTTAAATTTCTACAATCTGGCTTCCACCCACACCACCCTGACCCTCCTCTCTCAAAGATTTCTGGTGACTGTCTACCAGAAAGGTATCATCTTCAGTCTCCTTTTCTTACTCCATTTCTTCTCATCTGCTAAATTTGAGTATCCCCCTTAGCCCTCTAACATTTGCTCTTAGAATTCACTCAACATGGCTTCAACTTTAAGGGACTGACTTTAAATTGACATTTGTAGCCCTGATTTCTCACCTGAGCTCTAGTCTAAAACCTCTAATTTCCTGCCAGACATTTCCATTTTTTTGTATTTTGCTATCATCTCAAATTTAACATGTTTAAGATAAAATTCATCATCATTCCTCCCAAAACAATTTTGCCTCCTGATAATTTTGTTAAAAGTATCATCTTTCTCTCAATTACCTAAGCTCAAAACCTCTGAATGAAACAAACTTCCTTTCTTATGCTATCTTTTTAAATGTAGGTCTTCACTCTCCCTAACTCAAGCATAAACTCTGACCCCATAGCATCATAAAAGTGTTGACCAGGCCCCACCACTCCACAAACCAGCACCACAGTGTTAATAATTCATGTAGTGACAAACTCATACAAAACCTACAGAAGGATGGAGAAGTATTTAAAAGAATACTCCTCAAGCAGTCTCCAGGTTACATTCCTCCACAATCTGCATTACTGAATTGTAAATACCAAAGAACTGTGGGGGAGGGAGGCTCTTTGAACACACATGAAGGTGCCTACAATCTAACCAAACAAGAAAAGTTGCTAGGATAAATTCTAACCCAAAAGTTAGATTCTACTACTATCTAGTATTGAATGAATTACATTGCTTGGATCAATTAGGTTACATCAATTAGATCTACATAATAACTCTAAAGAAATTCTTTCATAGTGAATTTTTAAAACTAGAATTTGAAAATTAATGGCCCCTAAGATTATCAAAATGTTTTTAATAGCTAAGGTTTATTATGTTCATCTTCCCCTTATCCTCCAAAATCATCACTAGTTCCCACACTTGCTAACTGAAAAATGGTTGACATCAAAGCAGTTTTTGCAAAGGGAGGAGCAATGGCTATATCATTTAAGTTAAAGCTCTAGTAGATGGTTCAATCGGAGACCAAATTCACAGATGTACCACCCACAAAATTGTTTGACAACCGCCTGAAAATATATCTGTTGCCATTATGAAGATGTCCATCTATTCCTCTACAAGCAATTTTAACTGGAATAAAACAATCCAGAATGTTATTTACACAGAACAAAAAAAGAATATCATCAAATCACTAATTCCAATCAATCCAATCCAATGTTGATAATCAATAACCTTAGCTGAATCCTATAAGTGGACCTCTCTACCCAAGTTTTAGGTGGTCATACAATATCTCCTAGAGACTTTTAAGGTTTTGTTTTTTAAATCTTCAATAACTACAAAGTTTTCTGTGACTAGGAAGTCACATGATAGTGGAGAGAAAAGAGAGTTCTATTAGATGCTTACTCAGGACCAAAAGTAAATCATATCACTAGTCTTAACAATTGCTCTACTAAATATGCTTGGGAAATCAATTCACCTCAAATACATAATGACAAAAATTTTCCTAAGTGTGTGTAAGGATAACAGAGCTCTTGCACACTCATTTTCTTTTACTCTACATATTGAAGATTCTTAATGAACCCCCTAATTTTCTCACACTTGGAATTACAATTCATATATATTTTTTTAAAAATCAACTGTCTGGTTTATTACCACCCCAACACCATCATTTTTAGGAGGAATAAAGATTAAAATGAATTAACAGTACAGAAAAAAAATGGAAATCTAGAAAGAAGCTAGCACTAGTCATAATATTTAGCTTCTGTATTTTTAAGACTTCCTGCTTTTCCCCTACAGTTTTCTTCTGCTCTTGAGAGGCTAGAGTAGTAAAGGAAAGATATACATACCTTTAAGTCCGATTCAAAACAATCTGTATGCAGAAGAGAAAAAGGCTGCAATATGGAGAGAGAGAGAGAGAGAAAGATTATATTCTCTTGTTTCCTTTGTTTTGCCAGGAAGCCACAGATTTCTCCAGGGAAAAACTCTAAGGCCTCAAAGGTGCTTCTACAATTTAATACTTCTATAATAATGGCTTAGGAGAAGAGGGAAGAAAAAAATAAACTTTTATTTTGTCTTATTTTTCACTATGAATCAAGTTTTCAAAATCACAGCAAACAAAATAAGTTAGCTCAACCACCTCTCCCACAAGACCTAGTAACATTTGCATAAACAAAATTTGTTCTATTTTGTCAACTAAAATGATTAACGCACCCCTAACCATAAAGTCTGCCAACTTTTACCACAGGCAATCATAACCTATCAAAAAAGTATCTTTTAGCCATTTTTTTCCCTCAAAGTTCAAGCAAGATCTGGTAGAAACTGAACTTCCTTAGAAAAAACACTAATCTCATAGTCTTAAGAAAACCAAAGTAACATTGAAGAAGTCATAACTATCTCTTTCCTAACATACTAGTGCATGTATGATATAGCCATGTGAAAATTAGAAAGAAAAACTTTCATAATTCAATTTAACATACATTTAAGAGTCTACTACGTGGGGCAGCTAGGTGGCACAATGGATAAAGCACCGGCCCTGGATTCAGGAGGACCTGAGTTCAAATCCGACCTCATACACATGACACTTACTAGCTGTGTGACCCTGGGCAAGTCACTTAACCCCCATTGCCCCGCAAAACAAAACCAAAAAACCGAACAAACAAGAGTCTACTATTTGCAAGGCAGTCTTCTAGGCCCTAGTGGGCTTACGTTCCATTTATCTTTGATAATTATTTTTATGTGTTTCTACACGTGTAAATATATATACCTCACTAGTCCCCATCAAACTAAACCATATACTCCTTAACGGAAGGCGTCACGTTTTTTGTTCGAATTCGCCTCAGCCCTATCCCTTCTTAAGCGCCTTAATATTTATTAATTTATTGTATAATCACTTGTTTGATTGGGAAAATAAATAAACTTAGGGTATCTAGGGGTAATTTTACCATAAGATTTAGCTACTCTATGTACAAATGTAATACTGGGCTCTTGGATTTTCATTCGCTTCCTTTGCTTTGCCAGCACCCACTTATCCGTATAGAGAAGCTGTAAAAGACGTTTTCTTTACCAAGGCCTTCCCTTCAAGTCACTTCATGAAGAATGGATGGAAGGGGCTGCTCCCTCTCCTCACACTCCTCCCCTTCCAAATGAAACCAGGGTCTCCCCTCTTCTGCCACCACTCAGTGCTGGAGCACCCAACCCTTTCCTCCCTTCCTGGGCCCAGAGCCCCCAAAATAGGTTCTTGCCCTTCTCCCCTCCCCCACGCCAACGCCCCTCAGAAAACGGTAAATCCATGAAGAGAAACCCTCGGGGGTCGGGGGATGGGGTTAAAAAACAACAACAACAACATAACTGAGCCTCCCTGAAAATGTAAAAGACAAGGGGGAGGAAAAGTCAAAGGACCTTTTTCCAAGGGAAAGGCAAGGGTGGGGGAGAGAGAAGAGAAGTATTTATACCACGACGCCAACCAGAGTCCCAACACCTAACGATCCGCACCAACTACAGCCTCCGGGCAGGGCGGGGGGCGGGGCTTCAGGAGCAGGACACGTGCGCCTCTCGCTGCGCTCTCCTATTGGCTCCATCCAGGACCGAGGTGCTTCATGGGGTTCCATAGTATCTAACTCCCTCTTTGGTGAAAAACCAGGGTTGGGGGGCTTTTAGGAGTTGACGGTTATTTTCACATCCTTCTCCTTCTTCTTCTTCTCCTTCTTCTCCTTCTTCTCCTTCTTCCTGTTTATTAAACACTCCCAAAAGAAAACTCAAAAGTTGAGAGGATTTTTCTGCGTGTCTTTTGTTTTCTGAAATTACTGTGTCTAGGTGGCACAGTCAAGACGGTTTTAGTCATGTAGACCTGAGTTCAAATTTGAATATTAGTTATGTGACCGTAGGCGAGTCGTTTAACTTCTCTCGGCCTCAATTTCCCGATCTGAACAATGGGGATAATAACAACACCTACCTCATAGGACTGTTGTGAAGATCAAATGAGGCAACACAGATTTGCAAACTTTGAAGTCTCATGCAGTGCTTTAATAACTTAAAATCGCATTAAGATTTTTAGGACAATCTATTTAAATGTTAATTATCATTATTCAGTCATCAACAGATTCAAAACACAGATGGGGATAGGGAAAACATCAATGAGAAGCCAAAGAAGAAATCAATTTTGGGTCTATCTGTATTGTGGTACACTGGGAAACTGGGTGTGGAGCCTAAGAACTGGGTTCCAATCTTGAGGCTACCATTTACTGCCTGAGAGACCCTAGGTGAATCACTTAACCTTTCCAGGACCATGTTTCTTCATCAGACAAATCATGGTGTTGGTCTAGCAAACCTCAAGGTTCTCTTTCAATTCTAAAACTATGATGCTACTATGATGTTTTCCCAGGAGCACACATTGATTTGATTATGAATATCAAATGTTTTCTTATTACATATCATTTCAAAAGACTTCAGAAAATTGGTCAAATTCTCTTGTACCAAAATGTATTTATATGAGACTATTTTTGATTAGAAGACCTCTGTCAAGGATTTGAAAATACCTTTATACCAAATTTTATACCAAAATTTTCACTGTACTAGTATCTGTTACAACAAAATTTGAAAAATATTGAACAAAACTTAATTTTAATTGTGTCAGAGCAGGAGTCTTAATTTAAAAAAACCAAGGCAGCTTTTTACTTAACATTTCAAATATCATTTGAGGAAAATGCCTTAAAGAACTCCACCAACAATAACATGAGAGGCAGGGAGGCAGACAAGCATTTATATTAAGTTCCAGGCTTTGTGCTAAGCACTTTACAAATGTCTTGTCTACATAACTCAGCTAAGAAATACTTTCTCAGTTCTTAAACCAATTTTAATTACCAAGGGTAGGCTACCCCCAGATTACTAATATAGGAAATACATTTGATGTTTGACTGATGACTTTGTATTTTAAAACTCTTTAAAAAAAAAAAGAATTTTTTCCCTTTATCAAAGCTAACTCTTTTCAACCCCTCCAGGACCTTACTCCTACATTTATTGCCTACTCTTCTAGACTCTTTAGTCTCTGCCTCTTTCATTAAACATTTGAAGCTTTCCCTAGTGTATACAAAAAATAAAAAATAAATAAAAAAAAAAAAGCCTGGAATGGTCTTGCTTTCTTTTCCAGCTAGGTTCATTTCAAAGGCCTCATCTATAAAATGATGGGGGTAGACTAAACAAGCTCTAAAGTTCTAAATCCTATGATGATTCCTCTTAATCTCAAAATCATTGATTTTTTTTTGTTTGTTTCAGTAGCTAGTGGAGTTATGGGGATAAGCAGGCAATCAATGAAAGTCCCCCAAATGAGCATCTAATAAATAGGTGGAGGCCTATAAGCAGTTCAGGGAGGAGACCAGTGCAGACAGGCAGCATGACATCAGAAGATTCTGAAGATGATCACTAAGAATTAGACTGGGAAATAAACATTTGGCATCAAGGAAGTCTGCCAACAAATAGTAGAGGCTTAAACACTGGGTTTCTAGGCAGCTCTCCAATCCCAGAGGAACTGGGGTACCAGCTAGCTAACCAAAGACTGGATATTTGTCTCTCTATGGCATTTGAGTGTTGACCATTCCTTCCATCCTAAAATTTTCTTTTCTCTTTGCTTTCAGTGACTCTGCACTATGCTGATTTTTTCCCTCCCGTCTTTTTCTTTCTCTTTCTTCTTTTTTTTTTTTTTAATTAATTAGCAGCAGGATGGCACCAGTCACCATTCTGGCAGTGTCAACAGGCAATCACAACTTCATGAAACTCACATGAACATGGGTGTGGAACCCAAAGAGTTCACCATCCATATTTATTTCACATATTTATGATAGCCAGACAAAGGAAGGAGGAGGAAACATAAATATCCAACTAAATGGGAATGACATTGGAGGGGAAAAGGTGCAGTAAAGGTAGGAAAGCCCTCCCAAAGGAGAGGAGCAAGGTGTTGGCAAAAGCTGGATTATTTTCCCTTGGGAACTGCTAGACTATGATGGTCTGCTTATCTACAGGGTCCCAGCTATACAAGCAATTTCTTATTCTAGCTCAGACTGACTGATGCCTGTCATGGACACATAGGGAGCCAGTTTGGGATGCAAACAACAAATTATGTGAGCTAGGGGAGCGGGACTTCATCCTTGACACATTTAGGGGCTCCCCCATGCTTTGGGCCTAGTGTTTCTGAAAAATGTGGCGACTCCAAAAAATATAGTTCAGGGGACCCCTTAACAGTTCTTAACAACAGCTAAAGTGACATTTTGTATGGCTAAGTCAAGTTTCTTTGTTCCTGAGTTAAGTTAGCAGTTTATGAGTTCAGCAGTTCTCTCTGAGTTAAATTTAAAAGTTCAGTTTCCCAATTAATTGGACAGCTAGGTGGAACAATGCATAGAGTGCTGGGCTTGGATTGAGGAAGACTCATCTTCTTGAGTTCAATATGACCTCAGTCACTTACTAGCTGTGTGATCTTGGGCAAATCACTTAACCCTGTTTGCCTCAGTTTCCTCATCTATAAAATGACTTGGAGAAGGAAATGGCAGACCTCTAGTATCTTTGCCAAGAAAACACCAAATGGGATCACAAAGAGTCAGACACAACTAAACAACAAAATTCCTTATAAATCACTTAAAAAAAACACAACATTATCTCTATACCAGTAGCTGTCTTTGTACAATAAGAAGAAATTTGTTATCTATATATTATTAGTTATTCTTTTTTATTATTATTAGTTATTCTTACAGGTGCACTAAATCAATCAGAAAGATGAAAGGAGTTGTTATTGGTATCTCTGCATTCCAGATTTCCAACAACTCATATTGTTTTCCCTATCTGTGATACTGCCTTCTAGTTTTTGGATGCTGTTCCTTTTGTCTATAAAAATGCTCTGGGATGGCTAGGTGGCGCAGTGGATAAGCACCGGCCCTGGATTCAGGAGTACCTGAGTTCAAATCCGGCCTTAGACACTTGACACTTACTAGCTGTGTGACCCTGGGCAAGTCACTTAACCCCCATTCCCCCGCAAAAAAACCCAAAAAAACAAAACAAAAAGTGCTCTGTCAGCTCTCATGCAAGGGTCTTAGCTTGCTAAGGAGTCTGAGACCCTGTTAGTAGAAAATTCATGATTTACTAATAAATTTTACTGTGCCTTGGTTTACATTGATTTCGGTTTTTTGTTGTTGCTGTGGTAGGGCAATGAGGGTTAAGTGACTTGCCCGGGGTCACACAGCTAGTAAGTGTCAAATGTCTAAATCCGGATTTGAACTCAGGTCCTCCTGAATCCAAGGCTGGTGCTCTATCTACTGTGCCACCTAGCTGTTCCCACCCTATGTGTTATTAATGATCCTTCAAGCATCCTTACTTTTCAATCCTTCAAGTCAGTCAATTCATATGCAGATTATACTCAGAGATGGCCATACACTTTAATAATTATTATTATTATAGCTAATATTTATATAGCCTGTACTATATGCTAAGTAAGTTACAAATATTGTCATTTGATCCAACAACCCTAAGAGGTAGTTACTATTATTCCACTTTTACAGATGAGGAAGCTAAGGCAAAGAGAGGTTAAGTGCCCAGGGTCACACAGCTAGTAAGTATCTGAGGCAGCATTTGAATTCAGGTCTTCTTGGCTCAAAGCCCAGCACCCTATCTTGAATAATTTTGCCTTTAGCCAGAAGTGTTACACTTTCATGATTTAGAACTCTGAAATCCCCTTATCACAGCTTCCTATTATTTCATACTTTCCTTGTCATACCTCATTCATCCCAAGCCTATTCTTCATTCTCCCCATGATCTCCAATCCTTCTACCCACAGTATTTTCCCATGCCACTACCTCTCCTCTGGCTCCACTTTCTTCACTTCCTAGGCTTAAACTTTTAGTTGACCAGTTTTATTCTAAGATATCCTCTAGGGGCAGCACTGGCCCAGGAGTCAGGAGTTCTTGAGTTCAAATCCGAATCAAATGCTTGACACTTATTAGCTGTGTGACCCTGGGCAAGTCACTTAACCCTCATTGCCTCAAACATCCAGGGTCATCTCCAATCATCCTGATGTATATCTTGCCACTGCTCCCAGATGGCTCTGGAGGAGAGAATAAGGCTCCTGACTTTGCACAGCCCTCCCTCACTTAAATCCAATTCACTGAAGGTCATGACATTTGTCATGGTTTTCTTCTAGAACAAAGGACAAACAACAATAAGGTATCCTGTACTCTGGAATCTCTGACAACTCTGTCCTATTTCTGTTCATGCACCCCTTGTCAAAATCCAATCTTGCATTACTCCCACTGTCCACCTCTTCTGTTTCTACTTACCTGCTGCTGAATGGACCAGGAGAAAGTCATGTACCTAGGTTGACTGGGTCCACTTCAAATGTGTGCTATGTAATCTCAACTGGGCTCTTGCTGCAACAAAGCAACCCTTTTTACTGCTCCCTAATTAATTCTCCACTCCCCAATGTGAATATTCTAAACCTCTTTCCTGAAAACACCCACATCACCTTCTCCACTCCTTCCAAAGCTGAAACACTCATACTTCAATGAGAAAACGGAGGCCATTTGCTGTGAGCACCTTCTGTTTATCTGCATCTCACGATTCCCTGAGATCACCCTTTTCTCTCCTCCTTTACTCGTCTCTGATGATGTGACCCTTCCAACCAGAGATACAGATATGACTAGACCATTCCCTGCCCTTAAGAAGCTTGCATTCTAATAGGGAAAAAACATTTATGTAGTGGCCAGGAAAAGGAGTGTCTGGGAAGTCAAAATGATACTGAATCAACTCATAGGACACTCATTTGGCATGCCTTTTCCAGGAGTAATGGTACTGCTGATTTGATTACTGTGCCCAGAGCAAGGGGTGGAAAGGTGAGGGTGGGGTTGGGGAAGGGAGGGTAGGCAAACAGCAAGATGTGAAGGTCTCGAAGCACAATCTGGTCTGGGATCATCAGCAAAATATAGCTGGCGATGAAAATTTGTATTTGCTTGCTCCCCAATCAAGACTGCTGGGTTCCAGGTTGAAAGTCACTTAACCCCCATTATCCTGCAAAAAAAAACAAAAGAATTTTTGAAATAATTATCTCTGATAAAGGCCTCTTTTCTCAATTATATAGAGAACTGAGTCAAATTTCTAAAAATACAAGTCATTTCCCAATTGATAAATGGTCAAAGGATATGAACAGGCAGTTTTCAGACAAAGAAATCAAAGCTATCTATAATAATATGAAAAATATTCTAGATCACTATTGATCAGAGAAGTGCAAATTAAAACAACCCAGAGGTATCCCCTTACACCTATCAAAGTGGCAAATATAACAAAAAAAGGAAAATATTGGATGTTGTAGAGGATGTGGGAAAGCAGGGACACTAATCTACTGTTGATGGAGTTATGAAAAGATTCAACTATTCTGGAGAGCAATGAACTATGCCCAAAGGGCTACAGAACTGTGCACGCCCTTTGACCCAGCAATACCACTGCTAGGTTTACATCCCAAAGACATCCCCCAAAAGAGAAAAAAGACTTATTTGTACAAAAATAGTTATAGTAGCTCTTTTTGTGTTGGCTAAGAATTAGAAGTCAAAGGAATGCCCATCCGTTGGGGATAGTACTTGTCTCATTTCTAAAATAACAATAATGATATTATACTACTTATCATCCAGGGTTATTGTGAACAGTCAAATGAGATGGCATCTATAAAGTGCTAGACACACATATATTATTGAAAGATGGTATGATGCAGGAAAAAACTGGGCAAGGAGTAGGTAGGCAATAAACCAGTTCTCAGGCAGCCTCAATTCCTCATCTGTAAAATGAACAGGTTGATTAATCTAGTGACTATGTGATCTCTAATGTCCCCTTCCGACTTGAATTATTGCAGAGTCTATGACAATTTGAGGGAAAAATAAGGTCTTCATACAGAAAACAAATAACTTCAGAAGTCATTCAATTAATGCATTCAATGAAAGTAGTCTATAAGAAATGGCAGGTATTTTTTTCTTTAGTTTGATTAGAAATATGAGATGCCAGAAGGGATCTAATGCATAAATGGGGAATTGAAAGTACTCATTAAACTCATTAGAGACAACAAATGTAAATAAATCTCAGGTGGCTGCTAGTTCTCCTAACTAGCAAAAAAAAGCCTAAACTGCAGATGAGCTAAGGTCAAAAGCAGGACATTTCAAGTCTTGGTGCAGGTGTGTGCTGGTAAATGTGTAACAACTGAGGAGAGAATGTACCAAGGACACACATTAATTTAATCTGCATTACTAACATTTGCTCTGTAGCTTTCTTAAGTCTTGATGGTCTAGACCAGTTGGGCTAGAAAATAAACCATCAAACCCTGACTTGTAGCACTGGCAGATTTCTGAGGTATAAAAGCTCAAGCTAAACATTTAAGAACCTGTTCCATGTGTGTTGACTTCAGGGTCTTGGGAACTGGTAGACACACTGCCTGTTAACCTAAACTGCAAGCCCTTCCTTCCCAAAAGAAATATTGTGTTGTATTTGACCAAAGCTTTCAGTTATTTCACCTAAATTACCACCCTTATTATGTGTTTAAACTTTGCAAAATTACTTAAGAAACAGTTTGAAAAAGATTTGAGAAAGAGGCCTTTCAGATGCTGATCTCCTGGTGTTAGTTCTCCTAAATTCGGTGGACTGAAAATCTGACACCCCCACCCACCTCATCTCTGACAAAATAACTAGATAGATAGATAGATAGATAGATAGATAGATAGATAGATAGATAGATAGATAGATAGATAGATAGATAGATAGATAGATAGATAGATAGATAGATGGATGGATGGATGGATGGATGGATGGATGGATGGATGGATGGATGGATGGATGGATGGATGGATGGTTGGATGGATGGATGGATGGATGGATGGATGGATGGATGGATGGATGGATGAATGTGAGTTAATATGTACTCTCCACCTCCAGGGCTTCATTATAACAAAGAGATGGTGTCCCGGGGTGGGGGTGGGGGGAGGGCTCCAAGCCTCAAGGAGTAAATGGGGGCTTTCATTAACCAATGTCAACCCCTAGAGGTTTTCTGATTATTCTAACTAATCAAAAACCCCTAAGGGAATAATGGTGGTAAGAGCAGTAACATTTTGTAACAAATAGCCTAACCAGGAAAAGCCAAGAGCAAACACCTGATGTCCACCCAACATCACAAGAACCCAATTCCCCCAATTATCTCAATCTGAGGGAAGGAGAATATGCATCTTTTATCCATTACTGCATATTTTCCAAAAAATTAGTAGCCAGCTCAGTAAAGTTCCACTGTCACTATAATCTGGACACCCCACAAGCCAGTGACCCAGCTCAGATATATCTTGGTCTGATACAAAGACCAATTTCCTTCCTTGACTCATTACCATCAGAACTATCCAGGGATGTGCTGGAGCCAGCTTCCACCAACTGTGTCATTGTTACATTTTCATCATGAGCACTGACACTTCAAAAATCTGCAAATGCTGCAGAACGGGGTTTGATGTATTATTTCATTGATTGTCTAGATTTAAGAAAGGGATAAAGTAAATGTCAATAATGCAAATTAAGTTTAAAAGCATGGTGCATGTACATTTTTCCAAAAGAATTGTCAAATTTTTACCAGCACACAAAAATACACAAAATATTCTCCCCTAATCATCTACCCTCCATCTCTGGCAGAAAAAATGCATGTGTACTTCTCCTCTTCTTCATCTCTCTCTTCTATTTTACCACTGAGTACCTTTCTTTCCATTTCCATGGCCCAGTTGGGAGGTAGGGGTATAGTCAGATTCATTCATTATTTGTGATTTATTTGCCACCTTTATAGATAGGCAAAATCACTTCTGTCTCCACTCCAGTTTTCTCTTCTGGTCCCAAACTTTAGGTCTCTTAGATACACCCAGACAATTCCTTTAAATAAAGTGAGACAAAGACATCCCCAAAAAGAGAAAAAGACCTATTTGTACAAAAATATTTATAGCAACTCTTTCTGTGGTGGCAAAAAATTGGAAATCAAAGGAATGACCATCAATTGGGGAATGGCTAAACAAGCTGTAGTATATGATGGTGATGTAATATTATTGTGCTATAAGAAATGACAAGCAGGATGATTTCCAAAAGGCCTGGAAAGACTTTTATAAATTGATGTATAGTGAAGTGAGCAGAACCAAGAGAACGTTGTACACAGAGACAGCAATATTGTTTGATGAAGAACTGTGAATGACGAGTATTCTCAATTATACAATGATCCAAGACAATCCTAAAAGACTATTGATGAAACATACTATCCACCTCCTTTGGTTTGACCTTGTTCCCCCTCCCCTTTTCCCCCTTGCTCCTGGAACACGTATGCATGTCTCCATACATTGATCACGAGCTGAACACGCACCTTGGATGAGACAGGATTGGATGTTAGATTGTGAGCTCATCCACCCTAGGTGTACGTGGGGACAGTCCTTTTCAAGATTACTATAAAAACCTAGAGGATTGGGCACATCTTTGCAAGACTTCAATGTGTAATTGGGTTTTGCCCGTCTTCATGAGGATGTAATAAATCTGTCTCTGCTTGACTTGGTGGTCTCCTCGAGTTATTTGGGTAAACTGAGGCAGTTTGCTCCATACATTACTTTAGAATGAAATAAAAGAAAAAAGTAAATAAAATGAGACCATTTAAGTAGTAAGCAACCATTGGTCAGTCTCTGGGCTGATTCACTAGTTTAGCATCTGCTTGTACCACTTTTAACCATGAGCAATTTGGAGAGAAAGGAGAACAGACTGACATTCAGGGAAATGTCTTTGGGCAGAACAGCTGGCTCACTTTGGAGGTACTTAGTTTGGCCAGTGGCAGAAATCCTTTAGGCACCTTCTTAGTTCTAATCCCATATACCTAGCCAAGCAAATTTCTGTTCTTAATTTTGGCTTTAGAAATAGTTTCCCTTACCAGAAACAATTTTTTCCTATTATAAGCTGGCAAAATGAGCCAATTTTCTCAAGTTTTGGTCCCACTGGGTTAGCAACTAGAAGAATAAACTTTGAAGTTCAAAGAAGCAATGAAGGACTTTGAGGCAACTTCCAAGCTTTCTTGTCCTCCTAAATCCCATTATCAATAAGCATTTACTAAGCACCTATTGTATCCTAGGCTAGGTGCTAGGGATAAAAAGGAAAAGAAATGAAACAACCTTTGCATTCGAGGAGTTTAGATTATATTGAAGGAGGCAACATATACTTAAATGTGTATAAACAATAAAAACAAGGTAGTTAAATACAAAGGAATTAGGGAGAGGGCATTGGTATAGTTGAGGAGGGGATCAGGAAAGGCTTTGTGTGGAAGGCGATAGTTAAGCTAAATTTTGAAGAAAGAGATTCTAAGAGGCAAATTTGAGGAGGAAGATGGGAGACAGAAGGCCACCTGTGAGGAAAATCAAGGCTGGTTTGGCTAGACTGATAGTAAAGTATGTTGTTGTTTCAGTTGTACACAACTCTTTATGACCTCTTTGGAGGTTTCTTGGCAAAGATACTGGAGAAGTTTAGCTCATTTTATAGATGAGAAAAGGGAGGCAAACAGGTTTAAGTGACCTGTCCTGAGTCACACAACTAATAAGTGAGGTCAAATTCAAACCAATGAAGATGTCTTCCTGATTCCAGGTGCAGTGCTCTATCCACAGAATCACCTAGCTGCCCAGTAGAGTGTCATGGTCCTCTTTGACAATGAAGGGCAAACAACAACAATAACAGCCCAGTAGAGTTTGTAGGAATGGCAATTATGAATAATGAAGCTGGAAACATTGGCTGAGGCATGGTCTGGAAGAGTTCTCAAAACCAGAGGAGTTTACACTTTATCCTAGAGGGGATAAGAAGCCCCTGGAGTTTATACTCAAGATAGAAAGGTGTCCCCCACCACGCCCACTTTCCCAACACAAACACACACACACACACACACACACACACACACACACACATCTGTCAAAATAGAAGCTGTAACTACCACCAAAATCTTCCAACAACATAGGTGACCCCTCTGTAATTCCACCCTTCCTCTATTATACATTTTAAAAATATGCTTTTGTGTGCTCACTTTTGAGAACAGACTTTCAAGTTTTTTCAGTTCTTCTGTGTGAAAATAAATCTGTCCAGTAGGTGGCAGAAAAACCCTAATCCAGAATAAAAATTCCCTTTAAAAAAGGAGAATTTAAAAAATAAATTGCAGTTTAAAAAAAAATTCAAAATTAATCATATGGAAGTTAGACTCCTTGATATCACCCCCACCCCACCCCCATATCCAATCTTTTGCCAAGGTCTGTCAATTTCTGCTTTACAAATCTCTCCAATAGCCCCCTTTTCTCCTCTGATACGACCACCACTCTAAAGCAGGTCTTCTTCACCTCATGCCGGATCATTGCAATAGCTTGCTGAAGGAAGGGTCTGCCTGCCTCAAGTTCCTCCCCACTCCAACCCACCCTCCATCCAACCACTAAAGCGATTTTCCGGAGCCCAGGTCCAATCATGTTACCCTCCCTACTCAGAAAAACTCCAGTGTCTCCCTATTGCCTCCAGTATCAAATACAAAATGCTTTGTTTGGCATCCAAAGTCCTTCATAACTGTGAGAAAATAGGTAGTTGTCTCCTCTCAATGAGGATATAATAGTCAATCATACTCCTCCTGACCTGTTTTTAGAACAAGGGTCTCAGATCCCCTCCTCCCCCTCTGGCTAACAAAATCACATGGTTCAAGGAGCCCTGGCTTCAATAAGGTTCGCTCCGGAGTTGTGCCCATATAAGGAAAAATAAGGTCCACTCCTGAGTTATACCCATATAAGGAAGAGGGATGGGAATACTGTGTTCCAATTAGCTAGTTTTTGAGCATAGATTGTAACCCTTGAGTAATCGGACCAATGATGAAAAAGGGGAGGGTCCATTCGCGTTAGGGACTAGGGTATAAAACAGGGCCTGCGAGCCCCCTTTCTTGGCACCCACTAGCTGTACAATAGGGTGCCTCCTTCTCATGAGAAGGAAATAAAAGAGCCTTTGTCACATCCCTGCTGAGTTCCTGAGAATTATTGAGAAGAGGATTGTTTACCCTCACAATAACCTAGCGTCCTCCTACCTTTACAGTCTTCTTATACCTCACTCCTCCTGGCTATTTCTCAAACAGGACACTCCATCTCTGGGCTCCCAGCATTTTCTCCCCATGCCTAGAACTCTCTCCCTTCTCCACTTCAACTACTTATGTCCCTTGGCTTCCTTTAAATTCCAATTAAAATTATACCTTCTACAAGAAGCTTTCCTGACCATTCTTAATTGTAGTGCCTTCCCTCTGTTAATTATTTCCTACTTATCCTGTATATATGGTGGTATGTATGTATGTATATTTGTTTGCATGTTGTCTCCCCCATTAGACTGTAAGCTCCTTGGGGACAGGGATTGTTTTTTGTATATTTTTTTTTATCCCCAGCACTTAGCACTGTGCCTGGCACATAATAGGTACTTAATAAGTGCTTATTGATAGATAGATTGGTGTCCTGAGCAAAACTAAATTTCAGATCTAGCATTTCCATCAGATGGGATCTTTCTGTAAAGTATCTTTATTATACCTGTGAGGTTGCTCTTCAGCTTCATGGGTCATGCAGCAGAACTGTGTTATGAAAAAGTTGAGCCAAAAAGATGCAAAGATAGAGAAGACAGTTGCCTGTGAAGTGAGATTAAATCTCACTTAAATTAAATCCCGAACCTTTGTATCTAGAAGGGACTTGGGAAATTACTTAATTCTATCTCCCTCACTTTGTATCAAGCAATCAACAAGCATTTACTAAGTGTATAACAATGGTATTGGACCAAGAGGAAAGATAGTGCCTTCCCTACAAGAGTTTATAGTCTACCCAAGAGAGACATATGCATATTTAAGTATACAAAATAGATACAGCACGATTTTAGGGTGGAAAGGATAGTGGGGAGAACTGAAATTCATCCGAACTGAAGTTTCTTTACGAAGGTCACAGAGTTATTTAGTGGCAAAGCTAGGACTAAAATCCAGGGCTTTTAATCAATAGCATAGCAAGAACTAGAACCCAGGCCCCAAAAGGAAGACTAATAATCACTTTATTTTAGGGGATGAAATAAGGGAAGCTCACCTGCTGGATTTGTAGTCAGAAACCTCACTCATTCAATAAACATTTATCAAGTACTTAATATGTGCCAAGCAATAAACATTTATTAAGCATCTAATATGTGTGCTAGGCAATGGGCCCTAACACCAAATAGCTGTCACCATGGTCTAATCTCTTCTCTTCTTTAAACCTGTTTCCTCACCTGTAAAATAAATATAATACTTGTTTTATCTACTTCACTACTTCACTGGCTAAAGAAATGTGAATTATTTTTACTAAAAAACCATCACTACACCAACCTTCAAATATGTGTCTATACTCTATGTGTCTCTACATTTGAAATACTAAGCACAAAAATATTATTGCCTCTGGATTCAGTCCCTTCCAGTTTTTGAAGTTGTTGTTGGGATACAGGACAGAGAATCGCTTGAAAGGTCTGTTTCTCAATTATTGTCTGGGTCAGGCAGTCATTGCTAGCAGGCTCTTTAACTTAATTTGCTAATATGATTGTCCTTCAGGCTCTACCTATTTCTCTCTCTCTCTCTCTCTCTCTCTCTCTCTCTCTATATATATATATATATATATATATACATACATATATATGGATATAGCTATATATATGCATACGCACAATCATGTTATACACATTTACATATTAGTCATGTAAAAGACAAATTGGAGCAAAAGGGAAAAACCACAAGAAAGAAAAAAAATAAAACAAATAAAACGAAAATAGTATCCTTTGATCTGCATTCAGAGTCCAGATATGAAGAGCATTTTCCATCATAAATCTTTTGGAATTGCCTTGGATCATTGGAATACTAAGATTTCTTAGCAAGACTCTGGTACCATGCTGAAAATCTTAACAGTGAACTCAAACATTATATCATCCTTTCCTTCTATCCACATTTTGGGGAGAGTGAAGTGTAGTTCAAGGGTAAGCTTCCTTTAGTTCCTCTGTCAAACATGAGATATTCTCATTCTGCTTCAATGTTCTGCCTAATAATACACTCCACATCTTCAGTTCACAGCCATATTGGGCCCTAGGAGTATAGGAGGAAGAGTTGCATTGGGAATAACTTATGACTTCATGCTCATTGCTTGAAGGAATCAGAATAATCTCTTTCCCTGGCACTATCTCTTTTTTCCAGAACTGATCCTGTGGCTCTCAGCTTTTATAACATTAAAGCAACTTTCTCTTCACAAATGCATGTGGACTTAGTGCAACCATCTTCTCTACTGGTGTAGCAAAAGGAAGTCCTGTTTTTCTGATTTTCTCCTGTTGGTGGTGGTTCTGGGATGGGGCCTGACTCAGACCAGTCTCCTAGGAGTTTAGGTTCAGTATTGAAACAAAATGAGACACTTGTAGGTCATTCAGAGAGTTAACAAAAGGAGTTTTACTTAGTCACAACAGAAGAAGGATATAGTTAAGTTATAGTCAAATAGAAGTTATTAAGTACCTGGTAATCAAATGATTAAGCAAATCAATATTTGTAAAGCACAATGACTGTCATAAAGTAAGGACAATACATTCTTATTCTTTCCCCTTCCCCTCCTATTTCCAGACACTGAACTAAAGGCTAGGGATACACAGAAAGGCAAAAAACAGTCCCTGCTCTCAAGGACCTCACAGTCTAAGAGAGGAAACAGCATATATTGACAATATTTTACTGAGATAGGCATTAAGGATACCTTGAGTATCCTCAGTTGTCAGTTGTGATCCACCAACCAAGCACTGGAGCTATTTGGGTCTGCCTTGTATGAGAGTAATGAGAAAGTGACATAAATAGTCTGAGCCTTTATTCCTTTGAACCAACCAGAATTGAGGATGATCTCAATCCCTTTAACAGAAAAACTAGCCTAACTTTGCTCCTACCACAGTGATGTTGGTGTATCTCTGGCCTCCATTCCCTTACCCTATTTAACCTTTTAGTTGTAAAGGCCTAGATCAACTTTTCACTAAATTTCCTTAAGTTGTGTCTGAACCTGAAAGGCTATTGCCTTTCTTTGTTTTCTTGGACCATGAAGATGTTCTTGAAGTAGATGAGGTTACAGATCTGTGAGAGTGGACCCCTTGTCAAAACCTTTCCATTAGCTCATGTGTTTTCACATATTGCTTTCATTTTTACCCGACAAATATCTTTGCTATAGAATCGTTTTAGAGATAGCCAGGAGTCAATCTAGGCTACTTGTCTTCTGGCTCCTTTGTTCAATCTACTCTTATCTTCTTTTAGAAAAGGAATCCCCCAAAAAAGGAATCATTCCTTTCCATAGTGGTCTGATTAGGTCTATGCCTGCCATAACTGGGATAGGAATTCTACTTTGTGCTGAATGATATCTAGAAGCATTATGTCACCTGGTACTTCAGAGCAATAGAATTTCTCAGTATCTCTTAAACATTATAGATGCATGACTGAGGGATTCTGTACCTTAAATCCCATAAGTATTTGAACATAAGGCCTTTGGAACATCCTGGCAAACAATTTTTAAAATTTTTTTTAATTTATGGAATAAAACAAGCATTTCCGTAACAGAACAATTAAAAGATGATTGTACATAAAACTGCAAATCTACTGTGTACAACTTGCTATTCCTTTCAAATATAAACAAAATTATCATGTAAATTTCTTTTTATTTTTTTCTTTCCTTGCTTCTCCTTCCACCCCACCCTAGAGATGCCTGCCATTAGACACATTGAGTAAGTATATTAAGTGTCTATTATGTGCCAGGCACTGTGCTAAACCCTGGAGAAAGAAAAGTATAGTTCCTGTCCCTTACATTCTAATGAGGGAGACAATATGTAAATAAGTAGGTATATACAAAATATATACAGAGTAGATGGAAGGTTCCTAAAAGAAGCCATTGGTAGTTGGAGGGACTAGAAGAGGCCTCGTGTAAAAGGTGAGGTTTTAGTTGAGTTGTGAGTAAGCCAGGGAAGTTAAGAGATGAAGGTGAGGGGACAGAGTCTCCTTAATTGGTATTATATTCCTGGAGGACAGTGCACAGGCACAGAGATAGTATATCTTGAGTAAGAGAGTATGACTGGACTATAGAATTTGTAGAAATGAGTGATGTGTAAGACTGGAAAGGTAGGAAGGGGTTGGGTTTGAAAGAGTTTTAAATGTCAGAGGACTTTATATTTGATCCTAGAAGTATTAGGGAACCACTAGAATTCATTGAGTAGGTGTGAAATAGACCTACATTTTAAACAAATCATCTTGGCACCTGAGTCATGAGACTTTGTTTTATTGTTTCTTGATGTCTCATGGAGTCATTGGCTTCCACATAACCAGTTTTAATTTTTAAGGAATTATTTTCTTCAGTGAGATTTTGTACCTTTTTTACAATTTGGCCAATTTTTTAGGGGGAGGCAGGGCAATGAGGGTTAAGTGATTTGCCCAGGGTCACATAGCTAGTAAGTGTCAAGTGTCTGAGGCCGGATTTGAACTCAGGTCCTCCTGAATCCAGGGCCAGTGCTTTATCCGCTGTGCCACCTAGCTGCCCACCAATTTTATTTTTAAGGAGTTTAGTATATTTTGAACTTTTTTTTGACAAACTATTAATTCTCTTTTCATAATTTTCTTTCATGGCTCTCATTTCTTGTCCAAATTTTTCCTCTACTGCTATCTGGCCTGGTGTTCTGATTTTTATGTCCTGATACTTAGCTAGATTTTGAGTGCTGTAAGTTTTTAGTGCTTCCAAGGTGGTATGATTCACTGCCTTTCTGGTTTGTACCCTGATCCTTACCTAGGTAGGGCCTCTTCTTCCTCATGACTGCAACTTCTCTCTACCCTGGAACTGCGACTAGAACCCAGGTAGGAACCCTGTTCTCCTGTGATCTCTCTCTGTCATAGAACTGTACCTGGGAATGGGCTAACAGGTAAGGTAGTTGCCAAATGATGCTCAGTCCTGTGCCCAGTGCTTGTACAGGAGTCTTTTATAACTGTTAATTCTGTCTTTAATTTTTAAAATCTCTTGTGCTTGTCTTAGGAACATTACGATCCCTGGGTGCTAAGTGCTCTTGGTACCTCTGATACTGGTGCTGCTTCTGTGGTCTCCAAGGTCCACAGCATGGGCTATTTTGGCATCCCTTAGTCAGCCAGTGTCTGCCAAGCTCTCTTTCTGTTTTCCTAAGATGCTATCAGCTTGAAAAATTTTCTCATTCTGACTTTTTTGTTGTTGATTATCCCACTTAAAATTCGATTTGATGCACTTTAGAAAGTTGTTTAGAGGGGTACGTTGGAAAAGATTAACAAAAATGCTCACTTTGCCATCTTGACTTCACCCAAGATGATTTCTTTGAACCCAGTTATAGGTCTTTAAGCTTATCCATAATAAATTTTATCTTATTCATTTCTAGCCAATATTCTAGCTTTTTGAGATCTTTTTGTACCTGTTTGTTGTTGTTCAGGTGTTCAGTCATGTCTGACTTTTCATGACCCCATGGACCATAGCCCAAGAGGTCCTTCTATCTTCCATTATCTCTCAAAGTCTTTCTGACATAAAAGCATAGAAGATTTCTATAAACTGATGCAAGGTGCAGTGATCAGGACAAGGCACAGTGTATAACAGCAATACTATAATGATGAAAGGCTTAGCTCCTCTGATCAATAAAATGATTCAAGACAATTCCATTATGATGAAAAATGCTATCCACCTGCTGAGAAAGAATTGATGAACTCTGAGTGTAGATCGAAACATTTTTTTTTACTTTATTCTTTGCAATATGGCTAATGTGAAAATATGTTTTACATGACTGTGTATGAATGGGTACTGTATTTCTTTCTTTCTCAATGTATAGGGCAGGGAGTGGAGGGAGGGAGAGAATTTGGAACTAAAATAATTTTTAATAACAAAAATCATCTTTACAAGATTGAGATGTAGCTAAACAGCACTTTTTCTTGAAAAGGCATGATTATTTTTTGTTGTTAATTTGTTTTGGTTATGTCTGACTCTTTGTGACTCTATTTGGGGCTCTCTTGGCAAAGATACTGGAGTGGTTTGCCCTTTCTTTTGCCAGCTCACTTTACAGATGAGGAACTAAGATAAACAGGGTTAAGTGACTTGCCCAGAGTCACACAGCCAACAAGTATCTGAGGCCATATTTAAACTCAGGAAGATGAGTCTTCCTGACTCCAGGCCCAGGCCTTGGCCTGTTGTAGATTTCTCATCAAAATAGAATTAAATTTTTTTAATCTCACCGAAGAATAATCCCTTATCTTGACAGAGTTTGTTCAATTCCACAAGATAGGAAATTTTAGTACACAGGGTAATTTTCTGTGCTTTTTGATGTATTACATTCCTTTTTTTTTTTTTTTTTTGGGTGGGGAAATGAGGGTTAAGTGACTTGCCCAGGGTCACACAGCTAGTAAGTGTCAAATGTCTGAGGCCAGATTTAACTCAGGTCCTCCTGAATCCAGGGCTGGTGCTTTATCTACTGCGCCACCTAGCTGCCTCCCTGATTTAAACTTTTCAATAAATTTATCGCTAGTCTATAGATTCTATTGATTTTCACTCTGCTTTTTATTTCAGACACTTTGGGGATAATTTTCTTATGGGATTTCCAGGTGTTTGGTATTCAGATTCTTTTGTTATATTTCTTGAAAATCAACCATTCTCTATTCTCTTATAGACCTGTTAGTAGACAGAGACCTAAAACCTTCTGCCAGTTTTATCATTTAAAAATTTTGTTTTGTTGTTACATTTTTGTTGCATTTTTGTTGTTGTTGTTGTTGTTGCTGTTGTTCTGCCAAAGGCACTGTGTTCCATAGAGTACACTGGTTCGTTGAGATTGTCCATGATCTTTTCTACGTTATAGACTTTCACGTTCATTTTGAACTTTTCCCTTCAGTAAGTAATCTCATTTCCAGTCTTATAGGTGCTGGTTTTTCCCTTGTTTATCATAATTCTAAGTCACTCTGGAGGTTCTCAAATGGCAATTTTCTCTTTTAAAGATGTGATTGTTACTATCTTATTATATCCTCTGGAGACTTTTCCTTGCTTCCTATTACCTCATAGCAATTATTCTTCATATCATATAACCTCTTTTTCCTTTTTCTCTCTCTTTCCCACTGGGTTTTCCTGTCCCTCCCCAGCTTGAAGTGCAGAGGTTTCTCACACACTTAATCCCATTGCTGACTGATGCAGAAGTTTTATCTACTCCATTTCCAATGTGGACTGGTTCACGCCTCCTTAGGCAGCCTGGTGCCCCTCTCCACTTTCAGGGCCTTACCATATTTTTGCTGGACTTAGTATGGAAACCAGATCAGTTTTGGCCCTACAGTTATGAACTCCCAACATCAAGTGATCCACAAACTCCAGCCTTTCCCAGTAGCAGGGATTAGAAGCATTCATCATCATGCTTGGCCTTCTTTTTTTCTCTAATTATTTCTTTGGTCTTTTTGTTAGTTTTCCTTCCTGACCTTTCCTAGAGGGTTTCTTCCTTTTCCCCTCTTTTGATTTTGTTCTTTGGCTTTCTTTGACATTTTTTATTCTTTTGAGGTGATGCAGGAAAATTGAACTTATAACTACTTGCTCTGACATTTTGCTGAACTCCTTCAAAGGTATTCTTGGGGC
The DNA here is from genome assembly GCF_019393635.1 of Dromiciops gliroides. Taxonomy (NCBI): domain Eukaryota; kingdom Metazoa; phylum Chordata; class Mammalia; order Microbiotheria; family Microbiotheriidae; genus Dromiciops; species Dromiciops gliroides. Next base: position 505,577,258 of record NC_057861.1, on the reverse strand, counting down.
AGCTATGTGGCTCAGTGGATAAAGCACTGGCCCTGGAGTCAGGAGGACCTGAGTTCAAATCCGGCCTCACACTTGACACTTACTTGTTGTGTGACCCTGGCCAAGTCACTTAACCCTCATTGCCCCCCCCCCAAAAAAAGGTATTCTTGACGGATATTACATTTCACTAATCCTCATAACACTACTCTGAGGTAAATAGAAGATAGTTTTGTCTATATGTTATTGGAGTACTACATGTAATTAAATTTTATATATACACATATATGTATATATAATGCATATGTATAATAGAGTAAAGACTAATTACTGTTTTATTCGCTATCCTATTTTTATTGGGTATAAATAAATTCAATAACTAATGAACTAGAGTGATTATCTGTATTTAAAGCAAAAAGTACAATGCAAAATCATTTGACTTATGGGAGGCAGAATGGCAATGGATGGAGTATTGGACTTAGATCCAGAAAGACCTAGGTTCAAAGCTTACCTCTGATAATTACTAGCTGTGTGACCCTAGGTAAGTCATTTGATTTTTCTAAGACTCAGTTCCTTCACTTATAAAATGAAGGGGTTGGACTGGCTAGCCTCTAAAGTCCCTTCTGAAACTCTCCCTCTTTGTTACCTATTTACATCTAATTTTCTGATCACACATCTTCTTCAAGTCCCTGAATGTGGTCTTAGAGAATTGCCTAGGGAACTGATAGACTAAATGATTTGCCCATACTCACACAACTAAAATATGTGACAGAAACTGGACTTGGAGCTAGGTCTTCCTGACTCAATAGGCAGCCCCTCATCTACTATATCATACTGCCTCCTATGGCTATTTATACATATATCACATACTTGTATGTTTATAGTTTGGTGGGGGGGGGTGGAGGTGTTGTGCTTTACCCTGAAGACTGGCCCAAATTTTCCCATCCTTCCCTATGATTTCTATTGTTCACCCTTTGGAGGAGGGCAGTGAAATGAGGGTTAAGTGACTTGCCCAGGGTTACACAGCTAGTAAGTGTCAAGTGTCTGAGGTCGGATTTGAACTCAGGTCCTACTGACTCCAGGACTGGTGCTCTATTCACTGCACCACCTAGCTGCCCCCACATATCTTTATTGAAAAAATTCTCCCTACCGTTGAATACCCAAATAATGGCCCATTGCCCTAAGGTCCTCATTTAGTGTTATTCTTGGGAACAGCTTTTATCAGGGTATGTTTAGAGACACTAAGAATTCTGCAGTGAAATGGAGTGTTGATCTATTGGCAGAGGGCAAAAGATGTGCTTTTGATTAAGCACTCACAACATGCACTGTATTGGGGGTGAAGGTGGGGAAGATATTGTTGAAATAAACAACTTCTATTCCTATTTTTGAAGAAGCTAAGTTAAATATGCATCTATTATATATCTATAGATATGTCTATATATGTACACATATACGTATCTATAATGATATATGTAAAGGCATATATGTATAAAATATATACACATATGTCTACATATGTATGAAGATATATACACATACACACAGAGAGAGAGAATATCATAATGTCTTTCATGTTTGTTTTTTTCCCCAGTTTTGCTTCCCTTTTTCTTCTGTCATCTCTGACTAGGTGTGAATGTTAGAACATGGTCATATTATTGCTTCTAGCATTATTCCTAGGAGATACCTAGATCATCTCCCAGAAGATTGTAGATATTTATTTCCCTGTAGGAAATAATGTACTTTTCATTAGTGCCACTCCAATGTTTTGAAATTCCAGAGAAACTAAAAACAGAAGAGAGCAGACTGTCATTTTAGAAATAATCTTTTAAAAAACATTCTATAAGTTTATTGCAAATGAAAATCTTCCCTGAAATCACCATTGAATAAAATAATGGTTTTTCCTGTCCTCTTCATTAATAAAATCATTAATGTACCCTGAGCTAGAGGATGCCAAAATCAAAACAGGCTTCTTTGGTTGGAGGCAGGAAAGGTGGACCCTTTAGAGTCTTTAATTCATTTTTTTAAAGTCTTTTTTAAAAATCCTACAAGTTTATGGCAAATGAAAATCTTCCCTGAAACCATCACTGAATGAAACAATGGATTTTCCTGTCTTCTTCACTGAAAAAATCAAATCCAAATGCAAAACACACTTCTTTGGTTGAGAGCAGGAAAGGTGGATTCTGTTGACACGCAATATGACATTTAGTCACACTTTAACCATAAAACATTGCAGAATAAAAATGGGAGCAAACCACTTTGTGGATTACAAAGGGTTAATCGGCCATATTTTCCTTTAACCATTCAGCCAACTGAGCAACCGTCTTGCTGTTTTGCAGATTCTCGTCCATTTTGTCCTGAAGATATTCATTAAACTTAATCCTTTCTTTCTCTTCTAGCATGTTGTCGAAAAATCGATGTAACTAAAAGAGAAGATACAATCAATCAGCAATCTCAATCTAATTTCCTACTTAGCATAGAAGAAAGGAAAGAAACAAGCATGTTTATCAATTAAAGTAAATTTATTAATTAAATTAAGTATCTGTGTTATGCCAGGAACTGTGCTAAATGTTTTAAATTATTAGTATATGATTTAATCTCTCAACAAGCTTGGGAGGCAAATGCTATTATTATTATTATTCCCATTTTACAACTGAGGAAATTGAGGCAGACAGAGATAACTGATTTGCCCCAGGTCAAAAAACTAGTAAGTGTCTGAGGTCAAATTTGAACTCAGATCTTCCTGATGCCAGGCTTAGTACTCTTATTGTCTGTGTCACTTAGCTGCTTCAATAATTGCAATATAAAGTAATATAGCTTGAAGTCCTTTCACCAGGATAGCTTTTATCCCCATTTCACAGATGACAAAACTGAGGCTCACAGAGGTTAACCGATTTGCCCAAAGTTACATGACTAGTAAGAATCCAAACCAGAGCTTGATGACAGACCTTTTGAATCTAAATCCAAGGATCTTTTTGCTGCTTTACCATGTATTGAGCCAAATTGTCGTTAAGACAGTAGTGTGATGATAAAACAGTCCTTGGTTGGAATTAAGGTAAGGTTGGAAGGCCTAAAATGAATCAGTGTTCAAGCTAGAGAAAGGAAAGGGCTATGAGAAAGAGGCTGAATGTGCTCAAAGAGACCTGAAGCACGAAAATTAAATATATCATACAGTACAATGCTTTGTATTGTAAGCTAAAGGAAGAATAGCAAGAAGGTGCTCATTAATTCAAAGGACACAAAATCCAGAAGGGGATCAGACAACACATAAAGGAGCCTTAGATGACCACACTCGAATGTGCAGCTCCACATGCCACACAGGATAGAAAAATAGGGTAAGGCTGAGCACAGATTGTCATGTCTTTGGAGTGAGCTCAGAAAAAGGCTAGATAGGATCCATGGTCTGAGATTCTATTCCATGGCTTCTTAATCTTTCTTGTGCTGTGGACCCCTTTAACACTCTGACAAAAACTATGGACTCTTTATCAGAAAAATATTTTAAATGCATTAAATAATATAGATGGGATTACAAAGGAAACCAATTATGTTAAAATAATTTTTAAAAAATATTTGAGGGGGCAGCTAGGTGGCGCAGTGGATAAGGTACCAGCCCTGGATTCAGGAGTACCTGAGTTCAAATATGGCCTCAGACACTTGACACTTATTAGCTGTGTGACCCTGGGCAAGTCACTTAACCCCCATTGCCCCGGAAAAAAAAATTTGAAAAAGAACAAGTTCCCAGGCCCCATTTTAAGTGTGTTTCTTATAAATCACTGAACGTTATTTCCTCTTTCTTCACCCCTTTCAAGGGTCTGAAAGGGGACAGACACTTCTACTAAAGAACTTACTTTCTCCGAATGCAGTAGGCCTGTGGGTATGAGTAGACAGCTTTGGATAGGCGTTGATAGAGTAGGCAGAGGTTAGACAAGGTTGGACAGAAGAAGGGACGACATGGAGGAGAGAGTGTAGTTGACAATTTTGTGCAGCTCTTCCTCACTTAAATCTAATTCTTGAGCAAGTCAAGGCATCACCCTCATGACGTCCTTGGTCCTTTTTGAGAATGAAGGATGAATAACTATAGGCTGGCATGGCAACAGTGTGTGAGAGTCATGGATGAACCAGGGAAGGCCAGTTGGTTGTTGGCTAAGTGGTAAAATGTACTTGAATCAAGCAGAGCACTGTGGGAGATGCTTTCTGCTATCTGACTGTCCTGTGCTGAGAGCAAAGACCAGACATGATGATGCCTGAAACAAGCGAGTAAGTGGAATCTTCAGGAGAAGCAAGTATAAGATGATGGAAAGTCCTACTCTCACCAAAGTTCACCATTCCATTCATGCTACTGGGACTTGTCCTATGGATGTTTATTTGGGAAAGGAGAGTGATGCTCAGGGAAGGAAGGGACTCTAAGTATAACCACTCTTTTTCCAACTAAGTCTTGGTTGCAAATCACATTTTTTTTATTGATTGTAATAAATATGCCTTAGATTCAAATTTTATTAAGAGCTTTTTGTTTTTGAGAATAGTGATAGCTGACATTTATATCAAACTTTGACGTTTGCAAAGCTCTTTACATTTATGGTCTCAGTTGATCCTCACAACAAACCTCTGAGTTATGTCCTGTTATTATCCATACTTAATGATGAGCAGATTGTCCTGCCCAGGGTCACACAACTAGTAAGTGTCTGAGATAGAATTTGAGTCTGCTTGACTCCAGGTCCAACACATTCTCCATTGTGCCACCTAGCTGAAGAGATAAATGACTGACTACCCATAAGGGTGAGCTAAAACCAATAACAATCCAGATGTTGCTAGAGGTAATTACTGGCTACAGCAAACACACTAAATTGGTCATTATTTAAGAGAAGTTCCTTTAAAATAAGTTTATGCTTATTGTATTATCATTGTGTTATATTTTGGAGACAGAAATAGCAAACCCCTCCAGTATCTTATCTTTGCCAAGAAAACCCCATGGACAAAGTCCATATAGTGGACATGGCTAAACAATGAAACAATAAAAATGTTCTATTTTAATGTAAACATAAATTCATATGTACATCTATGCCTATAAATGCATTTTTATAATATAATGTTATTATTCGATGCTTGTTATGTGTGAGGGCAGCTAGGTGGTGCAGTAGATAAAGCACTGGCCCTGGATTCAGGAAGATCTGAGTTCAAATCTGACCTCAGACACTTGACACTTACTAGCTGGGTGATCCTAGGCAAGTCATTTAACCCTCATTGTCCCACAAAAAAAAAAAAAGATGCTTGTTATGTGACAAGAAGAGGGTGATTTAGGAATTCCACTTGATATATGGGGCTCATTAGCTGAAGGCAAGAGAAAGATCAAAAAGGGAATAGGATCATTTCTTAGGGAATGATATGGGTAAATGGAGAAAAGTATGAACTAATTTTGCTTTAGTTTTCCCTAGCAAGGATAATTAACTTCAGCCTAGAAAGACAAGTGCCAACCTACAGATTGCTCACCTACAAGCCAATGATATCAGAGAAAGTCACTATTCTATTTCCAGGGAATGTGAATATATTCAAGTTGGAATTACTGCATAATAAAGAACAATTATAATCACTTTCCTGGTAGGGATAATAGTGCCACTGAGGTCCCAAATATTTTGGGACATCAGAATAATCATGTTTTTGATAATCAGATACAGTGTTCTAGAAAGAGTTCTAGATTTAAAGCCAGGACAGATTTGGATTTGAATTTTGCTTCTAACACTTAACTAACTATGACTCTGATCAAGTGACAACTTCTTGGGCTCAGTTTCCTTATCTGTAAAATGAAGATAAATATATCTGCAGTATTTACCTCACAAGATTTTTGCAAGATCAAATGATATAATAATATATGTAAAGTACTATATGTGTCTGTTGATACATAATTTGTACTATTTGAAAAATGTAAAATCTAAGTTTCCAAATAGCCATCAAATGAAGATCAAATGAGATAAGATTTGTAAAGTACTTAGCATAGTGCCTTGCACTACTTAGTGGATTGCTTATTTCCTTCCTTTCCCTTCCATATCATATTTCACAGTTCATATTTCACACTTAGCTAGGTGGCCTAGTTGAGTAGAGTGCTAAACTTGGAGTCAGAAAGACCCGAGTTCAAATCACACCACTGTGTGACCCTGGTCAAATTACTTAACTTTTCTCAGCCTTAGTTTTTTTCATCTATGGATGGAGATAATAATACCTCCCAAGACTGTTAGGAGGACAAAATGAGATATTATATATAAGATATTCTGTACACACACACACACACATACACACACACACACAAGTGCTTTGCAAACCTTTGATTGCTCTTTAAAATTAGCAATATTACCATTCCCGGTATTATTCAAGATACTTACTTCTTGGACCTGTGAATCCGTGGATGTGGTTCTTGCTATACTTTCTGCTAGAATTAATAAATGTGGACTTCCAAACCTAAAAAGCAATGAGATTTCAATCAGGAACAGGTAAGATTATGCAAGACAAAATGATATTCTATACAGCATGCATACCTTTAAGGTATCCTCTTCTTCCAACTGTAAAAGAAGTAGATCCCTTACCAACTTCCCTATGAATGAAATCCTGTTCACATCGGATCGTCTAAGGTTCTGAGTTATCATAAAGATCATTTTATAGGGGAAAAAATTACTTAAAAATCAATTTTCCCTTTTACTTGAAAATGCTGATTTCCTTTTTCTCTTTTTTTAACTCACCATGTCGTGCACTAAATAACACCCCCCCAAATGTTTAAAAAAAATAAAAGAACAAAATCCTCACGACATATCTCTATAGTTTGGCAATAGGCATATCTGAAAATGCCTGTCTCTTTCTTCATTTTAAATTCATCTCCTCTCTACCTGGACAGAAGTGACATGTTTCATCTTCATGTTCTTGGACTCTTACTTTCCCCCTAAACACAACGATTGATGTACTACCTTGCTTCCTGTTCAGAAACCTGACAAAGTTGTTAAAAAGTATGGAGGCAGGGGCAGCTAGGTGGCGCAGCGGATAAAGCACTGGTCCTGGATTCAGGAGGACCTGAATTCAAATCTGACCTCAGACACTTGATATTTACTAGCTGTGTGACCCTGGAAAAGTCACTTAACCCTCACTGCCCCACCCAAAAAAAAAAAAAAGTATGGAGGCATTCAAATCATGCCAAAGACAACTTTATACTCAACCAATATTCAAGCCCTTGAATGAAATTTGAGGTCCTAATTTTTGTATACTTTATTTGGGAGCTTACTACCAGGGTCATTTTAGAATATTTTCTTGTAATTTTCTTATAATCAGGGAAACTGTCACAAATACCATGCAAATTAGTGGGCATTTCTATGTAAATTTCAGCCCAGGATTTTATGACCCAAAGGGGTGGTAGGCTCAGTCCCCCACAGCCAATCTCTACACATCTCCAAGTGTCAGAGACGCTATATTCCTGGTATACCATTTAAGCCAAATTTCAGCACCTACCTAGGTAATTAATTGAGTCTACGTCCTCCTCCCTACAGCAGAATAAACTTCATGGAAAATATCTGATTTCATGGAAACGAAAAGGGAACACCTAAGTGATTTGTCTCATGTTGGCTGACCTCTCTGAATTTTCAAAAGAATCCCAAGAAAAAAACAATAGCAGGTTGCTATAGCTAACATAATGATTACATACCTGCCCAAAGTGTCACTATAGCTTAAAAAGCAAGCACAGGACTTTGGGATGCATTAAAAAAGAAAGAGAAATTAGAATGAAATTAACAGAATGGTATACGTCTCTGGTTGGTCTGTTCTGAAGTTCAGCACAACTGTTTTACTTCAGAAATAGATACCTGATATCAAAAAGTGGGGTTTTTTAGACATTATGTATAAAATAAAACATCATAATGAACTCACTTTTGGGGGGGGGGTTGAGGCAATTGGGGTTAAGTGACTTGCCCAGGGTCACACAGCTAGTAAGTGTCTGAGGCCGGATTTGAACTCAGGTACTCCTGAATCCAGGGCTGTTGCTTATCCACTGTGCCATCTAGCTGCCCCTGAAGTTACTTTTAAAAATTGCCAGTCAGATGAACAAAACTCTAAACCTCTGCTAAAACACCCAGGCGAAGTGAAGAGTTAGAAAAAAATTGCTTGGATGATTTTGTATTTCCAAAATACAAACACATGTAGTTCCAAAACTTTTATTTCATCAGTGTGGGGCACCACACTGTAGCTTCCTCTACTCTGTAGCAACAATTCTGTCACTTAGATTGTCTTAGAGAATCGCCTGGGGCAAGGAGAGACTGGGTGACTCTGCCAGGATCCCACAACCAGTGTGAATCAGCCACAGGACTGGAACCCAGGTCTTCCCATCTCCAAGGCCAGATCTGTACCCGTTATCTCACTTGGTCTCTCTTAATTATCTGCATAATTAAGGACAAATAAACCTGTTCTGAAGAAAAAGGAATGATTTGGGGACTAGAATTAACCTGATAGGTCCTTGTTTTTAATTAAGATCCCCAAATAATTTTTTTAATTCTCTATTTTACTCCAACAATAAGAGTTAGAACAGATTGGTAAAATTGTCAACAAGGAAACTAAGTAATATTCCTTTAAAAAAAAAAAGAGGAGTTTGGAAGCCTTGGATGGCAATATTTTCTCCCAGATGAGAGAGAATGACTCACACTCTGTTTTCATTAGTAAACTGAACATACTTTGTCCATTTCGTTGAGGGAGAATTAGATATCTGAATGTTATTAAACATGTGAGTATTTTAAAATAAATAAATGTAGTTATGATATGATGGCTACTCCAAAGAACATGAGACTACCAACATGCCTAAATTCCTCTGCGTAAGCCCAAGTAATACTTTCTGATACTCTTTTTTTTTGGGGGGGGGGGGCCGGGGCAATGAGGGTTAAGTGACTTGCCCAAGGTCACACAGCTAGCGTCTAGTGTCTGAGGCCAGATTTGAACTCAGGTGCTCCTGAATCCAGGGCTGGTGCTTTATCCACTGTACCACCTAGCTGCCCTTTCTGATAGACTCTTGAAAGCTAGCCACATGGTCTCACAGTGTTCTGAAGCACTGTCAAAGTCCATATTTGTCCTCTGCAGGGCCCTGTTCACAAGAGATCACTCGCAGGGCTGTTATAACTACAGGCCAGGGATTGACAAAAGATTGAGTCACACAACCAGGGCGGGGTTGGGGAAAGTTGGGGGAGCAGACCGGGAAACTCTATGGTTCTGTCAGCTAGCTAGGCAGATAGACAAATAGAAAAAGCATTTATTAAGAGTTTACAATGCGCCAGGCACCGTGCTAAGTGCTGAGAATACAAATACAAACAAAAATATAATTCCTAACCTCATGGAGCTTACATTCTAATAGGGGATGACAGCTCATAAAACCCTGTGAGGCAAAGATGTAAAAGACAGGTTTAAAGTGAGCATAGCTTTCAACACTTCCAAGTAGGAACTAACCAATTGGAGGAGGGACCCACTATGGTAGAGGTAGAAAAGTTCAGAGGGTTAAGAGCAGAGCTTAACTGAAGCCACTGGCACTTTCTCAAATGCTGATTGGTGGAGGGGGTCCCAAGGACCTAGCTAGAAACGTCCAAAGAATCATGCCATAAAGAATGTGGAATGCCAAATACATCAGGTTCTTAAAATAAGCATCCTCATTTACTCCACACTTTAGAAGTGGGCAGGGAGTGGAGAAATAAGAGTTGACAAACTGACTGTCTAAAGAAGAAAGATTCTTCTCCAAGTCCTATGTTCAGATAAAACCAGAGGATTTCCCATAAGCTCTGCCTCTGCAGAAATGATTCAACAAAGCTCACAATGTCCTGAATTGTATTTCTATCCCTTTTACTAGATGCTCTCAGACATTGCATTATGCTCCTACACAATCACTTACACAATTGTAGTACACAGTACTGTTTTACTTAAGTCTTTTCCCAAGGTCTTATGTGGCCCAAAGGTGACCTGGGGCTGTCAAAAATTATGGCAGCTGAGCACAAGCTCTAGCAGTTTCTACCAAGCTGGAAAGGCTTGAAAAGGATTGCTGTCCATAATGGAATGTTGTATAAGGACCAACCCAGCCACGTTCAGAAAGGCTAAACTCATTAGAACATCAGGCATCATCCTCAAGCTCTTTTTTTTTTTGGCAGGGCAATGAGAGTTAAGTGACTTGCCCAGGGTCACATAGCTGGTGTCAAGTGTCTGAGGCTGGATTTGAACTCAGGTCCTCCTGAATCCAAGGCCGGTGCTTTATCCACTGCACCACCTAGCTGTCCCCCCTCAAGCTTGTTTTGTGCCTCGGCCCCCCTTTGGTAAGTCTAGCAGAGCTCATTGAGCCCTTCTCAGAAGAGGATGCTTTCAAATGCATCAAAGAAAAACAGAATTGAAAAGGAAACCAATTCAATGAATAGAGTTCGGGACAAGAAGTCAGGAAGTCCAGAGTTTATTTTTTTTGTTTGTTTGTTTGTTTTGTGGGCAATGAAGGTTAAGTGATTTGCCTAGGGTCACACAGCTAGTAAGTGTTAAGTGTCTGAGGCTGGATTTGAACTCAGGTCCTCCTGAATCCAAGGTCGGTGCTTTATCCACTGCACCACCTAGCTGCCCCCAAGTCCAGACTTTAAATATGGCCTCAGAT